>NC_090238.1:9374375-9682991 GCF_024489055.1 Chanodichthys erythropterus | reverse complement strand
GTTTTTCAAACAACCCTTAATAGCTGACTTCCTGTTGGCGTGGCGATTAACTTAGAGCGCGAAAGTTGTTCGGCCCGATGAGGTCTATATGTGTACCGAGTTTCATACTAATACGTGCAAGCATGTTTAATATATGGACCAAATTTTCAGACTTTTTTCAAGGGGGCGCTGTCGAGCCCCCCTGCCACGCCCGGGTACCAGCCTCTCCGGCGTCCTAATGGCCGCGGATTCCAATGTGTGTGCCAATTTTCAAGAGTTTTTGAGCATGTTAAGGCCCCCAAAAAGCCCCGGAAGACGGAAAAAAAAAAAAAAAAAAAAAAAAAAAAAAATAATAATAATCCTTAGAAGAACAAGAGGGCCCTGCGCGAATTTTCGCTTGGGCCCTAATAATAACGAGCAGCGATGGCGGGCCCAAGCCCGGTGGCACCGCCACCCCGGTGGCTTCAGGGCAACTGTGCACAGCGGGCAATAGGCACTTAAAACGGTTAAACATCAAAGGACTATGTCAAATTCACTCCACATTTACTGCACTAAAAGGTGCCGCTATAGACCCCTTCCACCCTGCCCATTTTCAAAGGATTACATGTGCCAAGTTTTAACATTATTCTGATGAATTTTGAAGCAAATCAGGTAAAAATAAGAGGGTGATCTCAATGTATGCTGAAAGTGACACATTTTCTGCTTCCAGTTGGTGGCGCTATGACTTTGAATCACAATACTCAAATCCATGTGATCAGCCTTGTACAACGAAGACTAAGCCAAAGTTTCATCAAAATCAATTAATGTATGCAGAAGTTATAACACTTTGTTTCCCTTTTCTTGCCATAAATTCGTTGCCTCGCCACGGCCAAACCGTTTGAGATATCCAAAATCCGTTTGCAATTAAACAACTTCAATGTGTTAGCAACAAGTTAAAAAAAGCTTGGTGTAAATTGGATAAACCCTGTAGGAGTAGTAGTATAAAATTCATAGCCTGTTTTTTCAAAAAATTAACATTCAAACCAAAATAGCTGACTTCCTGTTGGTCGGAGCTAATGAATGTAAATTAGAAAATTGTCCGGCTTGATGAGAATAATATGTGTACCGAGTTTGGTGTCTGTAGGAAAAACTAACCCCCCACTTTTGTCAAAAGGTGGCGCTACTGAGCCCCTCCACCACGCCCATTTCTATGGCTTTGTCCATGTCTACTGGTTGACAATATTGATGTGTGTGTCGAGTTTCATGCAATTTGAAGCATGTTAAGAGCCTCAAAAACACTCAAGAATATTATTACAGTTTGACCTGTTGCCATGGCAACAATATTTCAAATATCAAAAATCCTGTCATAGGTCTACATCTGCTGTGTATTGACATTACACTGATGAAGTTTGAAGCAAATCAGGTAAAAATAAGAGGGTGATCTCAAAGCATTTTAAAAGTGATACACTTCTTGCTGCCATTTGGTGGCGCTATAACTTTGACTCACAATAGTTACATCCATGTGATCAGACTACTACAACCAACACACTCCTGAAGTTTCATAAACATCAATCAATGTATGCAGAAGTTATAACACATTTCCTGTTTCCTTTTTCTCGCCATAAATTCGTTGCCTCGCCACGGCCAAACCGTTTGAGATATCCAAAATCCGTTTGCAATTAAACAACTTCAATGTGTTCGCAACAAGTTAAAAAAAGCTTGGTGTAAATTGGATAAACCCTGTAGGAGTAGTAGTATAAAATTCATAGCCTGTTTTTTTCAAAAAATTAACATTCAAACCAAAATAGCTGACTTCCTGTTGGTCGGAGCTAATGAATGTAAATTAGAAAATTGTCCGGCTTGATGAGAATAATATGTGTACCGAGTTTGGTGACTGTAGGAAAAACTAACCCCCACTTTTGTCAAAAGGTGGCGCTACTGAGCCCCTCCACCACGCCCATTTCTATGGCTTTGTCCATGTCTACTGGTTGACAATATTGATGTGTGTGTCGAGTTTCATGCAATTTGAAGCATGTTAAGAGCCTCAAAAACACTCAAGAATATTATTACAGTTTGACCTGTTGCCATGGCAACAATATTTCAAATATCAAAAATCCTGTCATAGGTCTACATCTGCTGTGTATTGACATTACACTGATGAAGTTTGAAGCAAATCAGGTAAAAATAAGAGGGTGATCTCAAAACATTTCAAAAAGTGATACACTTCCTGCTGCCAGTTGGTGGCGCTATAACTTTGACTCACAATAGTCACATCCATGTGATCAGACTCCTATAACGAACACACTCGTGAAGTTTCATAAAGATCAATATATGTATTAAGACGTTATAACACATTTCCTGTTTCCTTTTTCTCGCCATAAATTCGTTGCCTCGCCACGGCCAAACCGTTCGAGATATCAAAAATCCCCTGGCAATTTTTAATCATCAGTGTCTTGACTTCATGCTGACCGAGTTTGGTGGCGATCGGATTAATCGTCTAGGAGGAGTATATCAAATTCCAGAGCATGCGTTTTTCAAACAACCCTTAATAGCTGACTTCCTGTTGGCGTGGCGATTAACTTAGAGCGCGAAAGTTGTTCGGCCCGATGAGGTCTATATGTGTACCGAGTTTCATACTAATACGTGCAAGCATGTTTAATATATGGACCAAATTTTCAGACTTTTTTCAAGGGGGCGCTGTCGAGCCCCCCTGCCACGCCCGGGTACCAGCCTCTCCGGCGTCCTAATGGCCGCGGATTCCAATGTGTGTGCCAATTTTCAAGAGTTTTTGAGCATGTTAAGGCCCCCAAAAAGCCCCGGAAGACGGAAAAAAAATAAAAAAAAATAAATAAAAAAAAATAATAATAATCCTTAGAAGAACAAGAGGGCCCTGCGCGAATTTTCGCTTGGGCCCTAATAATCCTTAGAAGAACAAGAGGGCCCTGCGCGAATTTTCGCTTGGGCCCTAATAATAATCCTTAGAAGAACAAGAGGGCCCTGCGCGAATTTTCGCTTGGGCCCTAAATATAGCTGCGAGCAGCGATGGCGGGCCCAAGCCCGGTGGCACCTCCACCCCGGTGGCTTCAGGGCAACTGTGCACAGCGGGCAATAGGCACTTAAAACGGTTAAACATCAAAGGACTATGTCAAATTCACTCCACATTTACTGCACTACAAGGTGCCGTTATAGAGCCCCTCCTCCCTGCCCATTTTCAAAGGATTACATGTGCCAAGTTTTAACATTATTCTGATGAATTTTGAAGCAAATCAGGTAAAAATAAGAGGGTGATCTCAATGTATGCTGAAAGTGACACATTTTCTGCTTCCAGTTGGTGGCGCTATGACTTTGAATCACAATAGTCAAATCCATGTGATCAGCCTTGTACAACGAAGACTAAGCCAAAGTTTCATCAAAATCAATTAATGTATGCAGAAGTTATAACACTTTGTTTCCCTTTTCTTGCCATAAATTCGTTGCCTCGCCACGGCCAAACCGTTTGAGATATCCAAAATCCGTTTGCAATTAAACAACTTCAATGTGTTAGCAACAAGTTAAAAAAGCTTGGTGTAAATTGGATAAACCCTGTAGGAGTAGTAGTATAAAATTCATAGCCTGTTTTTTCAAAAAATTAACATTCAAACCAAAATAGCTGACTTCCTGTTGGTCGGAGCTAATGAATGTAAATTAGAAAATTGTCCGGCTTGATGAGAATAATATGTGTACCGAGTTTGGTGACTGTAGGAAAAACTAACCCCCCCACTTTTGTCAAAAGGTGGCGCTACTGAGCCCCTCCACCACGCCCATTTCTATGGCTTTGTCCATGTCTACTGGTTGACAATATTGATGTGTGTGTCGAGTTTCATGCAATTTGAAGCATGTTAAGAGCCTCAAAAACACTCAAGAATATTATTACAGTTTGACCTGTTGCCATGGCAACAATATTTCAAATATCAAAAATCCTGTCATAGGTCTACATCTGCTGTGTATTGACATTACACTGATGAAGTTTGAAGCAAATCAGGTAAAAATAAGAGGGTGATCTCAAAGCATTTTAAAAGTGATACACTTCTTGCTGCCATTTGGTGGCGCTATAACTTTGACTCACAATAGTTACATCCATGTGATCAGACTACTACAACCAACACACTCCTGAAGTTTCATAAACATCAATCAATGTATGCAGAAGTTATAACACATTTCCTGTTTCCCTTTTCTCGCCATAAATTCGTTGCCTCGCCACGGCCAAACCGTTTGAGATATCCAAAATCCGTTTGCAATTAAACAACTTCAATGTGTTCGCAACAAGTTAAAAATAGCTTCGTGTAAATTGGATAAACCCTGTAGGAGTAGTAGTATAAAATTCATAGCCTGTTTTTTCAAAAAATTAACATTCAAACCAAAATAGCTGACTTCCTGTTGGTCGGAGCTAATGAATGTAAATTAGAAAATTGTCCGGCTTGATGAGAATAATATGTGTACCGAGTTTGGTGACTGTAGGAAAAACTAACCCCCCCACTTTTGTCAAAAGGTGGCGCTACTGAGCCCTCCACCACGCCCATTTCTATGGCTTTGTCCATGTCTACTGGTTGACAATATTGATGTGTGTGTCGAGTTTAATGCAATTTGAAGCATGTTAAGAGCCTCAAAAACACTCAAGAATATTATTACAGTTTGACCTGTTGCCATGGCAACAATATTTCAAATATCAAAAATCCTGTCATAGGTCTACATCTGCTGTGTATTGACATTACACTGATGAAGTTTGAAGCAAATCAGGTAAAAATAAGAGGGTGATCTCAAAGCATTTTAAAAGTGATACACTTCTTGCTGCCATTTGGTGGCGCTATAACTTTGACTCACAATAGTTACATCCATGTGATCAGACTACTACAACCAACACACTCCTGAAGTTTCATAAACATCAATCAATGTATGCAGAAGTTATAACACATTTCCTGTTTCCCTTTTCTCGCCATAAATTCGTTGCCTCGCCACGGCCAAACCGTTTGAGATATCCAAAATCCGTTTGCAATTAAACAACTTCAATGTGTTCGCAACAAGTTAAAAAAAGCTTGGTGTAAATTGGATAAACCCTGTAGGAGTAGTAGTATAAAATTCATAGCCTGTTTTTCAAAAAATTAACATTCAAACCAAAATAGCTGACTTCCTGTTGGTCGGAGCTAATGAATGTAAATTAGAAAATTGTCCGGCTTGATGAGAATAATATGTGTACCGAGTTTGGTGACTGTAGGAAAAACTAACCCCCCACTTTTGTCAAAAGGTGGCGCTACTGAGCCCCTCCACCACGCCCATTTCTATGGCTTTGTCCATGTCTACTGGTTGACAATATTGATGTGTGTGTCGAGTTTCATGCAATTTGAAGCATGTTAAGAGCCTCAAAAACACTCAAGAATATTATTACAGTTTGACCTGTTGCCATGGCAACAATATTTCAAATATCAAAAATCCTGTCATAGGTCTACATCTGCTGTGTATTGACATTACACTGATGAAGTTTGAAGCAAATCAGGTAAAAATAAGAGGGTGATCTCAAAACATTTCAAAAAGTGATACACTTCCTGCTGCCAGTTGGTGGCGCTATAACTTTGACTCACAATAGTCACATCCATGTGATCAGACTCCTATAACGAACACACTCGTGAAGTTTCATAAAGATCAATATATGTATTAAGACGTTATAACACATTTCCTGTTTCCTTTTTCTCGCCATAAATTCGTTGCCTCGCCACGGCCAAACCGTTCGAGATATCAAAAATCCCCTGGCAATTTTTAATCATCAGTGTCTTGACTTCATGCTGACCGAGTTTGGTGGCGATCGGATTAATCGTCTAGGAGGAGTATATCAAATTCCAGAGCATGCGTTTTTCAAACAACCCTTAATAGCTGACTTCCTGTTGGCGTGGTGTTTAACTTAGAGCACGAAAGTTGTTCGGCCCGATGAGGTCTATATGTGTACTGAGTTTCATACTAATACGTGCAAGCGTGTTTAATATATGGACCAAATTTTCAGACTTTTTTCAAGGGGGCGCTGTTGAGCCCCCCTGCCACGCCCGGGTACCAGCCTCTCCGGCGTCCTAATGGCCGTGGATTCCAATGTGTGTGCCAATTTTCAAGAGTTTTTGAGCATGTTAAGGCCCCCAAAAAGCCCCGGAAGACGGAAAAAAAAAAAAAAAAATAATAAATATAGCTGCGAGCAGCGATGGCGGGCCCAAGCCCGGTGGCACCGCCACCCCGGTGGCTTCAGGGCAACTGTGCACATTGGGCAATAGGCACTTAAAACGGTTAAACATCAAAGGACTATGTCAAATTCACTCCACATTTACTGCACTACAAGGTGCCGCTATAGAGCCCCTCCTCCCTGCCCATTTTCAAAGGATTACATGTGCCAAGTTTTAACATTATTCTGATGAATTTTGAAGCAAATCAGGTAAAAATAAGAGGGTGATCTCAATGTATGCTGAAAGTGACACATTTTCTGCTTCCAGTTGGTGGCGCTATGACTTTGAATCACAATAGTCAAATCCATGTGATCAGCCTTGTACAACGAAGACTAAGCCAAAGTTTCATCAAAATCAATTAATGTATGCAGCAGTTATAACACTTTGTTTCCCTTTTCTTGCCATAAATTCGTTGCCTCGCCACGGCCAAACCGTTTGAGATATCCAAAATCCGTTTGCAATTAAACAACTTCAATGTGTTAGCAACAAGTTAAAAAAAAGCTTGGTGTAAATTGGATAAACCCTGTAGGAGTAGTAGTATAAAATTCATAGCCTGTTTTTTCAAATAATTAACATTCAAACCAAAATAGCTGACTTCCTGTTGGTCGGAGCTAATGAATGTAAATTAGAAAATTGTCCGGCTTGATGAGAATAATATGTGTACCGAGTTTGGTGACTGTAGGAAAAACTAACCCCCTCACTTTTGTCAAAAGGTGGCGCTACTGAGCCCCTCCACCACGCCCATTTCTATGGCTTTGTCCATGTCTACTGGTTGACAATATTGATGTGTGTGTCGAGTTTCATGCAATTTGAAGCATGTTAAGAGCCTCAAAAACACTCAAGAATATTATTACAGTTTGACCTGTTGCCATGGCAACAATATTTCAAATATCAAAAATCCTGTCATAGGTCTACATCTGCTGTGTATTGACATTACACTGATGAAGTTTGAAGCAAATCAGGTAAAAATAAGAGGGTGATCTCAAAACATTTCAAAAAGTGATACACTTCCTGCTGCCAGTTGGTGGCGCTATAACTTTGACTCACAATAGTCACATCCATGTGATCAGACTCCTATAACGAACACACTCGTGAAGTTTCATAAAGATCAATATATGTATTAAGACGTTATAACACATTTCCTGTTTCCTTTTTCTCGCCATAAATTCGTTGCCTCGCCACGGCCAAACCGTTCGAGATATCAAAAATCCCCTGGCAATTTTTAATCATCAGTGTCTTGACTTCATGCTGACCGAGTTTGGTGGCGATCGGATTAATCGTCTAGGAGGAGTATATCAAATTCCAGAGCATGCGTTTTTCAAACAACCCTTAATAGCTGACTTCCTGTTGGCGTGGCGATTAACTTAGAGCGCGAAAGTTGTTCGGCCCGATGAGGTCTATATGTGTACCGAGTTTCATACTAATACGTGCAAGCATGTTTAATATATGGACCAAATTTTCAGACTTTTTTCAAGGGGGCGCTGTCGAGCCCCCCTGCCACGCCCGGGTACCAGCCTCTCCGGCGTCCTAATGGCCGCGGATTCCAATGTGTGTGCCAATTTTCAAGAGTTTTTGAGCATGTTAAGGCCCCCAAAAAGCCCCGGAAGACGGAAAAAAAATAAAAAAAAAAAAAATAAAAAAAAATAATAATAATCCTTAGAAGAACAAGAGGGCCCTGCGCGAATTTTCGCTTGGGCCCTAATAATCCTTAGAAGAACAAGAGGGCCCTGCGCGAATTTTCGCTTGGGCCCTAATAATAATCCTTAGAAGAACAAGAGGGCCCTGCGCGAATTTTCGCTTGGGCCCTAAATATAGCTGCGAGCAGCGATGGCGGGCCCAAGCCCGGTGGCACCTCCACCCCGGTGGCTTCAGGGCAACTGTGCACAGCGGGCAATAGGCACTTAAAACGGTTAAACATCAAAGGACTATGTCAAATTCACTCCACATTTACTGCACTACAAGGTGCCGTTATAGAGCCCCTCCTCCCTGCCCATTTTCAAAGGATTACATGTGCCAAGTTTTAACATTATTCTGATGAATTTTGAAGCAAATCAGGTAAAAATAAGAGGGTGATCTCAATGTATGCTGAAAGTGACACATTTTCTGCTTCCAGTTGGTGGCGCTATGACTTTGAATCACAATAGTCAAATCCATGTGATCAGCCTTGTACAACGAAGACTAAGCCAAAGTTTCATCAAAATCAATTAATGTATGCAGAAGTTATAACACTTTGTTTCCCTTTTCTTGCCATAAATTCGTTGCCTCGCCACGGCCAAACCGTTTGAGATATCCAAAATCCGTTTGCAATTAAACAACTTCAATGTGTTAGCAACAAGTTAAAAAAAGCTTGGTGTAAATTGGATAAACCCTGTAGGAGTAGTAGTATAAAATTCATAGCCTGTTTTTTCAAAAAATTAACATTCAAACCAAAATAGCTGACTTCCTGTTGGTCGGAGCTAATGAATGTAAATTAGAAAATTGTCCGGCTTGATGAGAATAATATGTGTACCGAGTTTGGTGACTGTAGGAAAAACTAACCCCCACTTTTGTCAAAAGGTGGCGCTACTGAGCCCCTCCACCACGCCCATTTCTATGGCTTTGTCCATGTCTACTGGTTGACAATATTGATGTGTGTGTCGAGTTTCATGCAATTTGAAGCATGTTAAGAGCCTCAAAAACACTCAAGAATATTATTACAGTTTGACCTGTTGCCATGGCAACAATATTTCAAATATCAAAAATCCTGTCATAGGTCTACATCTGCTGTGTATTGACATTACACTGATGAAGTTTGAAGCAAATCAGGTAAAAATAAGAGGGTGATCTCAAAGCATTTTAAAAGTGATACACTTCTTGCTGCCATTTGGTGGCGCTATAACTTTGACTCACAATAGTTACATCCATGTGATCAGACTACTACAACCAACACACTCCTGAAGTTTCATAAACATCAATCAATGTATGCAGAAGTTATAACACATTTCCTGTTTCCCTTTTCTCGCCATAAATTCGTTGCCTCGCCACGGCCAAACCGTTTGAGATATCCAAAATCCGTTTGCAATTAAACAACTTCAATGTGTTCGCAACAAGTTAAAAAAAGCTTGGTGTAAATTGGATAAACCCTGTAGGAGTAGTAGTATAAAATTCATAGCCTGTTTTTTCCAAAAAATTAACATTCAAACCAAAATAGCTGACTTCCTGTTGGTCGGAGCTAATGAATGTAAATTAGAAAATTGTCCGGCTTGATGAGAATAATATGTGTACCGAGTTTGGTGACTGTAGGAAAAACTAACCCCCCACTTTTGTCAAAAGGTGGCGCTACTGAGCCCCTCCACCACGCCCATTTCTATGGCTTTGTCCATGTCTACTGGTTGACAATATTGATGTGTGTGTCGAGTTTCATGCAATTTGAAGCATGTTAAGAGCCTCAAAAACACTCAAGAATATTATTACAGTTTGACCTGTTGCCATGGCAACAATATTTCAAATATCAAAAATCCTGTCATAGGTCTACATCTGCTGTGTATTGACATTACACTGATGAAGTTTGAAGCAAATCAGGTAAAAATAAGAGGGTGATCTCAAAGCATTTTAAAAGTGATACACTTCTTGCTGCCATTTGGTGGCGCTATAACTTTGACTCACAATAGTTACATCCATGTGATCAGACTACTACAACCAACACACTCCTGAAGTTTCATAAACATCAATCAATGTATGCAGAAGTTATAACACATTTCCTGTTTCCCTTTTCTCGCCATAAATTCGTTGCCTCGCCACGGCCAAACCGTTTGAGATATCCAAAATCCGTTTGCAATTAAACAACTTCAATGTGTTCGCAACAAGATCAAAAAAGATTGGTGTAAATTGGATAAACCCTGTAGGAGTAGTAGTATAAAATTCATAGCCTGTTTTTTCAAAAAATTAACATTCAAACCAAAATAGCTGACTTCCTGTTGGTCGGAGCTAATGAATGTAAATTAGAAAATTGTCCGGCTTGATGAGAATAATATGTGTACCGAGTTTGGTGACTGTAGGAAAAACTAACCCCCCCACTTTTGTCAAAAGGTGGCGCTACTGAGCCCCTCCACCACGCCCATTTCTATGGCTTTGTCCATGTCTACTGGTTGACAATATTGATGTGTGTGTCGAGTTTCATGCAATTTGAAGCATGTTAAGAGCCTCAAAAACACTCAAGAATATTATTACAGTTTGACCTGTTGCCATGGCAACAATATTTCAAATATCAAAAATCCTGTCATAGGTCTACATCTGCTGTGTATTGACATTACACTGATGAAGTTTGAAGCAAATCAGGTAAAAATAAGAGGGTGATCTCAAAGCATTTTAAAAGTGATACACTTCTTGCTGCCATTTGGTGGCGCTATAACTTTGACTCACAATAGTTACATCCATGTGATCAGACTACTACAACCAACACACTCCTGAAGTTTCATAAACATCAATCAATGTATGCAGAAGTTATAACACATTTCCTGTTTCCCTTTTCTCGCCATAAATTCGTTGCCTCGCCACGGCCAAACCGTTTGAGATATCCAAAATCCGTTTGCAATTAAACAACTTCAATGTGTTCGCAACAAGTTAAAAAAGCTTGGTGTAAATTGGATAAACCCTGTAGGAGTAGTAGTATAAAATTCATAGCCTGTTTTTTCAAAAAATTAACATTCAAACCAAAATAGCTGACTTCCTGTTGGTCGGAGCTAATGAATGTAAATTAGAAAATTGTCCGGCTTGATGAGAATAATATGTGTACCGAGTTTGGTGACTGTAGGAAAAACTAACCCCCCCACTTTTGTCAAAAGGTGGCGCTACTGAGCCCCTCCACCACGCCCATTTCTATGGCTTTGTCCATGTCTACTGGTTGACAATATTGATGTGTGTGTCGAGTTTCATGCAATTTGAAGCATGTTAAGAGCCTCAAAAACACTCAAGAATATTATTACAGTTTGACCTGTTGCCATGGCAACAATATTTCAAATATCAAAAATCCTGTCATAGGTCTACATCTGCTGTGTATTGATATTACACTGATGAAGTTTGAAGCAAATCAGGTAAAAATAAGAGGGTGATCTCAAAACATTTCAAAAAGTGATACACTTCCTGCTGCCAGTTGGTGGCGCTATAACTTTGACTCACAATAGTCACATCCATGTGATCAGACTCCTATAACGAACACACTCGTGAAGTTTCATAAAGATCAATATATGTATTAAGACGTTATAACACATTTCCTGTTTCCTTTTTCTCGCCATAAATTCGTTGCCTCGCCACGGCCAAACCGTTCGAGATATCAAAAATCCCCTGGCAATTTTTAATCATCAGTGTCTTGACTTCATGCTGACCGAGTTTGGTGGCGATCGGATTAATCGTCTAGGAGGAGTATATCAAATTCCAGAGCATGCGTTTTTCAAACAACCCTTAATAGCTGACTTCCTGTTGGCGTGGTGTTTAACTTAGAGCACGAAAGTTGTTCGGCCCGATGAGGTCTATATGTGTACTGAGTTTCATACTAATACGTGCAAGCATGTTTAATATATGGACCAAATTTTCAGACTTTTTTCAAGGGGGCGCTGTCGAGCCCCCCTGCCACGCCCGGGTACCAGCCTCTCCGGCGTCCTAATGGCCGCGGATTCCAATGTGTGTGCCAATTTTCAAGAGTTTTTGAGCATGTTAAGGCCCCCAAAAAGCCCCGGAAGACGGAAAAAAAATAAAAAAAAAAAATTAAAAAAAATAATAATAATCCTTAGAAGAACAAGAGGGCCCTGCGCGAATTTTCGCTTGGGCCCTAATAATCCTTAGAAGAACAAGAGGGCCCTGCGCGAATTTTCGCTTGGGCCCTAATAATAATCCTTAGAAGAACAAGAGGGCCCTGCGCGAATTTTCGCTTGGGCCCTAAATATAGCTGCGAGCAGCGATGGCGGGCCCAAGCCCGGTGGCACCTCCACCCCGGTGGCTTCAGGGCAACTGTGCACAGCGGGCAATAGGCACTTAAAACGGTTAAACATCAAAGGACTATGTCAAATTCACTCCACATTTACTGCACTACAAGGTGCCGTTATAGAGCCCCTCCTCCCTGCCCATTTTCAAAGGATTACATGTGCCAAGTTTTAACATTATTCTGATGAATTTTGAAGCAAATCAGGTAAAAATAAGAGGGTGATCTCAATGTATGCTGAAAGTGACACATTTTCTGCTTCCAGTTGGTGGCGCTATGACTTTGAATCACAATAGTCAAATCCATGTGATCAGCCTTGTACAACGAAGACTAAGCCAAAGTTTCATCAAAATCAATTAATGTATGCAGAAGTTATAACACTTTGTTTCCCTTTTCTTGCCATAAATTCGTTGCCTCGCCACGGCCAAACCGTTTGAGATATCCAAAATCCGTTTGCAATTAAACAACTTCAATGTGTTAGCAACAAGTTAAAAAAAGCTTGGTGTAAATTGGATAAACCCTGTAGGAGTAGTAGTATAAAATTCATAGCCTGTTTTTTCAAAAAATTAACATTCAAACCAAAATAGCTGACTTCCTGTTGGTCGGAGCTAATGAATGTAAATTAGAAAATTGTCCGGCTTGATGAGAATAATATGTGTACCGAGTTTGGTGACTGTAGGAAAAACTAACCCCCCACTTTTGTCAAAAGGTGGCGCTACTGAGCCCCTCCACCACGCCCATTTCTATGGCTTTGTCCATGTCTACTGGTTGACAATATTGATGTGTGTGTCGAGTTTCATGCAATTTGAAGCATGTTAAGAGCCTCAAAAACACTCAAGAATATTATTACAGTTTGACCTGTTGCCATGGCAACAATATTTCAAATATCAAAAATCCTGTCATAGGTCTACATCTGCTGTGTATTGACATTACACTGATGAAGTTTGAAGCAAATCAGGTAAAAATAAGAGGGTGATCTCAAAGCATTTTAAAAGTGATACACTTCTTGCTGCCATTTGGTGGCGCTATAACTTTGACTCACAATAGTTACATCCATGTGATCAGACTACTACAACCAACACACTCCTGAAGTTTCATAAACATCAATCAATGTATGCAGAAGTTATAACACATTTCCTGTTTCCCTTTTCTCGCCATAAATTCGTTGCCTCGCCACGGCCAAACCGTTTGAGATATCCAAAATCCGTTTGCAATTAAACAACTTCAATGTGTTCGCAACAAGTTAAAAAAAGCTTGGTGTAAATTGGATAAACCCTGTAGGAGTAGTAGTATAAAATTCATAGCCTGTTTTTTCAAAAAATTAACATTCAAACCAAAATAGCTGACTTCCTGTTGGTCGGAGCTAATGAATGTAAATTAGAAAATTGTCCGGCTTGATGAGAATAATATGTGTACCGAGTTTGGTGACTGTAGGAAAAACTAACCCCCCCACTTTTGTCAAAAGGTGGCGCTACTGAGCCCCTCCACCACGCCCATTTCTATGGCTTTGTCCATGTCTACTGGTTGACAATATTGATGTGTGTGTCGAGTTTCATGCAATTTGAAGCATGTTAAGAGCCTCAAAAACACTCAAGAATATTATTACAGTTTGACCTGTTGCCATGGCAACAATATTTCAAATATCAAAAATCCTGTCATAGGTCTACATCTGCTGTGTATTGACATTACACTGATGAAGTTTGAAGCAAATCAGGTAAAAATAAGAGGGTGATCTCAAAGCATTTTAAAAGTGATACACTTCTTGCTGCCATTTGGTGGCGCTATAACTTTGACTCACAATAGTTACATCCATGTGATCAGACTACTACAACCAACACACTCCTGAAGTTTCATAAACATCAATCAATGTATGCAGAAGTTATAACACATTTCCTGTTTCCCTTTTCTCGCCATAAATTCGTTGCCTCGCCACGGCCAAACCGTTTGAGATATCCAAAATCCGTTTGCAATTAAACAACTTCAATGTGTTCGCAACAAGTTAAAAAAGCTTGGTGTAAATTGGATAAACCCTGTAGGAGTAGTAGTATAAAATTCATAGCCTGTTTTTTCAAAAAATTAACATTCAAACCAAAATAGCTGACTTCCTGTTGGTCGGAGCTAATGAATGTAAATTAGAAAATTGTCCGGCTTGATGAGAATAATATGTGTACCGAGTTTGGTGACTGTAGGAAAAACTAACCCCCCACTTTTGTCAAAAGGTGGCGCTACTGAGCCCCTCCACCACGCCCATTTCTATGGCTTTGTCCATGTCTACTGGTTGACAATATTGATGTGTGTGTCGAGTTTCATGCAATTTGAAGCATGTTAAGAGCCTCAAAAACACTCAAGAATATTATTACAGTTTGACCTGTTGCCATGGCAACAATATTTCAAATATCAAAAATCCTGTCATAGGTCTACATCTGCTGTGTATTGACATTACACTGATGAAGTTTGAAGCAAATCAGGTAAAAATAAGAGGGTGATCTCAAAGCATTTTAAAAGTGATACACTTCTTGCTGCCATTTGGTGGCGCTATAACTTTGACTCACAATAGTTACATCCATGTGATCAGACTACTACAACCAACACACTCCTGAAGTTTCATAAACATCAATCAATGTATGCAGAAGTTATAACACATTTCCTGTTTCCCTTTTCTCGCCATAAATTCGTTGCCTCGCCACGGCCAAACCGTTTGAGATATCCAAAATCCGTTTGCAATTAAACAACTTCAATGTGTTCGCAACAAGTTAAAAAAAGCTTGGTGTAAATTGGATAAACCCTGTAGGAGTAGTAGTATAAAATTCATAGCCTGTTTTTTCAAAAAATTAACATTCAAACCAAAATAGCTGACTTCCTGTTGGTCGGAGCTAATGAATGTAAATTAGAAAATTGTCCGGCTTGATGAGAATAATATGTGTACCGAGTTTGGTGACTGTAGGAAAAACTAACCCCCCCACTTTTGTCAAAAGGTGGCGCTACTGAGCCCCTCCACCACGCCCATTTCTATGGCTTTGTCCATGTCTACTGGTTGACAATATTGATGTGTGTGTCGAGTTTCATGCAATTTGAAGCATGTTAAGAGCCTCAAAAACACTCAAGAATATTATTACAGTTTGACCTGTTGCCATGGCAACAATATTTCAAATATCAAAAATCCTGTCATAGGTCTACATCTGCTGTGTATTGACATTACACTGATGAAGTTTGAAGCAAATCAGGTAAAAATAAGAGGGTGATCTCAAAACATTTCAAAAAGTGATACACTTCCTGCTGCCAGTTGGTGGCGCTATAACTTTGACTCACAATAGTCACATCCATGTGATCAGACTCCTATAACGAACACACTCGTGAAGTTTCATAAAGATCAATATATGTATTAAGACGTTATAACACATTTCCTGTTTCCTTTTTCTCGCCATAAATTCGTTGCCTCGCCACGGCCAAACCGTTCGAGATATCAAAAATCCCCTGGCAATTTTTAATCATCAGTGTCTTGACTTCATGCTGACCGAGTTTGGTGGCGATCGGATTAATCGTCTAGGAGGAGTATATCAAATTCCAGAGCATGCGTTTTTCAAACAACCCTTAATAGCTGACTTCCTGTTGGCGTGGTGTTTAACTTAGAGCACGAAAGTTGTTCGGCCCGATGAGGTCTATATGTGTACTGAGTTTCATACTAATACGTGCAAGCGTGTTTAATATATGGACCAAATTTTCAGACTTTTTTCAAGGGGGCGCTGTTGAGCCCCCCTGCCACGCCCGGGTACCAGCCTCTCCGGCGTCCTAATGGCCGTGGATTCCAATGTGTGTGCCAATTTTCAAGAGTTTTTGAGCATGTTAAGGCCCCCAAAAAGCCCCGGAAGACGGAAAAAAAAAAAAAAAAAAAAAAAAATAATAATAAATATAGCTGCGAGCAGCGATGGCGGGCCCAAGCCCGGTGGCACCGCCACCCCGGTGGCTTCAGGGCAACTGTGCACATTGGGCAATAGGCACTTAAAACGGTTAAACATCAAAGGACTATGTCAAATTCACTCCACATTTACTGCACTACAAGGTGCCGCTATAGAGCCCCTCCTCCCTGCCCATTTTCAAAGGATTACATGTGCCAAGTTTTAACATTATTCTGATGAATTTTGAAGCAAATCAGGTAAAAATAAGAGGGTGATCTCAATGTATGCTGAAAGTGACACATTTTCTGCTTCCAGTTGGTGGCGCTATGACTTTGAATCACAATAGTCAAATCCATGTGATCAGCCTTGTACAACGAAGACTAAGCCAAAGTTTCATCAAAATCAATTAATGTATGCAGCAGTTATAACACTTTGTTTCCCTTTTCTTGCCATAAATTCGTTGCCTCGCCACGGCCAAACCGTTTGAGATATCCAAAATCCGTTTGCAATTAAACAACTTCAATGTGTTAGCAACAAGTTAAAAAAAGCTTGGTGTAAATTGGATAAACCCTGTAGGAGTAGTAGTATAAAATTCATAGCCTGTTTTTTCAAATAATTAACATTCAAACCAAAATAGCTGACTTCCTGTTGGTCGGAGCTAATGAATGTAAATTAGAAAATTGTCCGGCTTGATGAGAATAATATGTGTACCGAGTTTGGTGACTGTAGGAAAAACTAACCCCCTCACTTTTGTCAAAAGGTGGCGCTACTGAGCCCCTCCACCACGCCCATTTCTATGGCTTTGTCCATGTCTACTGGTTGACAATATTGATGTGTGTGTCGAGTTTCATGCAATTTGAAGCATGTTAAGAGCCTCAAAAACACTCAAGAATATTATTACAGTTTGACCTGTTGCCATGGCAACAATATTTCAAATATCAAAAATCCTGTCATAGGTCTACATCTGCTGTGTATTGACATTACACTGATGAAGTTTGAAGCAAATCAGGTAAAAATAAGAGGGTGATCTCAAAACATTTCAAAAAGTGATACACTTCCTGCTGCCAGTTGGTGGCGCTATAACTTTGACTCACAATAGTCACATCCATGTGATCAGACTCCTATAACGAACACACTCGTGAAGTTTCATAAAGATCAATATATGTATTAAGACGTTATAACACATTTCCTGTTTCCTTTTTCTCGCCATAAATTCGTTGCCTCGCCACGGCCAAACCGTTCGAGATATCAAAAATCCCCTGGCAATTTTTAATCATCAGTGTCTTGACTTCATGCTGACCGAGTTTGGTGGCGATCGGATTAATCGTCTAGGAGGAGTATATCAAATTCCAGAGCATGCGTTTTTCAAACAACCCTTAATAGCTGACTTCCTGTTGGCGTGGCGATTAACTTAGAGCGCGAAAGTTGTTCGGCCCGATGAGGTCTATATGTGTACCGAGTTTCATACTAATACGTGCAAGCATGTTTAATATATGGACCAAATTTTCAGACTTTTTTCAAGGGGGCGCTGTCGAGCCCCCCTGCCACGCCCGGGTACCAGCCTCTCCGGCGTCCTAATGGCCGCGGATTCCAATGTGTGTGCCAATTTTCAAGAGTTTTTGAGCATGTTAAGGCCCCCAAAAAGCCCCGGAAGACGGAAAAAAAAAAAAAAAAATAAATAAAAAAAAATAATAATAATCCTTAGAAGAACAAGAGGGCCCTGCGCGAATTTTCGCTTGGGCCCTAATAATCCTTAGAAGAACAAGAGGGCCCTGCGCGAATTTTCGCTTGGGCCCTAATAATAATCCTTAGAAGAACAAGAGGGCCCTGCGCGAATTTTCGCTTGGGCCCTAAATATAGCTGCGAGCAGCGATGGCGGGCCCAAGCCCGGTGGCACCTCCACCCCGGTGGCTTCAGGGCAACTGTGCACAGCGGGCAATAGGCACTTAAAACGGTTAAACATCAAAGGACTATGTCAAATTCACTCCACATTTACTGCACTACAAGGTGCCGTTATAGAGCCCCTCCTCCCTGCCCATTTTCAAAGGATTACATGTGCCAAGTTTTAACATTATTCTGATGAATTTTGAAGCAAATCAGGTAAAAATAAGAGGGTGATCTCAATGTATGCTGAAAGTGACACATTTTCTGCTTCCAGTTGGTGGCGCTATGACTTTGAATCACAATAGTCAAATCCATGTGATCAGCCTTGTACAACGAAGACTAAGCCAAAGTTTCATCAAAATCAATTAATGTATGCAGAAGTTATAACACTTTGTTTCCCTTTTCTTGCCATAAATTCGTTGCCTCGCCACGGCCAAACCGTTTGAGATATCCAAAATCCGTTTGCAATTAAACAACTTCAATGTGTTAGCAACAAGTTAAAAAAAGCTTGGTGTAAATTGGATAAACCCTGTAGGAGTAGTAGTATAAAATTCATAGCCTGTTTTTTCAAAAAATTAACATTCAAACCAAAATAGCTGACTTCCTGTTGGTCGGAGCTAATGAATGTAAATTAGAAAATTGTCCGGCTTGATGAGAATAATATGTGTACCGAGTTTGGTGACTGTAGGACAAACTAACCCCCACTTTTGTCAAAAGGTGGCGCTACTGAGCCCCTCCACCACGCCCATTTCTATGGCTTTGTCCATGTCTACTGGTTGACAATATTGATGTGTGTGTCGAGTTTCATGCAATTTGAAGCATGTTAAGAGCCTCAAAAACACTCAAGAATATTATTACAGTTTGACCTGTTGCCATGGCAACAATATTTCAAATATCAAAAATCCTGTCATAGGTCTACATCTGCTGTGTATTGACATTACACTGATGAAGTTTGAAGCAAATCAGGTAAAAATAAGAGGGTGATCTCAAAGCATTTTAAAAGTGATACACTTCTTGCTGCCATTTGGTGGCGCTATAACTTTGACTCACAATAGTTACATCCATGTGATCAGACTACTACAACCAACACACTCCTGAAGTTTCATAAACATCAATCAATGTATGCAGAAGTTATAACACATTTCCTGTTTCCCTTTTCTCGCCATAAATTCGTTGCCTCGCCACGGCCAAACCGTTTGAGATATCCAAAATCCGTTTGCAATTAAACAACTTCAATGTGTTCGCAACAAGTTAAAAAAAGCTTGGTGTAAATTGGATAAACCCTGTAGGAGTAGTAGTATAAAATTCATAGCCTGTTTTTTCAAAAAATTAACATTCAAACCAAAATAGCTGACTTCCTGTTGGTCGGAGCTAATGAATGTAAATTAGAAAATTGTCCGGCTTGATGAGAATAATATGTGTACCGAGTTTGGTGACTGTAGGAAAAACTAACCCCCCCACTTTTGTCAAAAGGTGGCGCTACTGAGCCCCTCCACCACGCCCATTTCTATGGCTTTGTCCATGTCTACTGGTTGACAATATTGATGTGTGTGTCGAGTTTCATGCAATTTGAAGCATGTTAAGAGCCTCAAAAACACTCAAGAATATTATTACAGTTTGACCTGTTGCCATGGCAACAATATTTCAAATATCAAAAATCCTGTCATAGGTCTACATCTGCTGTGTATTGACATTACACTGATGAAGTTTGAAGCAAATCAGGTAAAAATAAGAGGGTGATCTCAAAGCATTTTAAAAGTGATACACTTCTTGCTGCCATTTGGTGGCGCTATAACTTTGACTCACAATAGTTACATCCATGTGATCAGACTACTACAACCAACACACTCCTGAAGTTTCATAAACATCAATCAATGTATGCAGAAGTTATAACACATTTCCTGTTTCCCTTTTCTCGCCATAAATTCGTTGCCTCGCCACGGCCAAACCGTTTGAGATATCCAAAATCCGTTTGCAATTAAACAACTTCAATGTGTTCGCAACAAGTTAAAAAAGCTTGGTGTAAATTGGATAAACCCTGTAGGAGTAGTAGTATAAAATTCATAGCCTGTTTTTTCAAAAAATTAACATTCAAACCAAAATAGCTGACTTCCTGTTGGTCGGAGCTAATGAATGTAAATTAGAAAATTGTCCGGCTTGATGAGAATAATATGTGTACCGAGTTTGGTGACTGTAGGAAAAACTAACCCCCCCACTTTTGTCAAAAGGTGGCGCTACTGAGCCCCTCCACCACGCCCATTTCTATGGCTTTGTCCATGTCTACTGGTTGACAATATTGATGTGTGTGTCGAGTTTCATGCAATTTGAAGCATGTTAAGAGCCTCAAAAACACTCAAGAATATTATTACAGTTTGACCTGTTGCCATGGCAACAATATTTCAAATATCAAAAATCCTGTCATAGGTCTACATCTGCTGTGTATTGACATTACACTGATGAAGTTTGAAGCAAATCAGGTAAAAATAAGAGGGTGATCTCAAAGCATTTTAAAAGTGATACACTTCTTGCTGCCATTTGGTGGCGCTATAACTTTGACTCACAATAGTTACATCCATGTGATCAGACTACTACAACCAACACACTCCTGAAGTTTCATAAACATCAATCAATGTATGCAGAAGTTATAACACATTTCCTGTTTCCCTTTTCTCGCCATAAATTCGTTGCCTCGCCACGGCCAAACCGTTTGAGATATCCAAAATCCGTTTGCAATTAAACAACTTCAATGTGTTCGCAACAAGTTAAAAAAGCTTGGTGTAAATTGGATAAACCCTGTAGGAGTAGTAGTATAAAATTCATAGCCTGTTTTTTCAAAAAATTAACATTCAAACCAAAATAGCTGACTTCCTGTTGGTCGGAGCTAATGAATGTAAATTAGAAAATTGTCCGGCTTGATGAGAATAATATGTGTACCGAGTTTGGTGACTGTAGGAAAAACTAACCCCCACTTTTGTCAAAAGGTGGCGCTACTGAGCCCCTCCACCACGCCCATTTCTATGGCTTTGTCCATGTCTACTGGTTGACAATATTGATGTGTGTGTCGAGTTTCATGCAATTTGAAGCATGTTAAGAGCCTCAAAAACACTCAAGAATATTATTACAGTTTGACCTGTTGCCATGGCAACAATATTTCAAATATCAAAAATCCTGTCATAGGTCTACATCTGCTGTGTATTGACATTACACTGATGAAGTTTGAAGCAAATCAGGTAAAAATAAGAGGGTGATCTCAAAGCATTTTAAAAGTGATACACTTCTTGCTGCCATTTGGTGGCGCTATAACTTTGACTCACAATAGTTACATCCATGTGATCAGACTACTACAACCAACACACTCCTGAAGTTTCATAAACATCAATCAATGTATGCAGAAGTTATAACACATTTCCTGTTTCCCTTTTCTCGCCATAAATTCGTTGCCTCGCCACGGCCAAACCGTTTGAGATATCCAAAATCCGTTTGCAATTAAACAACTTCAATGTGTTCGCAACAAGTTAAAAAAAGCTTGGTGTAAATTGGATAAACCCTGTAGGAGTAGTAGTATAAAATTCATAGCCTGTTTTTTCAAAAAATTAACATTCAAACCAAAATAGCTGACTTCCTGTTGGTCGGAGCTAATGAATGTAAATTAGAAAATTGTCCGGCTTGATGAGAATAATATGTGTACCGAGTTTGGTGACTGTAGGAAAAACTAACCCCCCCACTTTTGTCAAAAGGTGGCGCTACTGAGCCCCTCCACCACGCCCATTTCTATGGCTTTGTCCATGTCTACTGGTTGACAATATTGATGTGTGTGTCGAGTTTCATGCAATTTGAAGCATGTTAAGAGCCTCAAAAACACTCAAGAATATTATTACAGTTTGACCTGTTGCCATGGCAACAATATTTCAAATATCAAAAATCCTGTCATAGGTCTACATCTGCTGTGTATTGACATTACACTGATGAAGTTTGAAGCAAATCAGGTAAAAATAAGAGGGTGATCTCAAAGCATTTTAAAAGTGATACACTTCTTGCTGCCATTTGGTGGCGCTATAACTTTGACTCACAATAGTTACATCCATGTGATCAGACTACTACAACCAACACACTCCTGAAGTTTCATAAACATCAATCAATGTATGCAGAAGTTATAACACATTTCCTGTTTCCCTTTTCTCGCCATAAATTCGTTGCCTCGCCACGGCCAAACCGTTTGAGATATCCAAAATCCGTTTGCAATTAAACAACTTCAATGTGTTCGCAACAAGTTAAAAAAAGCTTGGTGTAAATTGGATAAACCCTGTAGGAGTAGTAGTATAAAATTCATAGCCTGTTTTTTCAAAAAATTAACATTCAAACCAAAATAGCTGACTTCCTGTTGGTCGGAGCTAATGAATGTAAATTAGAAAATTGTCCGGCTTGATGAGAATAATATGTGTACCGAGTTTGGTGACTGTAGGAAAAACTAACCCCCCACTTTTGTCAAAAGGTGGCGCTACTGAGCCCCTCCACCACGCCCATTTCTATGGCTTTGTCCATGTCTACTGGTTGACAATATTGATGTGTGTGTCGAGTTTCATGCAATTTGAAGCATGTTAAGAGCCTCAAAAACACTCAAGAATATTATTACAGTTTGACCTGTTGCCATGGCAACAATATTTCAAATATCAAAAATCCTGTCATAGGTCTACATCTGCTGTGTATTGACATTACACTGATGAAGTTTGAAGCAAATCAGGTAAAAATAAGAGGGTGATCTCAAAGCATTTTAAAAGTGATACACTTCTTGCTGCCATTTGGTGGCGCTATAACTTTGACTCACAATAGTTACATCCATGTGATCAGACTACTACAACCAACACACTCCTGAAGTTTCATAAACATCAATCAATGTATGCAGAAGTTATAACACATTTCCTGTTTCCCTTTTCTCGCCATAAATTCGTTGCCTCGCCACGGCCAAACCGTTTGAGATATCCAAAATCCGTTTGCAATTAAACAACTTCAATGTGTTCGCAACAAGTTAAAAAAGCTTGGTGTAAATTGGATAAACCCTGTAGGAGTAGTAGTATAAAATTCATAGCCTGTTTTTTCAAAAAATTAACATTCAAACCAAAATAGCTGACTTCCTGTTGGTCGGAGCTAATGAATGTAAATTAGAAAATTGTCCGGCTTGATGAGAATAATATGTGTACCGAGTTTGGTGACTGTAGGAAAAACTAACCCCCCCACTTTTGTCAAAAGGTGGCGCTACTGAGCCCCTCCACCACGCCCATTTCTATGGCTTTGTCCATGTCTACTGGTTGACAATATTGATGTGTGTGTCGAGTTTCATGCAATTTGAAGCATGTTAAGAGCCTCAAAAACACTCAAGAATATTATTACAGTTTGACCTGTTGCCATGGCAACAATATTTCAAATATCAAAAATCCTGTCATAGGTCTACATCTGCTGTGTATTGACATTACACTGATGAAGTTTGAAGCAAATCAGGTAAAAATAAGAGGGTGATCTCAAAGCATTTTAAAAGTGATACACTTCTTGCTGCCATTTGGTGGCGCTATAACTTTGACTCACAATAGTTACATCCATGTGATCAGACTACTACAACCAACACACTCCTGAAGTTTCATAAACATCAATCAATGTATGCAGAAGTTATAACACATTTCCTGTTTCCCTTTTCTCGCCATAAATTCGTTGCCTCGCCACGGCCAAACCGTTTGAGATATCCAAAATCCGTTTGCAATTAAACAACTTCAATGTGTTCGCAACAAGTTAAAAAAAGCTTGGTGTAAATTGGACAAACCCTGTAGGAGTAGTAGTATAAAATTCATAGCCTGTTTTTTCAAAAAATTAACATTCAAACCAAAATAGCTGACTTCCTGTTGGTCGGAGCTAATGAATGTAAATTAGAAAATTGTCCGGCTTGATGAGAATAATATGTGTACCGAGTTTGGTGACTGTAGGAAAAACTAACCCCCACTTTTGTCAAAAGGTGGCGCTACTGAGCCCCTCCACCACGCCCATTTCTATGGCTTTGTCCATGTCTACTGGTTGACAATATTGATGTGTGTGTCGAGTTTCATGCAATTTGAAGCATGTTAAGAGCCTCAAAAACACTCAAGAATATTATTACAGTTTGACCTGTTGCCATGGCAACAATATTTCAAATATCAAAAATCCTGTCATAGGTCTACATCTGCTGTGTATTGATATTACACTGATGAAGTTTGAAGCAAATCAGGTAAAAATAAGAGGGTGATCTCAAAACATTTCAAAAAGTGATACACTTCCTGCTGCCAGTTGGTGGCGCTATAACTTTGACTCACAATAGTCACATCCATGTGATCAGACTCCTATAACGAACACACTCGTGAAGTTTCATAAAGATCAATATATGTATTAAGACGTTATAACACATTTCCTGTTTCCTTTTTCTCGCCATAAATTCGTTGCCTCGCCACGGCCAAACCGTTCGAGATATCAAAAATCCCCTGGCAATTTTTAATCATCAGTGTCTTGACTTCATGCTGACCGAGTTTGGTGG
Organism: Chanodichthys erythropterus; assembly: GCF_024489055.1. Classification (NCBI taxonomy): domain Eukaryota; kingdom Metazoa; phylum Chordata; class Actinopteri; order Cypriniformes; family Xenocyprididae; genus Chanodichthys; species Chanodichthys erythropterus. The sequence goes on along the minus strand of NC_090238.1, from coordinate 9,658,505 downwards.
CGATCGGATTAATCGTCTAGGAGGAGTATATCAAATTCCAGAGCATGCGTTTTTCAAACAACCCTTAATAGCTGACTTCCTGTTGGCGTGGTGTTTAACTTAGAGCACGAAAGTTGTTCGGCCCGATGAGGTCTATATGTGTACTGAGTTTCATACTAATACGTGCAAGCATGTTTAATATATGGACCAAATTTTCAGACTTTTTTCAAGGGGGCGCTGTCGAGCCCCCCTGCCACGCCCGGGTACCAGCCTCTCCGGCGTCCTAATGGCCGCGGATTCCAATGTGTGTGCCAATTTTCAAGAGTTTTTGAGCATGTTAAGGCCCCCAAAAAGCCCCGGAAGACGGAAAAAAAATAAAAAAATAAAAAAATAAAAAAAATTAAAAAAAATAATAATAATCCTTAGAAGAACAAGAGGGCCCTGCGCGAATTTTCGCTTGGGCCCTAATAATCCTTAGAAGAACAAGAGGGCCCTGCGCGAATTTTCGCTTGGGCCCTAATAATAATCCTTAGAAGAACAAGAGGGCCCTGCGCGAATTTTCGCTTGGGCCCTAAATATAGCTGCGAGCAGCGATGGCGGGCCCAAGCCCGGTGGCACCTCCACCCCGGTGGCTTCAGGGCAACTGTGCACAGCGGGCAATAGGCACTTAAAACGGTTAAACATCAAAGGACTATGTCAAATTCACTCCACATTTACTGCACTACAAGGTGCCGTTATAGAGCCCCTCCTCCCTGCCCATTTTCAAAGGATTACATGTGCCAAGTTTTAACATTATTCTGATGAATTTTGAAGCAAATCAGGTAAAAATAAGAGGGTGATCTCAATGTATGCTGAAAGTGACACATTTTCTGCTTCCAGTTGGTGGCGCTATGACTTTGAATCACAATAGTCAAATCCATGTGATCAGCCTTGTACAACGAAGACTAAGCCAAAGTTTCATCAAAATCAATTAATGTATGCAGAAGTTATAACACTTTGTTTCCCTTTTCTTGCCATAAATTCGTTGCCTCGCCACGGCCAAACCGTTTGAGATATCCAAAATCCGTTTGCAATTAAACAACTTCAATGTGTTAGCAACAAGTTAAAAAAGCTTGGTGTAAATTGGATAAACCCTGTAGGAGTAGTAGTATAAAATTCATAGCCTGTTTTTTCAAAAAATTAACATTCAAACCAAAATAGCTGACTTCCTGTTGGTCGGAGCTAATGAATGTAAATTAGAAAATTGTCCGGCTTGATGAGAATAATATGTGTACCGAGTTTGGTGACTGTAGGAAAAACTAACCCCCCACTTTTGTCAAAAGGTGGCGCTACTGAGCCCCTCCACCACGCCCATTTCTATGGCTTTGTCCATGTCTACTGGTTGACAATATTGATGTGTGTGTCGAGTTTCATGCAATTTGAAGCATGTTAAGAGCCTCAAAAACACTCAAGAATATTATTACAGTTTGACCTGTTGCCATGGCAACAATATTTCAAATATCAAAAATCCTGTCATAGGTCTACATCTGCTGTGTATTGACATTACACTGATGAAGTTTGAAGCAAATCAGGTAAAAATAAGAGGGTGATCTCAAAGCATTTTAAAAGTGATACACTTCTTGCTGCCATTTGGTGGCGCTATAACTTTGACTCACAATAGTTACATCCATGTGATCAGACTACTACAACCAACACACTCCTGAAGTTTCATAAACATCAATCAATGTATGCAGAAGTTATAACACATTTCCTGTTTCCCTTTTCTCGCCATAAATTCGTTGCCTCGCCACGGCCAAACCGTTTGAGATATCCAAAATCCGTTTGCAATTAAACAACTTCAATGTGTTCGCAACAAGTTAAAAAAGCTTGGTGTAAATTGGATAAACCCTGTAGGAGTAGTAGTATAAAATTCATAGCCTGTTTTTCAAAAAATTAACATTCAAACCAAAATAGCTGACTTCCTGTTGGTCGGAGCTAATGAATGTAAATTAGAAAATTGTCCGGCTTGATGAGAATAATATGTGTACCGAGTTTGGTGACTGTAGGAAAAACTAACCCCCACTTTTGTCAAAAGGTGGCGCTACTGAGCCCCTCCACCACGCCCATTTCTATGGCTTTGTCCATGTCTACTGGTTGACAATATTGATGTGTGTGTCGAGTTTCATGCAATTTGAAGCATGTTAAGAGCCTCAAAAACACTCAAGAATATTATTACAGTTTGACCTGTTGCCATGGCAACAATATTTCAAATATCAAAAATCCTGTCATAGGTCTACATCTGCTGTGTATTGACATTACACTGATGAAGTTTGAAGCAAATCAGGTAAAAATAAGAGGGTGATCTCAAAGCATTTTAAAAGTGATACACTTCTTGCTGCCATTTGGTGGCGCTATAACTTTGACTCACAATAGTTACATCCATGTGATCAGACTACTACAACCAACACACTCCTGAAGTTTCATAAACATCAATCAATGTATGCAGAAGTTATAACACATTTCCTGTTTCCCTTTTCTCGCCATAAATTCGTTGCCTCGCCACGGCCAAACCGTTTGAGATATCCAAAATCCGTTTGCAATTAAACAACTTCAATGTGTTCGCAACAAGTTAAAAAAGCTTGGTGTAAATTGGATAAACCCTGTAGGAGTAGTAGTATAAAATTCATAGCCTGTTTTTTCAAAAAATTAACATTCAAACCAAAATAGCTGACTTCCTGTTGGTCGGAGCTAATGAATGTAAATTAGAAAATTGTCCGGCTTGATGAGAATAATATGTGTACCGAGTTTGGTGACTGTAGGAAAAACTAACCCCCACTTTTGTCAAAAGGTGGCGCTACTGAGCCCCTCCACCACGCCCATTTCTATGGCTTTGTCCATGTCTACTGGTTGACAATATTGATGTGTGTGTCGAGTTTCATGCAATTTGAAGCATGTTAAGAGCCTCAAAAACACTCAAGAATATTATTACAGTTTGACCTGTTGCCATGGCAACAATATTTCAAATATCAAAAATCCTGTCATAGGTCTACATCTGCTGTGTATTGACATTACACTGATGAAGTTTGAAGCAAATCAGGTAAAAATAAGAGGGTGATCTCAAAGCATTTTAAAAGTGATACACTTCTTGCTGCCATTTGGTGGCGCTATAACTTTGACTCACAATAGTTACATCCATGTGATCAGACTACTACAACCAACACACTCCTGAAGTTTCATAAACATCAATCAATGTATGCAGAAGTTATAACACATTTCCTGTTTCCCTTTTCTCGCCATAAATTCGTTGCCTCGCCACGGCCAAACCGTTTGAGATATCCAAAATCCGTTTGCAATTAAACAACTTCAATGTGTTCGCAACAAGTTAAAAAAAGCTTGGTGTAAATTGGATAAACCCTGTAGGAGTAGTAGTATAAAATTCATAGCCTGTTTTTTCAAAAAATTAACATTCAAACCAAAATAGCTGACTTCCTGTTGGTCGGAGCTAATGAATGTAAATTAGAAAATTGTCCGGCTTGATGAGAATAATATGTGTACCGAGTTTGGTGACTGTAGGAAAAACTAACCCCCACTTTTGTCAAAAGGTGGCGCTACTGAGCCCCTCCACCACGCCCATTTCTATGGCTTTGTCCATGTCTACTGGTTGACAATATTGATGTGTGTGTCGAGTTTCATGCAATTTGAAGCATGTTAAGAGCCTCAAAAACACTCAAGAATATTATTACAGTTTGACCTGTTGCCATGGCAACAATATTTCAAATATCAAAAATCCTGTCATAGGTCTACATCTGCTGTGTATTGATATTACACTGATGAAGTTTGAAGCAAATCAGGTAAAAATAAGAGGGTGATCTCAAAACATTTCAAAAAGTGATACACTTCCTGCTGCCAGTTGGTGGCGCTATAACTTTGACTCACAATAGTCACATCCATGTGATCAGACTCCTATAACGAACACACTCGTGAAGTTTCATAAAGATCAATATATGTATTAAGACGTTATAACACATTTCCTGTTTCCTTTTTCTCGCCATAAATTCGTTGCCTCGCCACGGCCAAACCGTTCGAGATATCAAAAATCCCCTGGCAATTTTTAATCATCAGTGTCTTGACTTCATGCTGACCGAGTTTGGTGGCGATCGGATTAATCGTCTAGGAGGAGTATATCAAATTCCAGAGCATGCGTTTTTCAAACAACCCTTAATAGCTGACTTCCTGTTGGCGTGGTGTTTAACTTAGAGCACGAAAGTTGTTCGGCCCGATGAGGTCTATATGTGTACTGAGTTTCATACTAATACGTGCAAGCGTGTTTAATATATGGACCAAATTTTCAGACTTTTTTCAAGGGGGCGCTGTTGAGCCCCCCTGCCACGCCCGGGTACCAGCCTCTCCGGCGTCCTAATGGCCGTGGATTCCAATGTGTGTGCCAATTTTCAAGAGTTTTTGAGCATGTTAAGGCCCCCAAAAAGCCCCGGAAGACGGAAAAAAAAAAAAAATAATAATAAATATAGCTGCGAGCAGCGATGGCGGGCCCAAGCCCGGTGGCACCGCCACCCCGGTGGCTTCAGGGCAACTGTGCACATTGGGCAATAGGCACTTAAAACGGTTAAACATCAAAGGACTATGTCAAATTCACTCCACATTTACTGCACTACAAGGTGCCGCTATAGAGCCCCTCCTCCCTGCCCATTTTCAAAGGATTACATGTGCCAAGTTTTAACATTATTCTGATGAATTTTGAAGCAAATCAGGTAAAAATAAGAGGGTGATCTCAATGTATGCTGAAAGTGACACATTTTCTGCTTCCAGTTGGTGGCGCTATGACTTTGAATCACAATAGTCAAATCCATGTGATCAGCCTTGTACAACGAAGACTAAGCCAAAGTTTCATCAAAATCAATTAATGTATGCAGCAGTTATAACACTTTGTTTCCCTTTTCTTGCCATAAATTCGTTGCCTCGCCACGGCCAAACCGTTTGAGATATCCAAAATCCGTTTGCAATTAAACAACTTCAATGTGTTAGCAACAAGTTAAAAAAGCTTGGTGTAAATTGGATAAACCCTGTAGGAGTAGTAGTATAAAATTCATAGCCTGTTTTTTCAAATAATTAACATTCAAACCAAAATAGCTGACTTCCTGTTGGTCGGAGCTAATGAATGTAAATTAGAAAATTGTCCGGCTTGATGAGAATAATATGTGTACCGAGTTTGGTGACTGTAGGAAAAACTAACCCCCTCACTTTTGTCAAAAGGTGGCGCTACTGAGCCCCTCCACCACGCCCATTTCTATGGCTTTGTCCATGTCTACTGGTTGACAATATTGATGTGTGTGTCGAGTTTCATGCAATTTGAAGCATGTTAAGAGCCTCAAAAACACTCAAGAATATTATTACAGTTTGACCTGTTGCCATGGCAACAATATTTCAAATATCAAAAATCCTGTCATAGGTCTACATCTGCTGTGTATTGACATTACACTGATGAAGTTTGAAGCAAATCAGGTAAAAATAAGAGGGTGATCTCAAAGCATTTTAAAAGTGATACACTTCTTGCTGCCATTTGGTGGCGCTATAACTTTGACTCACAATAGTTACATCCATGTGATCAGACTACTACAACCAACACACTCCTGAAGTTTCATAAACATCAATCAATGTATGCAGAAGTTATAACACATTTCCTGTTTCCCTTTTCTCGCCATAAATTCGTTGCCTCGCCACGGCCAAATCGTTTGAGATATCCAAAATCCGTTTGCAATTAAACAACTTCAATGTGTTCGCAACAAGTTAAAAAAGCTTGTTGTAAATTGGATAAACCCTGTAGGAGTAGTAGTATAAAATTCATAGCCTGTTTTTTCAAAAAATTAACATTCAAACCAAAATAGCTGACTTCCTGTTGGTCGGAGCTAATGAATGTAAATTAGAAAATTGTCCGGCTTGATGAGAATAATATGTGTACCGAGTTTGGTGACTGTAGGAAAAACTAACCCCCCCACTTTTGTCAAAAGGTGGCGCTACTGAGCCCCTCCACCACGCCCATTTCTATGGCTTTGTCCATGTCTACTGGTTGACAATATTGATGTGTGTGTCGAGTTTCATGCAATTTGAAGCATGTTAAGAGCCTCAAAAACACTCAAGAATATTATTACAGTTTGACCTGTTGCCATGGCAACAATATTTCAAATATCAAAAATCCTGTCATAGGTCTACATCTGCTGTGTATTGACATTACACTGATGAAGTTTGAAGCAAATCAGGTAAAAATAAGAGGGTGATCTCAAAACATTTCAAAAAGTGATACACTTCCTGCTGCCAGTTGGTGGCGCTATAACTTTGACTCACAATAGTCACATCCATGTGATCAGACTCCTATAACGAACACACTCGTGAAGTTTCATAAAGATCAATATATGTATTAAGACGTTATAACACATTTCCTGTTTCCTTTTTCTCGCCATAAATTCGTTGCCTCGCCACGGCCAAACCGTTCGAGATATCAAAAATCCCCTGGCAATTTTTAATCATCAGTGTCTTGACTTCATGCTGACCGAGTTTGGTGGCGATCGGATTAATCGTCTAGGAGGAGTATATCAAATTCCAGAGCATGCGTTTTTCAAACAACCCTTAATAGCTGACTTCCTGTTGGCGTGGCGATTAACTTAGAGCGCGAAAGTTGTTCGGCCCGATGAGGTCTATATGTGTACCGAGTTTCATACTAATACGTGCAAGCATGTTTAATATATGGACCAAATTTTCAGACTTTTTTCAAGGGGGCGCTGTCGAGCCCCCCTGCCACGCCCGGGTACCAGCCTCTCCGGCGTCCTAATGGCCGCGGATTCCAATGTGTGTGCCAATTTTCAAGAGTTTTTGAGCATGTTAAGGCCCCCAAAAAGCCCCGGAAGACGGAAAAAAAAAAAAAAAAAAAAAATATATAGCTGCGAGCAGCGATGGCGGGCCCAAGCCCGGTGGCACCGCCACCCCGGTGGCTTCAGGGCAACTGTGCACAGCGGGCAATAGGCACTTAAAACGGTTAAACATCAAAGGACTATGTCAAATTCACTCCACATTTACTGCACTACAAGGTGCCGCTATAGAGCCCCTCCTCCCTGCCCATTTTCAAAGGATTACATGTGCCAAGTTTTAACATTATTCTGATGAATTTTGAAGCAAATCAGGTAAAAATAAGAGGGTGATCTCAATGTATGCTGAAAGTGACACATTTTCTGCTTCCAGTTGGTGGCGCTATGACTTTGAATCACAATAGTCAAATCCATGTGATCAGCCTTGTACAACGAAGACTAAGCCAAAGTTTCATCAAAATCAATTAATGTATGCAGAAGTTATAACACTTTGTTTCCCTTTTCTTGCCATAAATTCGTTGCCTCGCCACGGCCAAACCGTTTGAGATATCCAAAATCCGTTTGCAATTAAACAACTTCAATGTGTTAGCAACAAGTTAAAAAAAGCTTGGTGTAAATTGGATAAACCCTGTAGGAGTAGTAGTATAAAATTCATAGCCTGTTTTTTCAAAAAATTAACATTCAAACCAAAATAGCTGACTTCCTGTTGGTCGGAGCTAATGAATGTAAATTAGAAAATTGTCCGGCTTGATGAGAATAATATGTGTACCGAGTTTGGTGACTGTAGGAAAAACTAACCCCCACTTTTGTCAAAAGGTGGCGCTACTGAGCCCCTCCACCACGCCCATTTCTATGGCTTTGTCCATGTCTACTGGTTGACAATATTGATGTGTGTGTCGAGTTTCATGCAATTTGAAGCATGTTAAGAGCCTCAAAAACACTCAAGAATATTATTACAGTTTGACCTGTTGCCATGGCAACAATATTTCAAATATCAAAAATCCTGTCATAGGTCTACATCTGCTGTGTATTGACATTACACTGATGAAGTTTGAAGCAAATCAGGTAAAAATAAGAGGGTGATCTCAAAGCATTTTAAAAGTGATACACTTCTTGCTGCCATTTGGTGGCGCTATAACTTTGACTCATAATAGTTACATCCTTGTGATCAGACTACTACAACCAACACACTCCTGAAGTTTCATAAACATCAATCAATGTATGCAGAAGTTATAACACATTTCCTGTTTCCCTTTTCTCGCCATAAATTCGTTGCCTCGCCACGGCCAAACCGTTTGAGATATCCAAAATCCGTTTGCAATTAAACAACTTCAATGTGTTCGCAACAAGTTAAAAAAGCTTGGTGTAAATTGGATAAACCCTGTAGGAGTAGTAGTATAAAATTCATAGCCTGTTTTTTCAAAAAATTAACATTCAAACCAAAATAGCTGACTTCCTGTTGGTCGGAGCTAATGAATGTAAATTAGAAAATTGTCCGGCTTGATGAGAATAATATGTGTACCGAGTTTGGTGACTGTAGGAAAAACTAACCCCCCCACTTTTGTCAAAAGGTGGCGCTACTGAGCCCCTCCACCACGCCCATTTCTATGGCTTTGTCCATGTCTACTGGTTGACAATATTGATGTGTGTGTCGAGTTTCATGCAATTTGAAGCATGTTAAGAGCCTCAAAAACACTCAAGAATATTATTACAGTTTGACCTGTTGCCATGGCAACAATATTTCAAATATCAAAAATCCTGTCATAGGTCTACATCTGCTGTGTATTGACATTACACTGATGAAGTTTGAAGCAAATCAGGTAAAAATAAGAGGGTGATCTCAAAACATTTCAAAAAGTGATACACTTCCTGCTGCCAGTTGGTGGCGCTATAACTTTGACTCACAATAGTCACATCCATGTGATCAGACTCCTATAACGAACACACTCGTGAAGTTTCATAAAGATCAATATATGTATTAAGACGTTATAACACATTTCCTGTTTCCTTTTTCTCGCCATAAATTCGTTGCCTCGCCACGGCCAAACCGTTCGAGATATCAAAAATCCCCTGGCAATTTTTAATCATCAGTGTCTTGACTTCATGCTGACCGAGTTTGGTGGCGATCGGATTAATCGTCTAGGAGGAGTATATCAAATTCCAGAGCATGCGTTTTTCAAACAACCCTTAATAGCTGACTTCCTGTTGGCGTGGCGATTAACTTAGAGCGCGAAAGTTGTTCGGCCCGATGAGGTCTATATGTGTACCGAGTTTCATACTAATACGTGCAAGCATGTTTAATATATGGACCAAATTTTCAGACTTTTTTCAAGGGGGCGCTGTCGAGCCCCCCTGCCACGCCCGGGTACCAGCCTCTCCGGCGTCCTAATGGCCGCGGATTCCAATGTGTGTGCCAATTTTCAAGAGTTTTTGAGCATGTTAAGGCCCCCAAAAAGCCCCGGAAGACGGAAAAAAAAAAAAAAAAAAAAAATAATAATAATAATAATAAATATAGCTGCGAGCAGCGATGGCGGGCCCAAGCCCGGTGGCACCGCCACCCCGGTGGCTTCAGGGCAACTGTGCACAGCGGGCAATAGGCACTTAAAACGGTTAAACATCAAAGGACTATGTCAAATTCACTCCACATTTACTGCACTACAAGGTGCCGTTATAGAGCCCCTCCTCCCTGCCCATTTTCAAAGGATTACATGTGCCAAGTTTTAACATTATTCTGATGAATTTTGAAGCAAATCAGGTAAAAATAAGAGGGTGATCTCAATGTATGCTGAAAGTGACACATTTTCTGCTTCCAGTTGGTGGCGCTATGACTTTGAATCACAATAGTCAAATCCATGTGATCAGCCTTGTACAACGAAGACTAAGCCAAAGTTTCATCAAAATCAATTAATGTATGCAAAAGTTATAACACTTTGTTTCCCTTTTCTTGCCATAAATTCGTTGCCTCGCCACGACCAAACCGTTTGAGATATCCAAAATCCGTTTGCAATTAAACAACTTCAATGTGTTAGCAACAAGTTAAAAAAAGCTTGGTGTAAATTGGATAAACACTGTAGGAGTAGTAGTATAAAATTCATAGCCTGTTTTTCAAAAAATTAACATTCAAACCAAAATAGCTGAATTCGTGTTGGTCGTAGCTATTGAATGTAAATTAGAAAATTGTCCGGCTTGATGAGAATAATATGTGTACCGAGTTTGGTGACTGTAGGAAAAACTAACCCCCACTTGTGTCAAAAGGTGGCGCTACTGAGCCCCTCCACCACGCCCATTTCTATGGCTTTGTCCATGTCTACTGGTTGACAATATTGATGTGTGTGTCGAGTTTCATGCAATTTGAAGCATGTTAAGAGCCTCAAAAACACTCAAGAATATTATTACAGTTTGACCTGTTGCCATGGCAACAATATTTCAAATATCAAAAATCCTGTCATAGGTCTACATCTGCTGTGTATTGACATTACACTGATGAAGTTTGAAGCAAATCAGGTAAAAATAAGAGGGTGATCTCAAAGCATTTTAAAAGTGATACACTTCTTGCTGCCATTTGGTGGCGCTATAACTTTGACTCACAATAGTTACATCCATGTGATCAGACTACTACAACCAACACACTCCTGAAGTTTCATAAACATCAATCAATGTATGCAGAAGTTATAACACATTTCCTGTTTCCCTTTTCTCGCCATAAATTCGTTGCCTCGCCACGGCCAAACCGTTTGAGATATCCAAAATCCGTTTGCAATTAAACAACTTCAATGTGTTCGCAACAAGTTAAAAAAAGCTTGGTGTAAATTGGATAAACCCTGTAGGAGTAGGAGTATAAAATTCATAGCCTGTTTTTTCAAAAAATTAACATTCAAACCAAAATAGCTGACTTCCTGTTGGTCGGAGCTAATGAATGTAAATTAGAAAATTGTCCGGCTTGATGAGAATAATATGTGTACCGAGTTTGGTGACTGTAGGAAAAACTAACCCCCCACTTTTGTCAAAAGGTGGCGCTACTGAGCCCCTCCACCACGCCCATTTCTATGGCTTTGTCCATGTCTACTGGTTGACAATATTGATGTGTGTGTCGAGTTTCATGCAATTTGAAGCATGTTAAGAGCCTCAAAAACACTCAAGAATATTATTACAGTTTGACCTGTTGCCATGGCAACAATATTTCAAATATCAAAAATCCTGTCATAGGTCTACATCTGCTGTGTATTGACATTACACTGATGAAGTTTGAAGCAAATCAGGTAAAAATAAGAGGGTGATCTCAAAACATTTCAAAAAGTGATACACTTCCTGCTGCCAGTTGGTGGCGCTATAACTTTGACTCACAATAGTCACATCCATGTGATCAGACTCCTATAACGAACACACTCGTGAAGTTTCATAAAGATCAATATATGTATTAAGACGTTATAACACATTTCCTGTTTCCTTTTTCTCGCCATAAATTCGTTGCCTCGCCACGGCCAAACCGTTCGAGATATCAAAAATCCCCTGGCAATTTTTAATCATCAGTGTCTTGACTTCATGCTGACCGAGTTTGGTGGCGATCGGATTAATCGTCTAGGAGGAGTATATCAAATTCCAGAGCATGCGTTTTTCAAACAACCCTTAATAGCTGACTTCCTGTTGGCGTGGCGATTAACTTAGAGCGCGAAAGTTGTTCGGCCCGATGAGGTCTATATGTGTACCGAGTTTCATACTAATACGTGCAAGCATGTTTAATATATGGACCAAATTTTCAGACTTTTTTCAAGGGGGCGCTGTCGAGCCCCCCTGCCACGCCCGGGTACCAGCCTCTCTGGCGTCCTAATGGCCGCGGATTCCAATGTGTGTGCCAATTTTCAAGAGTTTTTGAGCATGTTAAGGCCCCCAAAAAGCCCCGGAAGACGAAAAAAAAAAAAAAAAAAAAAAAATAAATAAATAAATAAATAATAATAATAATAATAATCCTTAGAAGAACAAGAGGGCCCTGCGCGAATTTTCGCTTGGGCCCTAATAATAATAATCCTTAGAAGAACAAGAGGGCCCTGCGCGAATTTTCGCTTGGGCCCTAATAATAATCCTTAGAAGAACAAGAGGGCCCTGCGCGAATTTTCGCTTGGGCCCTAAATATAGCTGCGAGCAGCGATGGCGGGCCCAAGCCCGGTGGCACCGCCACCCCGGTGGCTTCAGGGCAACTGTGCACAGCGGGCAATAGGCACTTAAAACGGTTAAACATCAAAGGACTATGTCAAATTCACTCCACATTTACTGCACTACAAGGTGCCGCTATAGAGCCCCTCCTCCCTGCCCATTTTCAAAGGATTACATGTGCCAAGTTTTAACATTATTCTGATGAATTTTGAAGCAAATCAGGTAAAAATAAGAGGGTGATCTCAATGTATGCTGAAAGTGACACATTTTCTGCTTCCAGTTGGTGGCGCTATGACTTTGAATCACAATAGTCAAATCCATGTCATCAGCCTTGTACAACGAAGACTAAGCCAAAGTTTCATCAAAATCAATTAATGTATGCAGAAGTTATAACACTTTGTTTCCCTTTTCTTGCCATAAATTCGTTGCCTCGCCACGGCCAAACCGTTTGAGATATCCAAAATCCGTTTGCAATTAAACAACTTCAATGTGTTAGCAACAAGTTAAAAAAGCTTGGTGTAAATTGGATAAACCCTGTAGGAGTAGTAGTATAAAATTCATAGCCTGTTTTTTCAAAAAATTAACATTTAAACCAAAATAGCTGACTTCCTGTTGGTCGGAGCTAATGAATGTAAATAAGAAAATTGTCCGGCTTGATGAGAACAATATGTGTACCGAGTTTGGTGACTGTAGGAAAAACTAACCCCCCCACTTTTGTCAAAAGGTGGCGCTACTGAGCCCCTCCACCACGCCCATTTCTATGGCTTTGTCCATGTCTACTGGATGACAATATTGATGTGTGTGTCGAGTTTCATGCAATTTGAAGCATGTTAAGAGCCTCAAAACCACTCAAGAATATTATTACAGTTTGACCTGTTGCCATGGCAACAATATTTCAAATATCAAAAATCCTGTCATAGGTCTACATCTGCTGTGTATTGACATTACACTGATGAAGTTTGAAGCAAATCAGGTAAAAATAAGAGGGTGATCTCAAAACATTTCAAAAAGTGATACACTTCCTGCTGCCAGTTGGTGGCGCTATAACTTTGACTCACAATAGTCACATCCATGTGATCAGACTCCTATAACGAACACACTCGTGAAGTTTCATAAAGATCAATATATGTATTAAGACGTTATAACACATTTCCTGTTTCCTTTTTCTCGCCATAAATTCGTTGCCTCGCCACGGCCAAACCGTTCGAGATATCAAAAATCCCCTGGCAATTTTTAATCATCAGTGTCTTGACTTCATGCTGACCGAGTTTGGTGGCGATCGGATTAATCGTCTAGGAGGAGTATATCAAATTCCAGAGCATGCGTTTTTCAAACAACCCTTAATAGCTGACTTCCTGTTGGCGTGGCGATTAACTTAGAGCGCGAAAGTTGTTCGGCCCGATGAGGTCTATATGTGTACCGAGTTTCATACTAATACGTGCAAGCATGTTTAATATATGGACCAAATTTTCAGACTTTTTTCAAGGGGGCGCTGTCGAGCCCCCCTGCCACGCCCGGGTACCAGCCTCTCCGGCGTCCTAATGGCCGCGGATTCCAATGTGTGTGCCAATTTTCAAGAGTTTTTGAGCATGTTAAGGCCCCCAAAAAGCCCCGGAAGACGAAAAAAAAAAAAAATAATAAAAAAAAAAAATAATAATAATAATAATAAATATAGCTGCGAGCAGCGATGGCGGGCCCAAGCCCGGTGGCACCGCCACCCCGGTGGCTTCAGGGCAACTGTGCACAGCGGGCAATAGGCACTCAAAACGGTTAAACATCAAAGGACTATGTCAAATTCACTCCACATTTACTGCACTACAAGGTGCCGTTATAGAGCCCCTCCTCCCTGCCCATTTTCAAAGGATTACATGTGCCAAGTTTTAACATTATTCTGATGAATTTTGAAGCAAATCAGGTAAAAATAAGAGGGTGATCTCAATGTATGCTGAAAGTGACACATTTTCTGCTTCCAGTTGGTGGCGCTATGACTTTGAATCACAATAGTCAAATCCATGTGATCAGCCTTGTACAACGAAGACTAAGCCAAAGTTTCATCAAAATCAATTAATGTATGCAGAAGTTATAACACTTTGTTTCCCTTTTCTTGCCATAAATTCGTTGCCTCGCCACGGCCAAACCGTTTGAGATATCCAAAATCCGTTTGCAATTAAACAACTTCAATGTGTTAGCAACAAGTTAAAAAAGCTTGGTGTAAATTGGATAAACCCTGTAGGAGTAGTAGTATAAAATTCATAGCCTGTTTTTTCAAAAAATTAACATTCAAACCAAAATAGCTGACTTCCTGTTGGTCGGAGCTAATGAATGTAAATTAGAAAATTGTCCGGCTTGATGAGAATAATATGTGTACCGAGTTTGGTGACTGTAGGAAAAACTAACCCCCACTTTTGTCAAAAGGTGGCGCTACTGAGCCCCTCCACCACGCCCATTTCTATGGCTTTGTCCATGTCTACTGGTTGACAATATTGATGTGTGTGTCGAGTTTCATGCAATTTGAAGCATGTTAAGAGCCTCAAAAACACTCAAGAATATTATTACAGTTTGACCTGTTGCCATGGCAACAATATTTCAAATATCAAAAATCCTGTCATAGGTCTACATCTGCTGTGTATTGACATTACACTGATGAAGTTTGAAGCAAATCAGGTAAAAATAAGAGGGTGATCTCAAAGCATTTTAAAAGTGATACACTTCTTGCTGCCATTTGGTGGCGCTATAACTTTGACTCACAATAGTTACATCCATGTGATCAGACTACTACAACCAACACACTCCTGAAGTTTCATAAACATCAATCAATGTATGCAGAAGTTATAACACATTTCCTGTTTCCCTTTTCTCGCCATAAATTCGTTGCCTCGCCACGGCCAAACCGTTTGAGATATCCAAAATCCGTTTGCAATTAAACAACTTCAATGTGTTCGCAACAAGTTAAAAAAGCTTGGTGTAAATTGGATAAACCCTGTAGGAGTAGTAGTATAAAATTCATAGCCTGTTTTTTCAAAAAATTAACATTCAAACCAAAATAGCTGACTTCCTGTTGGTCGGAGCTAATGAATGTAAATTAGAAAATTGTCCGGCTTGATGAGAATAATATGTGTACCGAGTTTGGTGACTGTAGGAAAAACTAACCCCCACTTTTGTCAAAAGGTGGCGCTACTGAGCCCCTCCACCACGCCCATTTCTATGGCTTTGTCCATGTCTACTGGTTGACAATATTGATGTGTGTGTCGAGTTTCATGCAATTTGAAGCATGTTAAGAGCCTCAAAAACACTCAAGAATATTATTACAGTTTGACCTGTTGCCATGGCAACAATATTTCAAATATCAAAAATCCTGTCATAGGTCTACATCTGCTGTGTATTGACATTACACTGATGAAGTTTGAAGCAAATCAGGTAAAAATAAGAGGGTGATCTCAAAACATTTCAAAAAGTGATACACTTCCTGCTGCCAGTTGGTGGCGCTATAACTTTGACTCACAATAGTCACATCCATGTGATCAGACTCCTATAACGAACACACTCGTGAAGTTTCATAAAGATCAATATATGTATTAAGACGTTATAACACATTTCCTGTTTCCTTTTTCTCGCCATAAATTTGTTGCCTCGCCACGGCCAAACCGTTCGAGATATCAAAAATCCCCTGGCAATTTTTAATCATCAGTGTCTTGACTTCATGCTGACCGAGTTTGGTGGCGATCGGATTAATCGTCTATGAGGAGTATATCAAATTCCAGAGCATGCGTTTTTCAAACAACCCTTAATAGCTGACTTCCTGTTGGCGTGGCGTTTAACTTAGAGCGCGAAAGTTGTTCGGCCCGATGAGGTCTATATGTGTACCGAGTTTCATACTAATACGTGCAAGCATGTTTAATATATGGACCAAATTTTCAGACTTTTTTCAAGGGGGCGCTGTCGAGCCCCCCTGCCACGCCCGGGTACCAGCCTCTCCGGCGTCCTAATGGCCGCGGATTCCAATGTGTGTGCCAATTTTCAAGAGTTTTTGACCATGTTAAGGCCCCCACAAAGCCCCGGAAGACGGAAAAATAATAAAAAAAAAAATAAAAAAAAATAATAATAAATATAGCTGCGAGCAGCGATGGCGGGCCCAAGCCCGGTGGCACCGCCACCCCGGTGGCTTCAGGGCAACTGTGCACAGCGGGCAATAGGCACTTAAAACGGTTAAACATCAAAGGACTATGTCAAATTCACTCCACATTTACTGCACTACAAGGTGCCGCTATAGAGGCCCTCCTCCCTGCCCATTTTCAAAGGATTACATGTGCCAAGTTTTAACATTATTCTGATGAATTTTGAAGCAAATCAGGTAAAAATAAGAGGGTGATCTCAATGTATGCTGAAAGTGACACATTTTCTGCTTCCAGTTGGTGGCGCTATGACTTTGAATCACAATACTCAAATCCATGTGATCAGCCTTGTACAACGAAGACTAAGCCAAAGTTTCATCAAAATCAATTAATGTATGCAGAAGTTATAACACTTTGTTTCCCTTTTCTTGCCATAAATTCGTTGCCTCGCCACGGCCAAACCGTTTGAGATATCCAAAATCCGTTTGCAATTAAACAACTTCAATGTGTTAGCAACAAGTTAAAAAAAGCTTGGTGTAAATTGGATAAACCCTGTAGGAGTAGTAGTATAAAATTCATAGCCTGTTTTTTCAAAAAATTAACATTCAAACCAAAATAGCTGACTTCCTGTTGGTCGGAGCTAATGAATGTAAATTAGAAAATTGTCCGGCTTGATGAGAATAATATGTGTACCGAGTTTGGTGACTGTAGGAAAAACTAACCCCCCACTTTTGTCAAAAGGTGGCGCTACTGAGCCCCTCCACCACGCCCATTTCTATGGCTTTGTCCATGTCTACTGGTTGACAATATTGATGTGTGTGTCGAGTTTCATGCAATTTGAAGCATGTTAAGAGCCTCAAAAACACTCAAGAATATTATTACAGTTTGACCTGTTGCCATGGCAACAATATTTCAAATATCAAAAATCCTGTCATAGGTCTACATCTGCTGTGTATTGACATTACACTGATGAAGTTTGAAGCAAATCAGGTAAAAATAAGAGGGTGATCTCAAAGCATTTTAAAAGTGATACACTTCTTGCTGCCATTTGGTGGCGCTATAACTTTGACTCACAATAGTTACATCCATGTGATCAGACTACTACAACCAACACACTCCTGAAGTTTCATAAACATCAATCAATGTATGCAGAAGTTATAACACATTTCCTGTTTCCCTTTTCTCGCCATAAATTCGTTGCCTCGCCACGGCCAAACCGTTTGAGATATCCAAAATCCGTTTGCAATTAAACAACTTCAATGTGTTCGCAACAAGTTAAAAAAGCTTGGTGTAAATTGGATAAACCCTGTAGGAGTAGTAGTATAAAATTCATAGCCTGTTTTTTCAAAAAATTAACATTCAAACCAAAATAGCTGACTTCCTGTTGGTCGGAGCTAATGAATGTAAATTAGAAAATTGTCCGGCTTGATGAGAATAATATGTGTACCGAGTTTGGTGACTGTAGGAAAAACTAACCCCCCACTTTTGTCAAAAGGTGGCGCTACTGAGCCCCTCCACCACGCCCATTTCTATGGCTTTGTCCATGTCTACTGGTTGACAATATTGATGTGTGTGTCGAGTTTCATGCAATTTGAAGCATGTTAAGAGCCTCAAAAACACTCAAGAATATTATTACAGTTTGACCTGTTGCCATGGCAACAATATTTCAAATATCAAAAATCCTGTCATAGGTCTACATCTGCTGTGTATTGACATTACACTGATGAAGTTTGAAGCAAATCAGGTAAAAATAAGAGGGTGATCTCAAAACATTTCAAAAAGTGATACACTTCCTGCTGCCAGTTGGTGGCGCTATAACTTTGACTCACAATAGTCACATCCATGTGATCAGACTCCTATAACGAACACACTCGTGAAGTTTCATAAAGATCAATATATGTATTAAGACGTTATAACACATTTCCTGTTTCCTTTTTCTCGCCATAAATTCGTTGCCTCGCCACGGCCAAACCGTTCGAGATATCAAAAATCCCCTGGCAATTTTTAATCATCAGTGTCTTGACTTCATGCTGACCGAGTTTGGTGGCGATCGGATTAATCGTCTAGGAGGAGTATATCAAATTCCAGAGCATGCGTTTTTCAAACAACCCTTAATAGCTGACTTCCTGTTGGCGTGGCGATTAACTTAGAGCGCGAAAGTTGTTCGGCCCGATGAGGTCTATATGTGTACCGAGTTTCATACTAATACGTGCAAGCATGTTTAATATATGGACCAAATTTTCAGACTTTTTTCAAGGGGGCGCTGTCGAGCCCCCCTGCCACGCCCGGGTACCAGCCTCTCTGGCGTCCTAATGGCCGCGGATTCCAATGTGTGTGCCAATTTTCAAGAGTTTTTGAGCATGTTAAGGCCCCCAAAAAGCCCCGGAAGACGGAAAAAAAAAAAAAAAAAAAAAAAAAAAAATAATAATAATAATAATAATCCTTAGAAGAACAAGAGGGCCCTGCGCGAATTTTCGCTTGGGCCCTAATAATAATAATCCTTAGAAGAACAAGAGGGCCCTGCGCGAATTTTCGCTTGGGCCCTAATAATAATCCTTAGAAGAACAAGAGGGCCCTGCGCGAATTTTCGCTTGGGCCCTAAATATAGCTGCGAGCAGCGATGGCGGGCCCAAGCCCGGTGGCACCGCCACCCCGGTGGCTTCAGGGCAACTGTGCACAGCGGGCAATAGGCACTTAAAACGGTTAAACATCAAAGGACTATGTCAAATTCACTCCACATTTACTGCACTACAAGGTGCCGCTATAGAGCCCCTCCTCCCTGCCCATTTTCAAAGGATTACATGTGCCAAGTTTTAACATTATTCTGATGAATTTTGAAGCAAATCAGGTAAAAATAAGAGGGTGATCTCAATGTATGCTGAAAGTGACACATTTTCTGCTTCCAGTTGGTGGCGCTATGACTTTGAATCACAATAGTCAAATCCATGTCATCAGCCTTGTACAACGAAGACTAAGCCAAAGTTTCATCAAAATCAATTAATGTATGCAGAAGTTATAACACTTTGTTTCCCTTTTCTTGCCATAAATTCGTTGCCTCGCCACGGCCAAACCGTTTGAGATATCCAAAATCCGTTTGCAATTAAACAACTTCAATGTGTTAGCAACAAGTTAAAAAAAGCTTGGTGTAAATTGGATAAACCCTGTAGGAGTAGTAGTATAAAATTCATAGCCTGTTTTTTCAAAAAATTAACATTTAAACCAAAATAGCTGACTTCCTGTTGGTCGGAGCTAATGAATGTAAATAAGAAAATTGTCCGGCTTGATGAGAACAATATGTGTACCGAGTTTGGTGACTGTAGGAAAAACTAACCCCCCCACTTTTGTCAAAAGGTGGCGCTACTGAGCCCCTCCACCACGCCCATTTCTATGGCTTTGTCCATGTCTACTGGATGACAATATTGATGTGTGTGTCGAGTTTCATGCAATTTGAAGCATGTTAAGAGCCTCAAAACCACTCAAGAATATTATTACAGTTTGACCTGTTGCCATGGCAACAATATTTCAAATATCAAAAATCCTGTCATAGGTCTACATCTGCTGTGTATTGACATTACACTGATGAAGTTTGAAGCAAATCAGGTAAAAATAAGAGGGTGATCTCAAAACATTTCAAAAAGTGATACACTTCCTGCTGCCAGTTGGTGGCGCTATAACTTTGACTCACAATAGTCACATCCATGTGATCAGACTCCTATAACGAACACACTCGTGAAGTTTCATAAAGATCAATATATGTATTAAGACGTTATAACACATTTCCTGTTTCCTTTTTCTCGCCATAAATTCGTTGCCTCGCCACGGCCAAACCGTTCGAGATATCAAAAATCCCCTGGCAATTTTTAATCATCAGTGTCTTGACTTCATGCTGACCGAGTTTGGTGGCGATCGGATTAATCGTCTAGGAGGAGTATATCAAACTCCAGAGCATGCGTTTTTCAAACAACCCTTAATAGCTGACTTCCTGTTGGCGTGGTGTTTAACTTAGAGCACGAAAGTTGTTCGGCCCGATGAGGTCTATATGTGTACTGAGTTTCATACTAATACGTGCAAGCGTGTTTAATATATGGACCAAATTTTCAGACTTTTTTCAAGGGGGCGCTGTCGAGCCCCCCTGCCACGCCCGGGTACCAACCTCTGGGGCGTCCTAATGGCCGCGGATTCCAATGTGTGTGCCAATTTTCAAGAGTTTTTGAGCATGTTAAGGCCCCCAAAAAGCCCCGGAAGACGGAAAAAAAATAAAAAAAATAAAAAAATAAATAAATAAATAAATAATATAGCTGCGAGCAGCGATGGCGGGCCCAAGCCTGGTGGCACCGCCACCCCGGTGGCTTCAGGGCAACTGCACAGCGGGCAATAGGCACTTAAAACGGTTAAACATCAAAGGACTATGTCAAATTCACTCCACATTTACTGCACTACAAGGTGCCGTTATAGTCAAGTCAAGTCAAGTCAAATTTATTTATATAGCGCTTTTACAATTGGTAATTGTTTCAAAGCAGCTTTACATATTAGAAGCACAGAAAAAAAAAAAAGGGAAGTGGTTAAAACTGTACAAACAAGCGTGGTAATATGTAACATATACAAGATGGTGCTACATTAAGCCAATGTCGGCTGACTTCCAGGGGTGGAAAAAACCCCCTAGGAGAAAAACCCAGCGTGCTAGCACTGGGAAAAAAGTCCTAGGAGGGAAAAAACCCCTTGGAAGATATATATATGTAAATGTATATGGAGATCAAAATCTGAATTGTACATTTTTATTATAGAGTTTAAAAATCGATTATATATAAATATATGTAAGCGGATACGGGGATCCTGGGCTACGTTGTAGTCAGGTCCAGACGCAGGTTCTCCATCTGACCTGGATACGGCCTGGATCCAGCACCCGGCTAACCTCAGGATAAGCAGAGAGACAGATATTAGCGTAGATGCCATTCTTGTTCTGATGTACAGGTATATCTAGTGTTATAGGAAATGTTCTCGGTTCCGGCCGACCTAATTATTGCAGCGTAACAATCCTTTAACGGATTTGAAAAATGTTAATGTATTGATAATGTGTTATGTGTATGCAAGAGCAAAGAGATGTGTTTTTAGTCTAGATTTAAACTGACAGAGTGTGTCTGCTTCCCGAACAATGCTAGGAAGATTGTTCCAGAGTTTAGGTGCTAAATAGGAAAATGATCTGCCGCCTTCAGTTGATTTTGATATTCTGGGTATTATCAACTGGCCTAAATTCTGAGATCGCAATAAACGTGAAGGACTATAATGCATTAAGAGCTCACTTAGGTACTGGGGAGCTAAACCATTTAGAGCTTTATAAGTAAGTAGCAAGATTTTAAAATCTATACGATGTTTAATAGGGAGCCAATGTAATGTTGACAGAACTGGGCTAATATGGTCATACTTTCTGGTTCTAGTAAGAACTCTAGCTGCCGCATTTTGAACCAACTGTAGTTTGTTTAAAAGCCGAGCAGAACAACCACCCAGTAGAGCGTTACAATAATCTAGTCTTGAGGTCATGAATGCATGAACCAACTGTTCCGCATTTGTCATTGAGAGCATATGTCGTAATTTAGATATATTTTTTAGATGGAAGAAGGCGGTTTTACAGATACTAGAAACATGACTTTCAAATGAAAGATTGGTATCAAAGAGCACACCCAGGTTCCTAACTGAGGACGAAGGTTTAATGGAGCACCCGTCAAGTGTTAGAGAGTATTCAAGGTTTTTTCGTGAGGAAGTTTTTGGTCCAAAGATTAGGAAATCAGTTTTTTCTGAATTTAATAATAAGAAATTTCTTGTCATCCAGTTTTTAATGTCAGCTATGCATTCTGTTAGTTTTGTGAATTTGTAGGTTTCGTCAGGGCGCGAGGAAATATAGAGCTGAGTATCGTCAGCGTAGCAGTGAAAACTAACACCATGCTTCCTAATTATCTCTCCTAAGGGCAGCATGTACAGAGTGAAAAGCAACGGTCCTAATACTGAGCCTTGTGGTACCCCATATTTAACCTGTGATCGATACGACATCTCTTCATTAACTACCACAGACTGATAACGGTCAGATAAGTATGATTTGAACCATGCCAAAGCAATTCCACTAATGCCAATATAGTTTTCAAGTCTTTTTAAAAGAATGTTATGATCGATAGTGTCAAAAGCAGCACTGAGATCTAATAACACTAATAGAGAAATACAGCCACGATCGGATGATAGGAGTAGATCGTTTGTAACTCTAACGAGAGCAGTCTCAGTACTATGGTATGGTCTAAATCCTGACTGGAAATCCTCACAGATTCCATTTCTTTCTAAAAAGGAACACAGTTGTGTTGAAACTGCCTTTTCTAGTATCTTTGACAGAAAAGGTAGATTCGAGATTGGCCTGTAATTTACTAAATCTCTCGGATCTAGTTGAGGTTTTTTAATAAGAGGTTTGATAATAGCCTGCTTAAAGGTTTTTGGCACGTGTCCTAGTGTTAAAGATGAATTAATTATATCAAGAAGTGGACCTACGACCTCTGGAAGCATTTCTTTCAGTAGTTTAGTCGGCATTGGGTCTAACATACATGTCGTTGATTTTGATGATTTGATAAGTTTAGATAATTCTTCCTCTCCTATAGCGGCGAATCATTCTAGTTTTACCTCAGGGACACTACAGTGCACTGTCTGAAGAGAAACTGTAGACGGATGCATGTTTATAATTTTCTCTCTAATATTATCAATCTTGCAAGTAAAGAAGTTCATAAAGTCATTACTGCTGTGCTCTATGGAAACGTCAGCAGTTGAATCTCTGTTTCTAGTTAATTTAGCCACTGTGTCAAATAAATACCTAGGATTATGTTTGTTTTCTATTAAGAGATTTGAAAAATAAGTAGATCTAGCATTTCTTATGGCTGTTCTTTACTCAATCATTTTTTCTTTCCACGAAAGGCGAAAAACTTCTAGTTTTGTTTTCTTCCAACTACGTTCAGCTTTTCTAACAGTTCGTTTTAGAGCCCGAGTGTGCTCATCATACCACGGCGTTGGATTAGTTTCCTTAATCTTCTTTAGACGTAAAGGAGCGACCGCATCTAATGTGCTGGAAAAGAGAGAGCCAATAGTTTCTGTTGCAGCATCGAGTTCTTCTAAGTTGTCAGGTATACTAAGGCGATGAAACTGCTCGGGGAGATTATTTATAAAGCAATCTTTAGTGGCAGACGTGATTGTTCTACAATATTTATGGCTGGGTGGTGGTTTTGTAGCCTTGGCTAATTGTATTATACACGAGACTAAATAATGATCTGATATATCATCGCTCTGCTGTAGAATTTCAACAGCATCAATATCTATTCCATGCGACAGTATTAGATCTAGGGTATGATTACGACAATGAGTGGGTCCTGACACGTGTTGTTTAACTCCAATAGAGTTTAAAATATCTGCAAATGCCAATCCAAATGCGTCTTTATTATTATCTACATGGATATTAAAATCACCAACAACAAGGACTTTATCCGCAGCCAGTACTAACTCTGATAGAAACTCAGCAAATTCTTTGATAAAGTCAGTATGGTGCCCTGGTGGCCTGTATACAGTAGCCAGCACAAATGTCAACTTACATAATGTTACATAAAGCACCATCACTTCAAAGGAATTATATTTGAAATTCTTTTGAATGATTCTGAATATATTACTATAAATTACAGCAACACCTCCCCCTTTGCCTTTCTGTCGAGGATTGTGTCGATAATCATAACCTTGAGGACTAGATTCATTTAAAGTAATGTAATCGTCTGGTTTTAGCCAGGTTTCTGTCAAACACAGCAAGTCTAGTTTATTGTCTGTGATAATTTCATTTACAATAAGTGCTTTTGAAGAAATAGATCTAATATTCAGTAACCCAAGCTTTATCATTTGTTTATCTGATTTATCTGTGATTTTCATTTTTTGAACATCAATTAAATTTTTACCCTTAAAAGGTTTTGGAAGTTTTTTGTATTTACTAGTTCGAGGTACAGACACAGTCTCTATGTGATAATATCTAGGTGAAAGTGTTTCTATGTGCTGTGAATTATCTGAGTTCTGTGACGTGAGGCGGCTAGCAGACGGTCGGTTTAGCCAGTTTGTCTGCGTCCTGATCTGGGCCCTGGTTTGTCATGTTTCAGCTCTAAGACTATTTGCCAAATTTCTAGAGAGAAGAGTAGCACCATCCCGGGAGGGATGAATACCATCTCTTTTCAACAGATCAGGTCTGCCCCAAAAGCTTTTCCAATTGTCTATGAAACCTATATTATTCTGCGCACACCACTTAGACAGCCAGCCGTTGAGTGATGATTACCTGCTAACTATCTCATCACTCCGACGAACAGGAAGAGGGCCAGAACAAATTACTTTTGCTGACATTGAATTTGCGAGTTCACACACCTCTTTAATGTTAATTTTAGTGATCTCCGACTGGCGAAGTCGAACATCATTTGTGCCGACGTGGATAATGATTTTAGAATATTTACGTTTAGCATTAGCCAGCACTTTTAAATTTGCTTTGATGTCAGGTGCTCTGGCCCCCGGCAAACATGTGACTATGGTGGCTGGTGTCTCTATTTTCACGTTCCGTGTAATAGAATCGCCAATTACTAGGGCACTTTCAACAGGATTCTCAGTGGGTGCGTCACTGAGTGGGGAGAACCTGTTTGATGTTCTAATCGGAACGGAAGAGTGGTGTTTGTTCTTGCCATTATGCCGCCTCACAGTCACCCAGTTAGCCTGCTGCGTGGCTTCTACAACCGGAACCGAATGTGTAGTGTTTACTAGGCTAGTCGCATCCAAAGCAGTATCTAAGGCCCTTTCATTCTCACTATCCTCAATTAAAGTTTGGATGCGTGTCTCTAATTCTGAGATTCTCTCTGTCAGCCTGACAATATCCCTGCATTTATCACATGTGTAAGTCTCACTGCTGACAGAAAGAGCTAAGCTGTACATGTTGCATTTACTACACATGATAATCGTCGGACATGACTGACCGTGTGTTTGATGAACGCCGTCCGAAAAACTGCAACGCACACGGGACTCGCTGGCTGGATGTCTCGGTCGCTTGCCGGTGCCTGGGGCGAGGGTGATGTGCGGGACGCTGTACCTCGCGGTGGATCGATGAATGCCGGGCAGCAACGTCTCCACAGCTTCCCGATCTGGCGAGGACAGATCAGAATAACATACATCGGATAAATCCGCCATTCAATCGACAAGGAAGGTTGGTTTAGAGGAAAAAAAAAGAAAGTAGACGGTAGCTAGCAGGCTATGGCTAACACTAGGTGATTACGCTGGTGGATTGCTAGTAATAAATCGTTCCGTTTAGTAATACTATGCAATAGGTTAAGTAATCTAGTGAAAAATAAGAAAGTTATATTATGCGAATAGGAATAAAGCCCCTCCTCCCTGCCCATTTTCAAAGGATTACATGTGCCAAGTTTTAACATTATTCTGATGAATTTTGAAGCAAATCAGGTAAAAATAAGAGGGTGATCTCAATGTATGCTGAAAGTGACACATTTTCTGCTTCCAGTTGGTGGCGCTATGACTTTGAATCACAATAGTCAAATCCATGTGATCAGCCTTGTACAACGAAGACTAAGCCATTTGGTGGCGCTATAACTTTGACTCACAATAGTTACATCCATGTGATCAGACTACTACAACCAACACACTCCTGAAGTTTCATAAACATCAATCAATGTATGCAGAAGTTATAACACATTTCCTGTTTCCCTTTTCTCGCCATAAATTCGTTGCCTCGCCACGGCCAAACCGTTTGAGATATCCAAAATCCGTTTGCAATTAAACAACTTCAATGTGTTCGCAACAAGTTAAAAAAAGCTTGGTGTAAATTGGATAAACCCTGTAGGAGTAGTAGTATAAAATTCATAGCCTGTTTTTTCAAAAAATTAACATTCAAACCAAAATAGCTGACTTCCTGTTGGTCGGAGCTAATGAATGTAAATTAGAAAATTGTCCGGCTTGATGAGAATAATATGTGTACCGAGTTTGGTGACTGTAGGAAAAACTAACCCCCCACTTTTGTCAAAAGGTGGCGCTACTGAGCCCCTCCACCACGCCCATTTCTATGGCTTTGTCCATGTCTACTGGTTGACAATATTGATGTGTGTGTCGAGTTTCATGCAATTTGAAGCATGTTAAGAGCCTCAAAAACACTCAAGAATATTATTACAGTTTGACCTGTTGCCATGGCAACAATATTTCAAATATCAAAAATCCTGTCATAGGTCTACATCTGCTGTGTATTGACATTACACTGATGAAGTTTGAAGCAAATCAGGTAAAAATAAGAGGGTGATCTCAAAACATTTCAAAAAGTGATACACTTCCTGCTGCCAGTTGGTGGCGCTATAACTTTGACTCACAATAGTCACATCCATGTGATCAGACTCCTATAACGAACACACTCGTGAAGTTTCATAAAGATCAATATATGTATTAAGACGTTATAACACATTTCCTGTTTCCTTTTTCTCGCCATAAATTCGTTGCCTCGCCACGGCCAAACCGTTCGAGATATCAAAAATCCCCTGGCAATTTTTAATCATCAGTGTCTTGACTTCATGCTGACCGAGTTTGGTGGCGATCGGATTAATCGTCTAGGAGGAGTATATCAAATTCCAGAGCATGCGTTTTTCAAACAACCCTTAATAGCTGACTTCCTGTTGGCGTGGTGTTTAACTTAGAGCACGAAAGTTGTTCGGCCCGATGAGGTCTATATGTGTACTGAGTTTCATACTAATACGTGCAAGCGTGTTTAATATATGGACCAAATTTTCAGACTTTTTTTCAAGGGGGCGCTGTCGAGCCCCCCTGCCACGCCCGGGTACCAGCCTCTGGGGCGTCCTAATGGCCGCGGATTCCAATGTGTGTGCTAATTTTCAAGAGTTTTTGAGCATGTTAAGGCCCCCAAAAAGCCCCGGAAGACAGAAAAAAAATATATATATATATATATATATATATATATAGCTGCGAGCAGCGATGGCGGGCCCAAGCCAGGTGGCACCGCCACCCCGGTGGCTTCAGGGCAACTGTGCACAGCGGGCAATAGGCACTTAAAACGGTTAAACATCAAAGGACTATGTCAAATTCACTCCACATTTACTGCACTACAAGGTGCCGTTATAGAGCCCCTCCTCCCTGCCCATTTTCAAAGGATTACATGTGCCAAGTTTTAACATTATTCTGATGAATTTTGAAGCAAATCAGGTAAAAATAAGAGGGTGATCTCAATGTATGCTGAAAGTGACACATTTTCTGCTTCCAGTTGGTGGCGCTATGACTTTGAATCACAATAGTCAAATCCATGTGATCAGCCTTGTACAACGAAGACTAAGCCAAAGTTTCATCAAAATCAATTAATGTATGCAGAAGTTATAACACTTTGTTTCCCTTTTCTTGCCATAAATTCGTTGCCTCGCCACGGCCAAACCGTTTGAGATATCCAAAATCCGTTTGCAATTAAACAACTTCAATGTGTTAGCAACAAGTTAAAAAAAGCTTGGTGTAAATTGGATAAACCCTGTAGGAGTAGTAGTATAAAATTCATAGCCTGTTTTTTCAAAAAATTAACATTCAAACCAAAATAGCCGACTTCCTGTTGGTCGGAGCTAATGAATGTAAATTAGAAAATTGTCCGGCTTGATGAGAATAATATGTGTACCGAGTTTGGTGACTGTAGGAAAAACTAACCCCCCCACTTTTGTCAAAAGGTGGCGCTACTGAGCCCCTCCACCACGCCCATTTCTATGGCTTTGTCCATGTCTACTGGTTTGACAATATTGATGTGTGTGTCGAGTTTCATGCAATTTGAAGCATGTTAAGAGCCTCAAAAACACTCAAGAATATTATTACAGTTTGACCTGTTGCCATGGCAACAATATTTCAAATATCAAAAATCCTGTCATAGGTCTACATCTGCTGTGTATTGACATTACACTGATGAAGTTTGAAGCAAATCAGGTAAAAATAAGAGGGTGATCTCAAAGCATTTTAAAAGTGATACACTTCTTGCTGCCATTTGGTGGCGCTATAACTTTGACTCACAATAGTTACATCCATGTGATCAGACTACTACAACCAACACACTCCTGAAGTTTCATAAACATCAATCAATGTATGCAGAAGTTATAACACATTTCCTGTTTCCCTTTTCTCGCCATAAATTCGTTGCCTCGCCACGGCCAAACCGTTTGAGATATCCAAAATCCGTTTGCAATTAAACAACTTCAATGTGTTCGCAACAAGTTAAAAAAAGCTTGGTGTAAATTGGATAAACCCTGTAGGAGTAGTAGTATAAAATTCATAGCCTGTTTTTTCAAAAAATTAACATTCAAACCAAAATAGCTGACTTCCTGTTGGTCGGAGCTAATGAATGTAAATTAGAAAATTGTCCGGCTTGATGAGAATAATATGTGTACCGAGATTGGTGACTGTAGGAAAAACTAACCCCCCCACTTTTGTCAAAAGGTGGCGCTACTGAGCCCCTCCACCACGCCCATTTCTATGGCTTTGTCCATGTCTACTGGTTGACAATATTGATGTGTGTGTCGAGTTTCATGCAATTTGAAGCATGTTAAGAGCCTCAAAAACACTCAAGAATATTATTACAGTTTGACCTGTTGCCATGGCAACAATATTTCAAATATCAAAAATCCTGTCATAGGTCTACATCTGCTGTGTATTGACATTACACTGATGAAGTTTGAAGCAAATCAGGTAAAAATAAGAGGGTGATCTCAAAACATTTCAAAAAGTGATACACTTCCTGCTGCCAGTTGGTGGCGCTATAACTTTGACTCACAATAGTCACATCCATGTGATCAGACTCCTATAACGAACACACTCGTGAAGTTTCATAAAGATCAATATATGTATTAAGACGTTATAACACATTTCCTGTTTCCTTTTTCTCGCCATAAATTTGTTGCCTCGCCACGGCCAAACCGTTCGAGATATCAAAAATCCCCTGGCAATTTTTAATCATCAGTGTCTTGACTTCATGCTGACCGAGTTTGGTGGCGATCGGATTAATCGTCTAGGAGGAGTATATCAAATTCCAGAGCATGCGTTTTTCAAACAACCCTTAATAGCTGACTTCCTGTTGGCGTGGCGATTAACTTAGAGCGTGAAAGTTGTTCGGCCCGATGAGGTCTATATGTGTACCGAGTTTCATACTAATACGTGCAAGCATGTTTAATATATGGACCAAATTTTCAGACTTTTTTTCAAGGGGGCGCTGTCGAGCCCCCTGCCACGCCCGGGTACCAGCCTCTCCGGCGTCCTAATGGCCGCGGATTCCAATGTGTGTGCCAATTTTCAAGAGTTTTTGAGCATGTTAAGGCCCCCAAAAAGCCCCGGAAGACGAAAAAAAAAAAAAAATAATAATAATCCTTAGAAGAACAAGAGGGCCCTGCGCGAATTTTCGCTTGGGCCCTAAATAATAATCCTTAGAAGAACAAGAGGGCCCTGCGCGAATTTTCGCTTGGGCCCTAATAATCCTTAGAAGAACAAGAGGGCCCTGCGCGAATTTTCGCTTGGGCCCTAATAATAATCCTTAGAAGAACAAGAGGGCCCTGCGCGAATTTTCGCTTGGGCCCTAATAATAATCCTTAGAAGAACAAGAGGGCCCTGCGCGAATTTTCGCTTGGGCCCTAATAATCCTTAGAAGAACAAGAGGGCCCTGCGCGCTTAATTCGCTTGGGCCCTAATAATAATAATAATAATAATAATAATAAACGGAGCAATTCCAATAGGGTCCTCACACCATCGGTGCTCGAGCCCTAATAATAATAATAAACGGAGCAATTCCAATAGGGTCCTCACACCATCGGTGCTCGGGCCCTAATAATAATAATAATAATAATAATAAACGGAGCAATTCCAATAGGGTCCTCACACAATCGGTGCTCGGGCCCTAATAATCCTTAGAAGAACAAGAGGGCCCTGCGCGCTTAATTCACTTGGGCCCTAATAATAATAATCCTTAGAAGAACAAGAGGGCCCTGCGCGCTTAATTCGCTTGGGCCCTAATAATAATAATCCTAAAGAAAACAAAAGGGCCTTCAGCCCTTTACAGGGCTTTGGCCCTAATAATAATTAAAGCTGCAAGCAGCGATGAAAGGGCCCTCGCACCCGGGCTCACCGCCACCTGTTGGCCTTAGGAAAACAGTGAACAGTGGGCGACATGCATGTAAGCGAGTGAATACAGGAGAATTATGCCAAAGTCATTTCGAAATGCTTTGACCGTAACTGAATATTGCCATGTTGATGTCTTCAGGCCAGGACTTTTAATAGCTGACTGGAGCAGATCAGACATAGTATGCCTCAGCTACAACAGCTTTATCGTTCATGGCGAAACATCAGACTTTGTCAGGCCGCCACGGACACGCCCTTCAGCGAAAACTCAAGATCTTTGATATTTATCATTGCTAAGGTCTTAAGATGATAACATTTGATGTTGATCTGGTTAAATCTCTATGAGGAGTTAATCACAGAGTAAAACATGTCATTTCCTGTTGACTACAGGTGGCGCTATGATTGTAACTGAATATTGTTATGAAGATGTCCTCAGGTCAGGACTTTAATAAAACATGTGAAGTTTGGGGCAGATCGGACATTGTTTGTCTGAGTTACAACAACTTCCTTTTTCATGGCGAAACATCAGACTTTGTCAGGCCGCCACAGACACGCCCTTTGGTGAAAACTCTAGATCTTCGCAATTTAACTTCACAAAGGCCTTTAGATTAGACTGACCAAAAATAACATTGATCTGATTTAATCTCTATGAGGAGTTAATCACAGTGTAAAACATGTCATTTCCTGTTGCCTCCAGGTGGCGCTATGACTGTAACTGAATATTGTCATGAAGATGTCTTCAGGTCAGGACTCTAATAAAACATGTGAAGTTTGGGGCAGATCAGACATTGTATGCCCGAGTTACAACAACTTCCTGTTTCATGGCGAAACATCGAACTTTGCCAGGCCGCCACGGACAAGCCCTTCATCGAAAACTCTAGATCTTCGCAATTTAACGTCTCAAAGGCCTTTAGATTAGACTGACCAAATATGATGTTGATCTGATTAAAGCTCTAGGAGGAGTTCATTAAAGTACAACGTCTGGAAATGGCAAAAACTGCACAAATTTTGCAAAGAAAATTCAAAATACCTGACTTCCTGTTGGTTTTCAGATTTCACTCCAAGAGACTTTTTTGTAGGTATAGGGCTGTTAGATGTGTGTACCTAATTTCATACCTGTATGTGAAACGTAGTGTCAGGGGCACTTTGTTGAAATTTTTTAGGTGGCGCTATCGAGCCATTTTGCCACACTTAATTCTGAAACCCATATCAGACGTAAATTTTCACCACTTCTGACACATCTGCAAAGTTTCATGAGTTTTTGAGTATGTTTCTGCCCTCAAAAAAGTGATTCACCTTACATGGCGAAACATCAGACTTTGACGGTCACCACGGACACGCCCTTCAACGAAAACTCAAGATCTTTGCAATTTAACATCTCAAAGGCCTTAAGATTAGACTGGCCATATATTATGTTGATCTGGTTTAATCTCTATGAGGAGTTAATCACAGTGTAAAACATGTCATTTCCTGTTGCCCCCAGGTGGCGTTATGACTGTAACTGAAAATTGTCAAATAGATGTCTTCAAGTCAGGACTGTAATAAAACATGTGAAGTTTGGGGCAGATCAGACATTGTATGCCCGAGTTACAACAACTTCCTGTTTCATGGTGAAACATCGAACTTTGCCAGGCCGCCACAGACACGCCCTTCATCGAAAACTCTAGATCTTCGCAATTTAACATCTCAAAGGCCTTTAGATTAGACTGACCAAATATGATGTTGATCTGATTAAAGCTCTAGGAGGAGTTTGGTAAAGTACAGCATGTGGAAATGGCAAAAACTGCCAAAATTTTGTAGAGAAAATTCAAAATATCTGACTTCCTGTTGGGTTTACAAACTTTGCACACGGGGGCTTTTTTGTAGGTATTGGGCTGTTACATCTGTCTTCCGAATTTCATAACTGTACGTGAAACGTAGCACGAAGGGCGCTTAATTGAAATTTTGTAGGTGGCGCTATCGAGCCATTTTGCCACACCTAATTCTGAAACCCATATCAGACGTAAATTTTGTGCAAAGTTTCATGAGTTTTTGAGAACGTTTAGGCCCTCAAAAATGCGATTCATTTTGGAGAAGAAGAAGAATTGGCTGAGCAATTCCAATAAGGTCCTCACACCATCGGTGCTCGGGCCCTAATAATCCTTAGAAGAACAAGAGGGCCCTGCGCGCTAATTCGCTTGGGCCCTAATAAATATAGCTGCGAGCAGCGATGACGGGCCAAAGCCCGGTGGCACCGCCACCCCTGTGGCTTCAGGGCAACTGTGCATAGCGGGCAATGGGCATTTAAAACAGTTAAGCATAAAAGGACTGTCATATTCACTCCACATTTACTGCACTACAAGGTAGCGCTATAGAGCCCCTCCTCCCTGCCCGTTTCTAAGGCTTTGCCCATGTCTACTGGCTAACAATCCTGATGTGTGTGTGGAGTTTCAAACAATTTGAAGCATGCTAAGAGTCTCAAAAGCATTCAAAACCATTATAAAAGTTTGATGCGTTGCCAAGGCAACTGTGTTTGAGATATCACAATTCTTTTTGAAGGCCTACATCTGACATGTTTTGACATTATTTAAATGAAATTTGAAGCAAACAGGGTAAACGTAAGATGGTGATCTCAAAGCATGCTGAAAGTAACACATTTCCTGCTGCCAGTTGGTGGCGCTATAACTTTGACTCACAATAGTCACATCTATGTGACCAGCCTTGTAGAACGAAGACACAGCCGAAGATTCATCAAAATTAATTAATGTATGCAGAAGTTATAACACTTTGTTTCCTTTTTCTTGCTATTAATTCGTTGCCTCGCTATGGCCAAACCATTTGAGATATCCAAAATCTGTTTGCAATTAAACAACTTCAATGTGTTAGCAACAAGTTAAAAAAAGCTTGGTGTAAATTGGATAAACCCTGTAGGAGTAGTAGTATAAAATTCATAGCCTGTTTTTTCAAAAAATTAACATTCAAACAAAAATAACCAACTTCCTGTTGGTCGGAGCTAATGAATGTAAATTAGAAAATTGTCCAGCTTGATGAGAACAATATGTGTACCGAGTTTGGTGACTGTAGGAAAAACTAACCCCCCCACTTTTGTCAAAAGGTGGCGCTACTGAGCCCCTTCACCACGCCCATTTCTATGGCTTTGTCCATGTCTACTGGTTGACAATATTGATGTGTGTGTCGAGTTTCATGCAATTTGAAGCATGTTAAGAGCCTCAAAAACACTCAAGAATATTATTACAGTTTGACCTGTTGCCATGGCAACAATATTTCAAATATTAAAAATCCTGTCATAGGTCTACATCTGCTGTGTATTGACATTACACTGATGAAGTTTGAAGCAAATCAGGTAAAAATAAGAGGGTGATCTCAAAGCATTTCAAAAAGTTATACACTTCCTTCTGCCAGTTGGTGGCGCTATAACTTTGACTCACAATAGTCACATCCATGTGATCAGACTACTACAACTAACACACTCGTGAAGTTTCATAAAGATCAATATATGTATGCAGACGTTATAACACATTTCCTGTTTCCTTTTTCTCGCCATAAATTTGTTGCCTCGCCACGGCCAAACCGTTTGAGGTATCCAAAATCCGTTTGCAATTAAACAACTTCAATGTGTTAGCAACAAGTTAAAAAAAGCTTGGTGTAAATTGGATAAACCCTGTAGGAGTAGTAGTATAAAATTCATAGCCTGTTTTTTCAAAAAATTAACATTCAAACAAAAATAGCCGACTTCCTGTTGGTCGGAGCTAATGAATGTAAATTAGAAAATTGTCCGGCTTGATGAGAACAATATGTGTACCGAGTTTGGTGACTGTAGGAAAAACTAACCCCCCCACTTTTGACAAAAGGTGGCGCTACTGAGCCCCTTCACCATGCCCATTCCATAAATTCCTTGCCTCGCCACGGCCAAACCGTTCGAGATATCAAAAATCCGCTGCCAATTTTTAATCATCAGTGTCTTGACTTCATGCTGACCGAGTTTGGTGGCGATCGGATTAATCGTCTAGGAGGAGTATATCAAATTCCAGAGCATGCGTTTTTCAAACAACCCTTAATAGCTGACTTCCTGTTGGCGTGGCGTTTAACTTAGAGCACGAAAGTTGTTCGGCCCGATGAGGTCTATATGTGTACCGAGTTTCATACTAATACGTGCAAGCATGTTTAATATATGGACCAAATTTTCAGACTTTTTTCAAGGGGGCGCTGACGAGGCCCCCTGCCACGCCCGGGTACCAGCCTCTGCGGCGTCCTAATGGCCGCAGATTCCAATGTGTGTGCCAATTTTCAAGAGTTTTTGAGCATGTTAAGGCCCCCAAAAAGCCCCGGAAGACGAAAAAAAATAAAATAAAAAATAATAATAATAATAATCCTTTGAAGAACAAGAGGGCCCTGCGTGCTTAATTCACTTGGGCCCTAATAATCCTTAGAAGAACAAGAGGGCCCTGCGCGCTTAATTCGCTTGGGCCCTAATAATAATCCTAAAGAAAACAATAGGGCCTTCAGCCCCTTATAGGGCTTTGGCCCTAAATATAGCTGCGAGCAGCGATGACGGGCCAAAGCCCGGTGGCACCGCCACCCTGTTTGCTTCAGGTCAGCTGTGCACGGCGGGCAATGTGCATTTAAAACAATTAAACATAAAAGGACTATGTCGATTTCAAACCACATTCACTGCAGTGGCTGATGCTCCTATGATGACAAACCACAAAAGCCACATGCATGAGATCGTTTAAATTGAGATGACTTTCATGTCATAGAATGTTATAAGTCTATTTCAAATGAGTGCAGAATATCATCATAATCTGAAATGTCTGGATTTTTTCTCATTGCGAGTTCAGGCTGCATGATTTTAGCCCCGATTTTATCTCGCAGACAGGTTTTGTGAAATCGCAGACAAATGCCCAAAATCACAGGCAAATCAGTGCTCTGTTATGCGAGTGCTCTGTCTCTGTTACGTGTGGTTGTAGGGACAAGCACAACGACGATGAAGATGATGAATATAACAATACTTTAATTCCAAACAGAGAGAGACAGCATACACACGTGTAGATACAAACGAGAACGGACGAAGAGTAAGGGCAAACACAGGATATAAATACAAGAGACTAAACAAAGGAACTAAACAAGGTGATGGGATAATGAACGAGACACAGGTGGATCAAATGAACTAATCAGACAGACTGGGGAAAAACTAGGTCACAGGACACAGTACATGTAACATATCGCCCCCCTCCGGGTAGGCGCGGCCTCGCGCCGTATGGAGTCCAACAGAGGGGGGGGGGGGGGGGCTCGGGGGGAGGGCGAAGGGCAAAGGAACAAACAAGAGTCCATAGAAAACAAAAATAGTCCAGGGGGGAGTGGAGGGTGGGAGGAGCCAAGGGGAAGCCTGGAGCAGGAGGAGCCAGATGTTGGTCCAGAGACCAACCATGATGAGGCCCCAGGGTGGAGTCGAGGACAGGAAGAACCATCGTGGGGAGATGAGAGGCGCCACCCTGGGGACGGCCGATGGAGAAGCCACCGATGATGGTGATCCAGGTGGAGTTGGAATGCCGGAGAGCCCAACCGACACTGCTGGATCTGGAGACCGAGCTGGAGCCGGGACGACGAGCATCCGAGGTGGAATCCGGGAACCTGAAGACTGAGATGGAGGCGGTGCGACCGAGGACGAAGGAGGAGACGGGGGGAAGGAGGAGCCAGGCGAAACCGTAGGTGCAGGCTGGACGACGTCTGACCAAGTCGGAGCCTGTGGGACGAGGGAGCCCGGTGGAGTCTTGAGGCTGAAGGTATCCGGTGGAGCCGAGGGAGGGAGGAGCCACGGCGAAGGCGAAGCGTCGACAGGCCGCGGTGGAGTGTTGGACTTGAAGGCTGGAGGCGGAGCCAGGAGAACCTCAGTCCACGGTGACACTGGTAGCCTGAAGCGTCGAGTCGGATCCATGCGTTTACGTGATGGAGTTGATGAGAGGCTGAAGGGTACCAGGGGAAGCAGAGATGAGATGGTTTGAGGAGGCGGGAGAGGGAGGTTGGGAGGGAACACAGGGCTGGACAGAACCAGCAGGGGCACGGACAGTTCTGAGCTGGACGGGACCAGCGGGGACACAAACAGTTCTGAGCTGGACGGGACCAGCGGGGAGACAGACAGTTCTGAGCTGGACGGGACCAGCGGGGAGACAGACAGTTCTGAGCTGGACGGGACCAGCTGGGAAACAAGACAAGGGGAATTTACCTCCTCAAACACATCCAATAAATCCAGAAACGTTCCTGTAGACATGACGATGCCATCCGCCGTGTTGATGTGGTCGGGGCTCTCTTCCCAGCCCTCGAACTCCACTAACACTCCCTCGACAGCACACGATGTAGCGGACTCACGCACCTGGTCAGACACACCTAGCGGTTCACATCCCGGGGTGACGACTCCTTCCGTCCTCTCTTCAGGTTCGGTCTCAATCGTCCCGGCAGGTTGATCTCCGCGGTCTGTGGTGGGCTCTCGTTTCTCCGTCGTGCACGTCGATGGCGGATGGTTGGTCTCTGGATGTGGAGTGGTGCTGGTGTCGTCCTCAGCAGGGCCGATGGTGAACGGAGAGTTGTTGTTTATCAGCACCCACTCCACGTATGCGGCGAAATCCTCAGTTGGACCGCCCGCTGGAATGCGTGCCTTGGACCGCTCGCTCAGGCCGGTATGATAGTAAATACAGAGCGAGCGGTCCGGGATGTGAGTCAGGCACGCAAGCTGGAGAAAGTCACTGGTGTGCTGTTCCAGCGAGCGGTCTCCCTGCTCCAGGCAGAGGAGCTGTACTGCGGGTAGAGCCATGAAGGAAAAACAAAAAATAAAAACTGAAGTAAAACGCCGCCAAAGAAAAAACTGTTTTGGTCCGTTCTTCTGTTACGTGTGGTTGTAGGGACAAGCACAACGACGATGAAGATGATGAATATAACAATACTTTAATTCCAAACAGAGAGAGACAGCATACACACGTGTAGATACAAACGAGAACGGACAAAGAGTAAGGGCAAACACAGGATATAAATACAAGAGACTAAACAAAGGAACTAAACAAGGTGATGGGATAATGAACGAGACACAGGTGGATCAAATGAACTAATCAGACAGACTGGGGAAAAACTAGGTCACAGGACACAGTACATGTAACAGTCACAGTCTCTCCAACCATTTCCTCCTCCATATTCTTCTTTTTTTTTTCTCTTGTTTTCGCTGCAAATCAGCACACAGGCCATTCGTATTGCAAGCTTCTTGCGGGTTACCGTTTTTAGTTATAAACCCAGTCTCACTTGAGAACTCCGGTCTTGCATACGTGATATTGTGTTGTTTCCTTGTCACATCTCCCATGTGTTTGGTTGTGAAACGTAGTTTGAGTGTCAGACAGATGTGTCGGCGATTCTTCCTATTCTAAATTCATGCAGTGTGAAACCTTCTGTCGCCGATCCATCATGCATTTTGAACACAACAGCGACTGAATTGAAAGCGAAAGTAATGCAGTGTGAAAAGGACAGTGACCAGACTAGTTTGAAAATCATGCAGTCTGAAGTTGGCTTCAGACAACCCCTATAAAAATTCTAGACCAAATTATATACTGTTATTTGTGCAAACTCCACAATGCTCTGAAATAACTAATCCAGCCATAATGTGAATGTCTGTGATTGCTGATGTTGTATAATCCTCACTCTTCTATTCATTTGTTTTTTGACCTCCATGAGCTGTTGTTTGTGCACCAATCTTATGCACCAAAAGCATGCATTCATTTAATTTTAATATGTGTGGTATAAGATAAAAAATAAAATGGAAAAATAATAAATAATAAATAGAGCCAAATCACAGAACCTGCAAAGACAATTTTGATGTCAGTCTCAGGTATTAATAAGGTTCATATCTTGAATTTTCTGCTCACTTTTGCAAGTTTATTTTAAACAGCCACTTTCATAATCATGTGAAATTTTACTGAAACAGGGTTTTTTAATAAATTTGAATTATATCAGGAAATAAATAATTAAAAAAATTCTCATTGTAATTGTTAAAAATAAATAACTCAATATTTAGAAAAAAATAAGACTGTAATGCACACATATGAATACACAGAGAGAGAAAAAGATACATATAGACAGTGTGACACAGACATAGACCCACACACAGACATCCCCCAACCCCCCGACCCCCCCCCCCCCCCCCTCTGAGGTAATATGGGGGAGAACAGAGAGAGAGAGAGGGAGAGAGACTGAGACAAAAACAGTCTTTGATAATTTTTTTAATATACCTGCACAAACAGTATAATTAAAACAAATTATTTGTTCTATATATGTTTGACTTATCCAACCCTGTTTTAAAAATAGATATATGCTGCCCTCTAGTTGTTACTCTATGTATTACATTAATTATATTTGATTGAAAAATTGATTAATCTGCCTATTTTTAATTACACATGCTTTTTGAATTGGAAGAAAATTAATAAAATGTGTTTATTTCAAACATCTATATTATTCTATATATAAATTAATTGTGTATAGTGTTTTTTTTTTAATAGAGAAAATGAGTCATTCCGTCTACCTTTTTTACATTACTTCAATCTATTACCATGGCAAGACGGTTCGAGATATCCATTATCCGTTTTCAATTTAACATCTTCAATGTCTTAGCAACATGTAAAAAAAGTTTGGTCTGAATGGAATAAACTCCCTAGAAGTAGTAGTTTAAAATTCAGAGCCTGTTTAGTCAAAAAATCCACATTCAAACAAAAATAGCAGACTTCCTGTTGGTCGGAGCTAATGACTGTAAATTAAAAAATTATCGGCTTAATGAGAACAATAAGTGTACCGAGTTTGGTGACTGTAGGTTAAACTAACCCTCCCAACTTTTGTCAAAAGGTGGCTCTATAGAGGCCCTGTTCCCCGCCCGTTTCTACGGTTTTGCCCATGTCTGCTGGTTGATATCTCTGATGTGTGCATTGAGTTTCATGCAATTTGAAGCATGTTAAGAGTCTCAAAAGCTTCCAAAACTAATATTAAACTTTGATGCGTTGCCATGGCAACAGTGTTTGTGATATCACTATTCTTTTCAAAGCCTTAATGCGAATGTCTGTGATTGCTAATGTTGTATCCACCTTATTCCAATGCCCCATGACGCTTTGCACAAATTATGGGAGTAATTTCCGTTAAACTGTAAACGGTCAGTGATAGACACTATGATCTTTTTAAACTGGGTACAATAAGATGACATTATTCTACTCACCCTTCAACCAATGAACAATAAATGGACATTTAAAAGTGTGAAAGCATCAACAACGTAATTTCAACAAGCCATGTAAAGGTGTGATTTTTTCCACAGCAATAACGGATGGGTTGAACATATGCTATAGTAATATATATATGCATTATGTAATACATTGCCTTAATAAAAAAGGTCATGAACTTCAGCATTGTGTGATACCTGTGAAACAAACCTGGAAAGAGACGTGAGGCTTTGAGGAGATTCTTGTGCATTCCAGTGAATTATTAATGGGATGTATTGTAAATTATATAGAGAGAACAGACCACAAATGTACAGTATATGCTGTCCTTTTTCATACTATTACAGCAGTATGCAAAGAGACAAAATAAAATATTCTGGAGGATAGAAAGCAGCTGCTAAAAAGAGCTCTTGCCATAGATATTTTTGTTGTAACATATTACAATACCAAGCGTTATGTCATTCTCATGATGTCTGAAAATAAAACATGAAAGAAATTGACAGCTGATTCAGTCAAGCTGACAGATAAGCTTTAATTGTAGGGCAACCATATGATTTGAAATGATAAGTTTCAGGTTTTTTGAATGGAAGTTCACCAAACTGGAAGTGGAACCTGTAATTTGAAACGCAGTAGGCTAGTCAGGAACAAGGCTAGTCAATAATCCTCACACTTCATGTTTTTGACCTGCCTGAGCTGTTGTTGTGCCCCAATCTTATGCACCAAAAGCATGCTTATGCAGTGTGTTTTTATATTTGAATTAACCCTAATTATCAAACTAATAATGTAATAATATGTTGTCAGTGGCCTACAAATGAACGGGCCTGATTAGCTGCTTCAGATGTGTTTGAATAAGGGTTGGGAATAAACTCTTAAGCACAGTGAGTCTGCAATAAAAGGGTTAACTGATCAAGGCTGGAAAACTCTCTCTGTCTCTCACTTTCACTCACACACACACACACACACAGAGGGAGGGGGTCGGGGGACTGAGACCCTACGTCTAAGAGAGCTTAAGAAAAATCCACATTTAAACTAAAATATCTGACTTCCTGTTGGTCAGAGCTAATGACTGTAAATGAGAAAGTTGTCCAGTTTAATGAGAACAATAAGTGTACCGAGTTTGGTGACTGTAGGTTAAACTAAACCCCCCACTTTTGTCAAAAGGTGGCGCTGCAGAGCCCCTGCTCCCCGCCCGTTTCTAAGGCTTTGTCCATATCTACTGTATGACAATAATGATATGTGTGTTGAGTTTCATCCCATTTGAAGCATGTTAACGGCTTCAAAAACGCCCAAGAATATTATAAAAGTTTGACGCGTTGCCAAGGCAACTATGTTTGAGATATCACAATTATTTTCAAAGGTCTACATCTGCCATGTTTTGACATTATTGTGGTGAAGTTTGAAGCAAATCGGATAAAAATAAAATGTTGATTTCAAAGCATTTTGAAAGTGACACGCTTCCTGCTGCCAGTTGGTGGCAGTATAACTTTGACTCACAATAGTCACATCCATGTGATCAGACTATTACAACCAATTCACTCGTGAAGTTTCATAAAGATCAATCAATGTATGCAGAAGTTATAACACATTTCCTGTTTCCCTTTTCTCGCCATAAATTTGTTGCCTCGCCACAGCCAAACCGTTCGAGATATCAGAAATCTGCTGGCAATTTTTCATCATCAATGTCTTGACTTCATGCTGACCGAGTTTGGTGGTGATCGGATTAATTGTCTAGGAGGAGTATATCAAATTCCAGAGCATGCGTTTTTCAAACAACCCATAATAGCTGACTTCCTGTTGAGGTGATGTATAACTTAGAGTAAGAAA
This sequence comes from Chanodichthys erythropterus, assembly GCF_024489055.1. Taxonomy (NCBI): domain Eukaryota; kingdom Metazoa; phylum Chordata; class Actinopteri; order Cypriniformes; family Xenocyprididae; genus Chanodichthys; species Chanodichthys erythropterus. Next base: position 9,617,165 of record NC_090238.1, on the reverse strand, counting down.
GTTGTTCGGCCCGATAAAGTCTATATGTGTACCGAGTTTTATACTTGTATGTGCAACCGTGTTTGATATATAGACCAAGTTTTCTGACTCAATTCAAGGGGGCGCTGTCGAGCCCCTCTGCCACGCCCGGGTACCAGCTTTTCTACGGCTGTAATGGCCGCGGGTTCCGATCCGTGTGCAAAATTTCAAGAGTTTTTGAGCATGTTAAGGGCCCCAAAAACCCCAAAAACTTAGAAAAAATATAGCTGCGAGCAGCGATGACGGGCCAAAGCCCGGTGGCACCGCCACCCTGGTGGCTTCAGGTCAACTGTGCACAGCGGGCAATGGGCATTTAAAACGGTTAAACATAAAAGTACTATGTCAATATCACACCACATTTACTGCAGCAGCTTTTAATTCAAACTTCAGCCATGTTTTTAGTGTTTTTTGGTCCAAACAGCATATTATTAACTTTTAACCATTTCAACTACCAGAAGACTGCTATTACACTACAATTGTCCACTATAGATCAAGTTTTAGAATAACAAATATTTTCGTACATATATTTCCCTTTCAGCTTGCCTCCTTTAAGATGACAAATACATGATTTTTTTTTTTACTCCTACTGCTACTACCTTATTAAATTTATACACATATTTCTTTCAAACCATATTAAGGCTGTGCACTATAAGTAAATGTTGTGTTATACCAAACTATTATTTTAACATTGATTATATCATAATATTTACAAATAAATAACTACACACAAAATATTGCATTGTACCCTAAACAATGCAGTTTTATTTTCCAAGTTTTAAAGTTCATTAAAACTCATACAATGAAAACATAGAATCAATCCACTTTAATCAGTGCCTAACACAGCTATTTTGGCCCTAATAATAATAATAATCCTAAAGAAAACAAAAGGGCCTTCAGCCCCTTGGGCTTTGGCCCTAATAATAATAATAATAATCCTAAAGAAAACAAAAGGGCCTTCAGCCCCTTACAGGGCTTTGGCCCTAATAATAATAATCCTAAAGAAAACAAAAGGGCCTTCAACCCCTTGGGCTTTGGCCCTAATAATAATAATAAACGGAGCAATTCCAATAGGGTCCTCACACCATCGGTGCTCGGGCCCTAATAATCCTAAAGAAAACAAAAGGGCCTTCAGCCCCTTACAGGGCTTTGGCCCTAATAATAATCCTAAAGAAAACAAAAGGGCCTTCAGCCCATTACAGGGCTTTGGCCCTAATAATAATAATCCTAAAGAAAACAATAGGGCCTTCAGCCCCTTACAGGGCTTTGGCCCTAATAATCCTAAAGAAAACAATAGGGCCTTCAGCCCCTTACAGGGCTTTGGCCCTAATAATAATCCTGAAGAAAACAATAGGGCCTTCAGCCCCTTGGGCTTTGGCCCTAATAATAATAATAATAATCCTAAAGAAAACAATAGGGCCTTCAGCCCCTTACAGGGCTTTGGCCCTTATAATAATCATCCTAAAGAAAACAATAGGGCCTTTAGCACCTTACAGGGCTTTGGCCCTAATAATACTTAGAAGAACAAGAGGACCCTGCACGCTAATTCGCTTGGGCCCTAATAATAATAAACGGAGCAATTACAATAGGGTCCTCACACCATCGGTGCTCGGGCCCTAATAAACGGAGCAATTCCAATAGGGTCCTCACACCATCGGTGCTCGGGCCCTAATAAATATAGCTGCGAGCAGCGATGATGGGCCAAAGCCCGGTGGCACCGTCACCCCTGTGGCTTCAGGGCAACTGTGCATGGCGGGCAGGCACGTGCACACATAGACAAAAAAGGGGCTTGAGCCCCTGCCCTTTTTCTTCCTGGAGAGAAAGAGCCCTTTTTTCTGGGGTGCTTTTTTTAAAAATAAATGAATGACAAATGTATTTACTGTGTAAAACAAATAATAAAAAAAAAAAATACTATATCAGGTCGGCTGTGTCAGTTCAGATCCCTCACTCCGCGACACGCCATTCATGTGCGCGCACGCGCCCCGCCCCACATCACCTCATGTTTGCTGCTGGCTGAAAACTTGTGACAACTATTCCCGCAAAAAAAAATGCAACTGCTGTCTGGCGATGAGAAGCGAAAAAGAAAAAAGCCCTAGATGGATGCATACCGTGCACTTCTTTCAGGTAGGCTAGCCTATGTTCACAAACCTGAAAGTTTTGTCTATTTAAGGGTTATTTATACATTTAACGCTGCATTAATAGTTTGACCACGATCAACACACAAATTTATGTCATATTATAATTTCAATCATTTTATTGTGCTATGCATTGCGTTTTGAACCATGGTAAAGATATTGGTTGGGCTGTCAATACCGGAAAAGGAGCATTCCATGGATGCACATCCATGAACCACATTATTAGACAGTTTTCTAAGGATGCATGGTTTATTAAAACTATTTAAAAATCATAATACAGCATCAGCTACATAATGCTATTCTTACATCTACACTTACACAGGATAATACATCAATAAAAGTTTAAACCTTCGCTCTGTCCTAATATTCCTGTTGAAGAAATTACAGTCGTTGTAGCATTTCTATCACAAAGAAGTGGCTGAATATTATTATTTACCTAATAATATATTTTCAATCATGGTGGCTTTGATCGTGCTGTGCTGTCTAACAACAAAAATCAGCAGGCTTTTGGCGTCCTCTGCAGGCATTTGTTATAATATATAATGTATTAACAGTTCAGGAAAAAAAAAAAAACTTGATGTGTTTAAATATGCAGATTAGCTTATTTTGGTTAATTTAGAAGAAATCTACAAATGCAAACAGACGGAGGGTAGTACGCTTAAAACAAACTCCATCTAAATGTGTAGGGTTAGGGTTAAGTTTTCTTTCCATTAGAGTAAAAGACATGGCAGCAAAAATGGACCTTAACATTGTAAAATTGTAAAATCTTAAAATTGTCCACTTCATGAAAGAAGTATTCCAATAACACCAAAAAAATTTAAACGATTTATTGATTTGTGCAAAATAAACAAATTATTAGTGAAACTATGTCCCTCTCCTTGGTCCAGTCATTTATTCTAAATATATATAGGTAGCTACTTGAAAATAGTTGTTGTTGACTTCTCTTGTGATAAACCTAGTGAATACTAAAGAAGACCATGGTCTCTGTGTGAACTGATTATTTTGTAGAAATCTGTGGAGTATAAAACAATTGAGTGAGTGTAAGGGAAGTCAAAGATGTCTTAATATATTTAAGGGGTCATTATTTTTTAAATAAATAATTATGAGAAGTGCCCTTTTTTCCACTTGAGCCCCTGCCCTCCAAAATGTCTGTGCACATCCCTGATTGCGGGCAGTGGGCATTTAAAACAGTTAAGCATAAAAGGACTGTCAAATTCACTCCACATTTACTGCACTACAAGGTATGGCGCTATAGAGCCCCTCCTCCCTGCCCATTTCTAAGGCTTTGCCCATGTCTACTGGCTAACAATCCTGATGTGTGTGTGAGGTTTCAAACAATTTGAAGCATGCTAAGTGTCTCAAAAGCATTCAAAACCAATATAAAAGTTTGATGCGTTGCCAAGGCAACTGTGTTTGAGATATACACCATGCCCATTTCTATGGCTTTGTGCATGTCTATTGGTTGACAGTATTTCTCAGGTGTCCTGAGGGTAGGCTTTTTGTCATTGAGTCAGTTCATCCAGCTGTTCTTCGTTGGAGTCACACCTCTAAATTTGTTGCACATCCGTGGGTGGGGCGCACGCTGGCAGCCATCTGCCAGCGATTCTGGTTCATACAGCGCTAAAGCACCCAGGTATGTGTGTGGTCAGAGAGTTTGGCTCTCCACACGTAATTTACCCCTTCAGACCCCCGTTCAGAAATTGGCTCCCCGTTTCATTGGTCCCTATGCCATCACTAAAGTTATCAGTCCTGTGGCAATACGGCTCCACATGCCCTCAAGCGTGTCCACCCTGTTTTCCATGTCTCATGCATTAAGCCTGCAATTCGCTCTCGTTCCCCTCCTTCTCCTCCTCCTGCTCTTCTCGCTAACTCCCCTGTCTTTAGGGTTAAGAGGCTGCTTGATGTCTGACCCCGGGTTGGGGCCATCAGTATCTTGTCGATTGGGAGGGATACGAACCGGAGGAGAGAAACTGGGTACCAGGAAGGGATGTGCTGGACCGCTCGCTTATCGAGGACTTCCTCTGTTCCCGTCAGTCTTCCTCTGGGGTGCCAGGGGGCGCCCACCGGGGAGGGGGTACTGTCAGGAGTTTGGTTTGATTCCTCTTTTCCTTTCTCTCTGAACTGCACATACACTTTCGCACAGCTGTCTGCTATCTTAATCAGCAGTCGTGCTCTGCACATTTCTCTCACCTGTTCCTCCTGATCACCTGTTGCCCTGATCACCTGGCTATTTAGTTCTCATGCTCTTCTCTCCTCTTTGTCGGGTTATTGGCGAGTGGCTACTGAATGGAAGGAAAAAAACCTGAAAAAAAAAATTTGCTAAATTTTTTTTATCACTAAACTACTGTCATAAAAAGTTATAGTTTTGTATATACATAACTCCTGAATAAAAATTCAAATGTGTTTGGACTGATTAAAAAAAAAAGTTTTGAACCATTTTGATTGGTTTGTCGATAGTGAGCGCAAATGCAGGTGATAAGCAGTTTTATTAGGCGAGTCATTGAGTTGTTCATTCACGATTCGTTCAAACGACATATTCATTAAGAATGAGACAGATGTTTGTGAATGGGTCATTGATTCTTTGACTCAAACGATTTGTTCAAAACACTGAATCATTCAAAACACGATTGAGTGTTGCTGTGAGATGCGCTATGTTGTGATCTTTGTTTGGATTCATCAGAGGGCTGTTTCATAAAACAAGATTAGAAAACAAGCCAGGCTTATTTTACTTAGTCAGACGTAAGAAGTAATTTCTTAAAAATTAAGTGTTATATAGCCCACTGAATCCTTACTGTAATAAAGTCAAATCAGCCCATTCTCTACATTTCCCAGCCATGATCTAATCAACATAAATGTGTCATTCAAATGCATAGGTGCTAATCCAATCAGTCTGACAGTATCGCCCATACCTTTACATTATCATAGAGACAAAGACACTGCTGTATCTTAAGCTTGTCCTGCCAAATGGTCAGGATGTAGGATCCGCAGATCTTAAACAGATTCTTAAATTTGTAATTCCACACACTTTAATCCAGTATGCCATAGGATAGAGCTTTATAGCTATACAGCTCAATTCAAGTACACAGGATGGATCAAGGTTAAAACATAACTTAATATATACATAACTTTCCCTCGTATGACAATGACATGACTGGAAATAAGCAAAGAGACAACAAAACCCAAACCTATCCTCTTAATAGCACTGCTGGCTTACGTTAGTGTGGTGTCTAACTGAAAATAACTCCTCAGCAACAGATACAGCAAAACATACAAATAGACTGTAATTCCCTGGAATTTGAGCTGCTGTCATTGACAAGAGCATAAATAAAATAGTAGATCATGAGGTTTCTATTAAACATCATGTTGTGTGAAATTATTTATTCTTCTCTTCACCGATTTAGCATTTTTATGGGCTCTCTTCTGCTATCACAGCAACATGTCAAAGAATGCTGATCCTGATTGGTCCTCGTGTGTGCATTCGCTAGACTCCTGGCTCTGTCTATAGTCCTAAGACCAAGACGGGCCAGGTCCCCCTGGCTGCCTGGGTACAGACTCGGACCGGCACAGTATACAAGATTTAAAAGCCACCGAGCGTGCCCTCGCCTCCTTGAACTTCCCAACCACTGCCTCGACAGAAGTCCATAAAATTTCAAAACCCTTCTCTTTCTCCCCGATTTCAGCCAGGTTCACCCACAGGTGTCTCTCCATTGCCGCAATCGATCAGCAGTTTGTTTAGTGGCGCGGAGATCTAGATCTGTGGTGTAGCGCAGTTTGGCTACCGTGTCAGAGGAAAGAGCCTGGCCCTGGTCAAAGTCTTTCAACAGGTCCACTTGGTATGCTTGAAGCACTGCCATGGTATGCAGTGCAGCACCAGCCTGACCTGCAGCTGCGTATGCCTTGCCGTTTAAGCGTGAATTAGTCTTAAGTGGCTTAGTAGGCAGGGCCGTAGCCTTAAGAGTTGATGCCCCACCACCAATGAGATAGTTCGTGAACGTCTCATCAATAGGGGGCCTCACCACATATCCATGCTCACGTATCCCCTCAGCATAGGCATAATTTGCATGCCCATAATCGATGAATATGGGCAGAATGGAGATCTGGAAGGAATGGAAGGCTCACGGGAGCTGGAGGAGTATGGCTAGAAAGATATCTGGCCATCTAATCTCCCTCGAACAGCCTCTTCCCGGGCGTGCGCCAACAATAGCTTTAATCTATCTGAAGCACGCTCCAAAACATCCAACAGCTCAACATAAGCGGGACAGGATGGACGCGAGGGCTCAGACATAACACTGTCACTGCCCTCAACAGCCATTGCCTGCTCTTCACTCTGGCTAGAGGCCAGAAGAGCACTATCTACTGAACCAGAGGATTCGAGAGAAATGGCATCCTCATTGAGCAGATCGCTCTAGCGAGCCACTGAATCACGAGAAAGAGAAACGCCTTTCTCAAACTTTTCAGCGAGTTCCACCTGCGAGCCCCGTGACTGGAGTATCCTCTCAGCCTCAGCACGAGAAGGACCCAAGCCGCCAGGTGCAGATGCCTGTCCCTCTCCCCTCAAGAAGATTGACAGGCGAGAGCAGAGCGTTTGCATAGGCAAACCTTCGCAATGAACACAAACAGCTCCCTCGAGAACTGAATGCACGTGTTCCTCACCCAGGCAGTGAACGCACAAGTCGTGTGTGTCTTCCAGTGTCAGATATCTTGGACACAGGTCGGGTTCTTTTACCTTGCAAGGCGACAAATCGCAACAGACAAAACAGTCACTGAAGACGAAAAGAAGATGACATGTTCCTATATACTTGCTGGTTGCGCTAGTATTACGTCATAGGCTGTCGCCGGCCAATAGGATTGGCATGATTCAACTATTGCTTCAGACTTCTGTCACGCGGAAGCGTTCCCCATAAGCGTTCTAGGACGCAGTGTGAGTTCCCTTTCTAGGGGTACCGTAAAAATAAGATGGATAGGCATGTGCGAGGCAAGTGCTCTGTAAAAGAATGCGTATGTGCATGCGCATAGTCTTTCTTTACAAAGTGACACCGCCAACTACATTGTCTGGGATGCTGTAATGAATCATCACAGTGGCTGGGATCCATTTGCATGCTTTTATTAAATACACTCGTAGTCGTACAGGCAGGGTCAAACAGGAGCAACAGGTATATAAGGAATAGGCAGAGACGTGGTCAAATAACAGGCAGTAAGTCAGGGCTGGCAGAGAACACTCACAGTACCGGGATAACAGGCAGTCAGACAGGTAGATAACACTCAGTAATGTTCACCACAGCAAAACAAGACTTTGCGATTAACTGGAGTGTATGGCAGTCTTTTATAGTCCTGGTAATGAGCATCAGCTGTAGGGTAAATAGTCCAAGGCACGGGCTTATGGCAAATGTAGTGTGACGGGGAAGTGGAGTGTCAGTATTCAGGAGAGGGTTCCCTCCAATGGTCAGAGGGAACTACGGAGTTCGTCTCTGTGACAGAGCCCCCCCTCTGTGGGCGCCTCCTGGCGCAAGGAGGCAACCGACGCTGAGGTCTTCCACGAGGCCGAGGGGCAGGCTACTCCGGGTGTGCAGTGTGGAATTCCTCCACCAGGATGGGGTCCAGGATGTCATCCGCGTTGACCCAAGATTGTTCCTCCGGACGAACCCCTCCCAGTCTACCAGGTACTGGAGCACTCGTCCTCAGCGCCTGGAGTCCATGAGTTCACGGACTTGATAGATTTCCTCATTCTCCCCCTCCTCGCCGGGCCATCGGCAGGTTTGAGCAGGGATACATGGAATGTAGGAGAGATGCGGAAATGGTTAGGCAGAACAAGACGGAATGAGACAGGTGTAATCTGACTAATAATTTTAAATGGACCAATGTACCTTGGACTCAGCTTCTTACAGGGGAGTTTAAGATGTATGGGACCATGGGCAGCGTGGTAGTGGAAGTGGCTGTAACAGACCTGCGGGAACTTGATGAGATGCTTTGTTAATATTACAAGTGTGACAGCCTTTGACAAACTGCGTGGTATCTTTGGGAAGTGATGACCACCAGAACCGGTTCTGCAGCATCTGAATGGTGGCGGCAATGCCCGGATGACCAGAGGCAGGTGAGGTGTGGACCATTTCGAGGACACGGGTGCGGTAATTCTCTGGGACGTAAACCTTGTCAGGTGGACAGCTGGCGGGAACCTTGCCCTCTGTGTTGGCTTGTTCCAGTTCTGATATGATATCCCACTGAATGGGTGCAACAATGAGAGAGGTAGGTAAGACTTGCAAGAATTGCAAGAATAGTCTCACCTTCAAACTGACGGGACAGGGCACCATTCTTTGACCCAGGACAATAGGTTACGGTGAAATGGAATCTTGAGAAGAACAGGGACCACCGAGCCTGACGAGGACGGAGGTACTCGAGATTCTTAAGGTCAGTCAGAAGAGTGAATGGATGTTGAGCTCCCTCCAGCCAATGGCGCCACTCCTCAAATGCCACATTCACAGCCAGCAGCTCCCTGTCTCCAACGTCATAGTTTCGGTCAGCAGTCGAGAGTTTTTGTTCATACAGTTTAGGCGGGTTACCGTGATGCTGGGATAGGACTGCTCCAAGACCGGTGCTAGAAGTGTCGACCTTGACCGTGAATGGGAGAGAGGAATCAGCATGGTGCAGGATGGGAGCAGTAGTGAAGCACTCATTTAGTTGTTGGAAGGCGTTTATGGCTGCAGGAGACCACTTGAGACGGGACTGACCCTTCTTGACCATGGTGGTGAGCGGGCAAGCTATGGTAATGAAGTTGCGAGTGAACCGCCTGTAGAAATTAGCGAAGCCAAGGAAATGCTGCAACTCTTTAATGGTGTTGGGTTGCGGCCAGTTGAGGATGGTTGACACCTTTTTTTCATCCATGGCCACACCGTCCCGGCTGATGATGTAACCAAGGAAAGAGGTAACAGTTTTGTGAAATTCACACTTTTCGGCTTTGGCATAGAGTTGGAATTGAATCAATCGTTTTAAAGGGATAGTTCACCCAAAAATGAAAATTTGATGTTTATCTGCTTACCCCCAGGGCATCCAAGATGTAGATGACTTTTTTTTGTTCAGTCGAACGCAAATTATGATTTTTAACTGCAACCGCTGCCGTCTGTCAGTCAAATAATAGCAGTGATTGGGAACTTGAACAATAAGAGTCGAAAAAACTTCCATAGACAAATCAAAATTAAACCCTGCGGCTCGTGACGGCACATTGATGTCCTAAGACACGAAACGATCGGTTTGTGCGAGAAACCGAACAGTATTTATATATATACTTCCGGCTAGTGAGGTCTGATCGCACTCTGACAGCAGAAGTGATGTCTCGCGCTCATTGAAGTATATGGGCGAGACATCACTTCCGTCATCAGAATGCGTTTTTTGACCTCACTAACAGGAAGCTGAACGAAGTTGGACATAGTTGTGTATTAGAGGTAAAAATTATATAAATAATGTTCGGTTTCTCGCACAAACCGATCGTTTCGTGTGTAACCCTACTGTTACAACAGCAAGACCTGGGTTTCAGCAATTGATGGTGAGTTGGCTGGGTTATCTCTGGAAAATTATTTTTTTTTTTAGAAATTACAATCTCGCTGCCAGTGCCTCCAATAATGTGTGTAAACTATACACCAAGGAAACAAATTTTGTATGCTGTTCTCCTAATTAAATAAGTGAATTTCTCTATTTGCTATGGGCTGTTTTCTTTATAAACCACACTGTAATCAAATTATTAAATGCAAAAATACAGTGAAACAGATACAAAAGTAGTAATAAAGATAATTATTTATTCTACCCAACAAACGCTCTGAAACTTAAAATGGAAATAAAATGTTCACTTTCTTTTAGAATGAATCAAATGAAACCCCCTCGTTTACATAATGTAAATTATGTAGGATAGACACAGAGCAAAATAAACGTGATATCACTTATAAATTGCAGCTGTAAACCTCTATGAATTTAAACTGTAACTGAAATTATACATTCACTTATTACGTGCTCAAATGTTCGTAAACCAAGCGCTTGGATTTTGTTGGGGCCCTTATTCGGTGGTGCACTTATAGCAGTCTCAAACAGATGATGAAGATTTTAAAGTACACTGTCAAACTGGTTCGCTACTCACTCAGGCACAACGAAACACTCCAAGTCGCGCCGAGAAGTGATTATGTGATGCTTTGATCCTCCTCAGCTTCACATGCACGGGGAAAACAGTCCAAACCTGAAATAGCTGATGCGTCACACACCCGAAAATGGCCGACGAGTGGTGCACAAAGGCGTGCGATCTCCCTCAGCACAAACAGTTCACGTTCCGCATATGCCCGCAGGAAAACACTCCGATATGGTCCGAGATTCAATAGGTCCTCGAGTCCAGAAGAAACAATGAGCAACAAAAGTCTTCTCCAATATATGGCGGCTGTTTCGATGGACAGAGCATACCTAATCCCTTTAGTTTCTTTTTAACACACAGAAAACCTTCCCGTTGTCAGAAAAATATATAGATATAGGTTATCTGTATCGGATATAGGACACAAATACTGTCGCTAAAATAAACTTTACAGATTTCCCAATCTAACTCCGTCAACAGCTCGCCATCGCCAATCTCTATCTCCTCCGTTTTGCCAAACCCCTCGTAGCTCCTCCCCCCATCCATTACGATTGGTTGCATGTGAACACACCAATAACCCAATGAAATATATCTTATTCAGTAGTATTTTAAATATCTATACATAATATACAAAATCCAATTTATGTACACATAATATTGAAATAAAACAAATGAAAATAAAATAAAGGCGTACAAATATTCACAGGGTTACACGTGTCTTAGGACATTAATGTGTCTCAGAATATATTAGGATGTCATCGATATAGACGATGATGAATCGATTGAGCATGTCTCTAAATACATCGTTGATGAAGGCTTGGAACACTGACGGACTGTTGACAAGGCCGAAGGGCATAACGAGATATTTGTAGTGCCCAGTAGCTGTAGAGAATGCAGTTCTCCAATCATCTCCCTATTTGATGCAGATTAGATTGTAAGCGCTGCGCAGATTGAGCTTGGTGAAACTGTTCCAAAGCCGCAGGAACCAGAGGGAGCGGGTAACGGAACTTGATAGTTATTTCATTCAGACCTCGGTAATCTATGCAGGGACAGAGACCCCCATCCTTCTTGCCCACGAAGAAGAAGCCCGCAGAAGGTGAGGTTGACGGACGGATGAAACCCTTTGCCAATTCCTCCTCTATATACTGTATTTCTTCATTGCCTCTGAGGGGAGAAGAGCATTTAATTAATGTAATCTGGTGATGAACTGCAAAGTTGTGGGACATAAAGTTTCCTGCAGCCCCGGAATCCAGAAGGGCGCTGGTTTCAAGACGTTTGTTGTTGAATAGTAAGATTATGGGTACAGTGACACATGTATCTGCAGTGTAATAAGGGTTAACATCACTCACCGAGCGGGGGTTCTCAGGACGTGTGCGTACGGGACAGTTATTCCTCACATGCCCGGGGTTGCCACAGTACAGACACAAGCGATGCGTCAGACGACGACTTCTCTCTTCATCAGATAGGTGATAAGCTTTCACTTGCATGGGTTCAGAAGTTTCAGGATCGACAGGTGCCTGTATACATATGTCCCTGCGCTGCTTTACAAGAGCGAATAAGGTTGTCAACTTGAATGGCGAGCTCGATAAATTGATCCAGACTCTTATCATCATCATGGCAGGCCAGTTCTGTCTGTAACTCATGAGTTAGACCTCTTCTGAAGCATGTCTTTAAAGTGTCACTCACCCAGTTAGTTTGAGCCGCGAGGGTGCGGAAAGCGAGAGCATACTCAGCCGCAGTTTGACGTCCCTGGGTCAATTCCATCAAGCGGTCACCAGCTCCCTTTCCGTCACTAGGGTGATCGAACACTTTAAATCTCTGCAGGAAATAGTCATAACTGAGAAAAGCAGACCTGTCATCATTCCATACTGCCGTTATCCAATCCAAAGCTCTCCCCGTAAACAATGAACAAACTAGGGCGATCTAACCACGGTCTGTGGGATACATGGCGGGTTGTTGGTTAATGAAGAGAGAACATTGAAGGATAAAGCTCTTACATTTAGTAGGATCACCATCAAACTTCTCTGGCAGCGTTAGGCGGGGATTCATCGGTGGTGGCGTGCCTGCCGCATGGGTAATGTCGGCTGCGGCAGGTGGAGCAGACGCCGTGGGCACAGTGAGTTGAATACCTTGAAGTGCTTTTACCAGTTCTTCAGTGAGATTGGTTAGTCGATTGAGCTGGTGCTGGTGGGCAGCGAGTTGGCTGGCTTGGGCAGAAATGGAAGCACACTGGTGAGTGAAAGCAGCTGGATCTTGGGCTGGCGAAGTCTTCTGTAACGAATCATCACACTGGCTGGGATCCATTTGCATGCTTTTATTAAATACACTCATAGTCATACAGGCAGGGTCAAACAGGAGCAAAAGGTATATAAGGAATAGGCAGAGACGTGGTCAAATAACAGGCAGTAAGTCAGGGCTGGCAGAGAACACTCACAGTACCGGGATAACAGGCAGAGATCAGGGGCTGGCAGCAAAGGGTCTTTAACGGGTAGCAACAGGATTAATAACAGGCAGTCAGACAGGTAGATAACACTCAGTAATGTTCACCACGGCAAAACAAGACTTCGCAACTAACTGGAGTGTATGGCAGTCTTTTATAGTCCTGGTAATGAGCATCAGCTGTAGGGTAATTAGTCCAAGGCACGGGCTTATGGGAAATGTAGTGTGACGGGGAAGTGGAGTGTCAGTATTCGGGAGAGGGCTCCCTCCGATGGTCAGAGGAGGAAACTATGGAGTTCATCTCCATGACACATGCATTTTGGTTGTTTGCGTGGATTTGTGTGAACAGAGATGTTGTTGTCATCTGTACAAAGCAAAACCTTTTCCGTTTTTAGTACATCATTGTCATGTATTATTATTTTAAATGCAGTTTAAAGAAAATTCATACATAATAATATAATAATAATAAAAATATTTAAGTGTTATAATAACAATAATACTAATAATAATGATTGATAGATAAATAGATAGATAGACAAACAAACATTTTAGTAATTTAACATGAATTTAGTATTGTCATCTTTCCTTAATTTAAAATGTTTACACAAAGAAATTAATAGTACTTAAAATTATTATCATTACTGTTATTATTATTGTTATTATATTATTATAAAATATTTTAAAATATTTGTTTTTATCTTTATTATAATCACTACTGGCATTACTTTACTGGTTTTTACATTACTTTGAAACGGAGCATTCAAAGTGCATTAATTTAATTTTAAAAAATCTGTTATTTGTCCTGAGGTGCCTATGGATAACCTAGATGAACTTCATCCTTATACAAGTTTCTTATATTCTGATTCAGGTCAGCCACAAGACCCAGTGTCTGGACTGTAAGTCTCCAATACCATCTCCTGTTATTGCAACTTTTCACTGCTGACTTTCTCTCTGTCCCCTTCTCTTTTTCTATGTCTGAATTTCATTCCTTTTACTTATTTCCTCTCCCTCTATCTCTCACTCTTAAGCTTCTGTATCTGTCCTCAAGAGGCTTAATCAGTGTCAGAACTGCCTTCACCAGAGCCTCCAGCTGTGGACATATTAGTTTACACACACACTCACTCTCTCTCTCTCTCTCTCTCTCTCTCTCTCTCTCTCACTCACTCACTCACTCACTCTCACACACACACACACACACACACACACACACCACATATTTATATTTATTTATATGTCCTTTGCTTCCCTGCAGTAGAAATTGTTCAAACTACTGGACACAAAATTAGACTGTGTCTGAGAGGGTGCTGGGGGCAAGCATAGGGGCAGCAGAACATCACTAGAGGGGAAACACACACACACACACACACACACACACACACACACACACACATACATACATGCCATATTCACACATATAATGAAGTATCAGATAACAGCTACAGCAAAATTCTGATGTTTTGCCAAAGTTTGCCCTTGGTGGAAACAACCAATGTTGTTGATGATATTGCATAAAATCGTAAGGACTGGTCATGTGAATGACTGAAATGTGAATGGCCAAATAAAATGTTTAACGAGCATAGGGCACCCTTCAGTGGATGAAATAGAAACTGCATGTCAGATAAGAAATAATTCCTGTTGTTCTTTGCTGCCTCATATAGCCTACATGACACTTGAGTTAAAACACATAAACATGAATGAACTTAATTTTTATAATTGCCATTGCTGTGTTAAAATACATTTTAGTTTTTCAGTGGTTCCTGCACTGCTTGAACCACTTTAAAACTAAGATGTATTTACTAATTGCCATTGCTGTGTTAAAATACATTTTAGTTTTTCAGTGGTTCAAGCAGTGCAGGAACCACTGAAAAATGATTCTAATGACTCTTATGAGTCGGTTCTTTTTACTGAATAAGAAACATACAGCGGGACTACTGAAATCTCAATCACTAACAAATTACTCTTATGACGCAGCTCTTTTTTTATCAGTGAAAAACGTGCTGCATTCGGAAGTTATCAGAACAACTTTTTAAAATGCTCTTACTATTTTACAGTATATTTTGATGGCAGAAATAGTAATAATTGTGTGCTAGTATGCAGTTTCAAATTCAGCAATACTGACACAGCGGCCACTGTAGTGCGATTCACAAATAAATTCCGCTTTGGTACTTATGAGCAGAGGTGTAAAGAGTACCTGAAAACCATACATGAGTAAAAGTACAGATACCTTACAGTGAAAATGACTTTATTACAAGTTAAGGCCCCGGTATACTTCAAACAAAATCGAAGAACGAACTGATGTGACGTCATTTCAAACAAAATCAGGCCAAAACGAAGTTCGTTTTATGTTCTTTTTGGAAGTTCGAAACGTATGGAAGGCCGTTTCAGCATAAAAACGTTCCAGCGTTACTTGTCGTAATTATATTTTTACTAGTAACAATTAAATTAAAGAGCTCTATAATTTAATTTGTACTAGTAACAATTACAATTACAGAGCATTATAATTAAATTTTTACTAGTAACAATTATAATTGTAGAGCTCTCTAATTCGGTTTTTACTAGTAACAATAACAGTTATAGAGCTCTACAATTAAATTTTTGCTAGTAACAATTACAATTACAGAGCTCTTTAATTAAATTTTTACTAGTAACAATTATGATTATAGAGCTCTCTAATTCAATTGTTACTAGTAACAATTCCAATTAGAGAGCTCTACAATTAATTTATTACTAGTCATATGTCTCCATTGACTTCCATTCATTTTTAACTATAGAGCTCTGTAATTCAATTGTTACTAGTAACAATTGGGATTATAGAGCTCTCTAATTGAATTCTTACTAGTAACAATTACAATTATAGAGCTCTCTAATTCAATTGTTACTAGTAACAATTACAATTATAGAGCTCTGTAATTCAATTGTTACTAGTAACAATTACAATTATAGAGCTCTCTAATTGAATTCTTACTAGTAACAATTATGGTAGGCCGTTTCAGCATAGAAACGTTCCAATTACATTAAAGTAACAATTAAATTAAAGAGTTCTATAATTTAATTTGTACTAGTAACAATTACAATTATAGTGTTCTATAATTCAATTTTTACTAGTAACAATTATGATTGTAGAGCTCTCTAATTGAATTATAGATCTCTGCAATTGTATTCTTACTAGTAATAACTGAATTGTAGAGCTCTATAATTCAGTTTTTACTAGTAACAATTCCAATTAGAGAGCTCTACAATTCATTTATTACTAGTAAGAATTCAATTGCAGAGCTCTGTAATTCAATTATTACTAGTAAGAATACAATAGAGTGCCTCAGGGATGACACGTTTTTGTAGGCAAAACCCGGAAGCGAGTTAGCATTTTAGGACTTCCGGTTCCAACGCCGTAAAGTCTATGGGTTTTTTGAATGGGTTTTTGCTAAATCGCCTGAAATAAGGTCTGTGGTTAACAAAGCCTCCAAATACTTTCACGTTTTGATCTATGACATAAAACACACCAGTTATAACCCACTTGTGATTTTTTAAACTTTTACTGTGTCTTCAAATCGGCGGTTGCTAACAAATTGCTAAAGGGGACTACTTCCTTTGGCGGGGATGTCGTCATTAAAAACGGGACATTTGGACAGCATTTCTCATGAAAAAGTGGATAAGTATTCATACACAGCGCAGATCATAATTAGTGAGCATGTTTTTAAATAGAGTTGTTTTCTAAATAAAGTTTGAGGACGCTTGGTGGTGACGACGTTGATCCGCCACCATGGTGTGCTGTAGTCCGTTTATAGCCTGCTGTTAGCCTTTTATATCTGACGACTTTATTTAGGTTTCAAAATCTATAAATGTTGTGTTAACTTGTAAAGATTATCTTGATAGACAAAACGTGTAAGTGTCATAACCCTTTGTTAAACACAAAGCTTATTTTCTGCGATTTTCCAAAAGTCTATGGGAAAAATTAATAGGCTTTCAGTCGAGGGAACCTGTGCACCGCTAACTTCCGGGTTGGCCTACAAAAACGCATCATCCCTGGGGCACTCTATTGCAGAGCTCTAAATCTTTGGTTTTAATGAGGAAAAAAAATTCCACATAGTTCGATTAGAACCAGGAACCTCTTGCACCCTAAACAGAGATACTGCCACTAGCCCATCAGGACATTCAATTACCAAATGCAGATTGTCATGTTTATTAACTAATGTACATACTCTCAAGATTAACGACATTATATTATAGCAGATGTAGGAAAACTATAATATTTGAACACATTTATAATTTTAATATCATATTATTATTATTATTGTAATAAAAATACAACATACACCCCCCCCCCCCCATACACATTCTTGTCCCACCCACTTTGTAAAACAAAGTTACACCACTGACCCCAGTTGAATATGCATAAGGCATGATTAGCATAATGATATGTCACCGAATACAGAGCTCTGTAATGCAATTGTTACTAGTAAGATTTGCTATTGTAGAGCTCTGTAATTCAATTTGTACTAGTAAGATTGCAATTACAGAGTTCTCTAATTCTAATTGTTACTAGTAAGAACTGAATTATGGAGCTCTGTAACTTAATTCTTTCTAGTAACAATTTAATTGTAGAGCTCTATAATTGTTTTTGTTACTAGTAAAAACCGAATTAGAGAGCTCTACAATTATAATTGTTACTAGTATAAATTGAATCATAGAGCTCTATAATTGTAATTGTTACTAGTACAAATTAAATTATAGATCTCTTTAATTTGTTACTAGTAAAAATATAATTACGACGAGTAACGCTGGAACGTTTTTATGCTGAAACGGCCTTCCATAGAAACGGCTTGCCAAAGCGAACTTTCAGGAAGGTTCGCTCCAGCTGCAAAACACCTTCATACTACCATTGGTCAGTGACAGTAATAGGAGGTGTGCACTGAAGCTCCGCCTTCACTCGCATGGGATGATTAATTTTGTGTGTTTGAGTTTGTTGAGGTAAGAGCTCTGTGGGTGAAAACATGAACACTCTGGATAGCCGCTTTATAGTACAAAATGAAGTTGTTCTTGTAAAAAAAAAAAGAGAGAACTTCGTTTGAAGTATACCGGGGTCTTTACAAGTCACCAATTCCAATACAACTTAAGTAAAAGTCTTAGAATAACTGATTTTGACAGGACTTAAGTATTTTACTCATAGTAAATATGGGCTCAGAGATGCACTAGTTCTCGACACCTGAGAGACATGCTGGTGAAAAAGAAACAATTGATTTGTAAGATGAGAAATCATGTTTATTTTCTAAAATAAAACTGAACACCTCAATATTGCAATAAATCAAGGTCGACACAACAGCCTCTTAAACATCGACAAACTCTCTAGTCTCAGTTAAGCTCAAGTGCACAAAAATGCCATAAGTAAACAATATCCTTCAAAAAAGGTCTTGTCAATACAGCGGATAAATAAATTAATATTAAGTAAAGTTAAATAGTTAAACGCCTACTTGCACTGGATGTGCTGGTTTTGACCTCATCACCGGCTGCAGCCAATGTTCCCTCTAAGCTGCGCGCGTGCACAGCCGCGCACTTCTGAAGACGCAGCCGTGCAGGAAGAATAATTGCCGCGCAGAGAACAGACATGAAATCATGTGTAGGGAAATCCATTTGATTGTAGTTTAAATGAGAAATAATTGCAGTGCTCTGGTCAACCGCTATAGAGTTATTATCGCTATAGAGTTAGAATGCGGTTTACAGTTCCCTTTCGTGGGAACTATCGACGCTACGTCAGTGACGTGATGGGAATCCTCTGCATTTTTGTGTTCGTGAAGCACTATTGTATCTAACCAATGAGAGAATGCGACGTCAGAGGCGGGTGACGTCACAGACCGGAACCTATAAAGCATGCCCGGAAACAAAGAACGCTAGCTTCTGTTGTCTTCAGTAAGCGCTATTTGTATCTTGTCTGTCTTATTTACTGTTGTTTGTCTACCATCTCGCCAAAAGTGATCTCTTCGTCTGAGGACAAGAGTTTCCAAAAGCAAGTGAAATAAGACACATACACATATATAAAATGACGGAAGAAAGCCAGCATTTCACTAAGTGTGCACCTCCTTGCCCGCGATTCATCGTGGTGGGGGATACACACGAGATGTGTGTGAGATGCCTAGGAGTTGAGCACCCACAGGCAGCTCTCGAGGGGGCTGTCTGGGTGCACTGTGAGAGGCTCACTCTCAGGACGCTGCGCTCACGCCGAGCGCTCTTTGAGCATGGCGCTGCGGTGAGTGTTCCCCGCGGGTCTGGTCCCGCTGCTGCCGAGGCACAGCGAAGGCTGCACTCGTGGGGTTCACAAATGGATCTAGTAGAGGGGGGAGAGACGGGCTCTGCCTTATCGCTCCCCTTACCTGCTAGATCTAGTGTCTCTCCGTTGGTGGTGGAAGCACTGCGGTTTCTTCCCCCCAAAGGGAGGCACCGACACTGAATATATCTTCCTCCGACGAGGTTGATGTTGAAGGTGTCGAGGGTGGAGATGAGGGACCGTCACCCTCATCTCCAGCCCATGAGGAGCTTATGGATGTAGTGACCCGGGCAGTGGAAAAACTGAAAATAAGCTGGCTCGCGGAGGAAAGCGTTCCAAAAATAAAAAGCAAGTTAGATGAATGCTTCCTCCCAGCTAGGTCACTACCCCAGCGTCGGGGACTGCCGTTCTTTCCCGACCTCCACACCGAGGTGTCGAGGTCCTGGAATAGACCCATGCAGTACCGTGTCTTCAGCTCACAAACGACAGTGTACAGCAATATCACGGGGCTGAAGCAACACGGTTATGGGGCGATGCCTCGGGTTGAGGAGACGCTTGCAAGCTATCTTTCGCCCGAGTCTGCATCGTCCCTGAAATCCCCGACGTTGCCCACCAGACCACTAAAGCAAACATCGAATCTGGTGGGCAAGGCTTATTATATAATAATAAGGCTTATTATTATTAGTCAGGCTGCGGCATGTCTGCACACAATGTCCATACTGCAGGCATACCAAGCTGATCTGCTGAGGGAGATTGACGAGACTGGGGAGGCTACTTTTGAAACCATCCAAGAGTTGAGGAAAGCCACAGATTTAGCTCTTCGTGCCACCAAGGAGACGGCCAAGTCAGTAGGCCGCTCTATGGCAGCCCTGGTGGCCACGGAGAGACATCTGTGGCTCAATCTTGCAGACATCAAGGATAAAGACAAACATATCCTTATGGATGCGCCGCTTTCCTCCGAGGGCCTGTTCGGTGACGCAGTTACAACTGTCGTCGACAGGTTCGAGGAGACGAAAAAACAGAAAGCGGTGTTCCAAAGATTCCTCCCCCGAAAATCTCATCCCCCTGAGGCTGCTGGGCGGGAGCAGCCTCAGCCGACAGCCGGCTCCTCGGGACACAGGTCCCAGCAAAAGGCTAGTGTGGCCGCCCGTGCTCCCCCGCGGAAAGCTTGGGGACCGGTGCGCGCTGTACAGCAGAAGCCTTCTGGGGATAGGGCAGATCTGAGGACCGTCATTATTTCCCGGAAGGCTTCCCAAAAGAAATCCTGACATTCATGGGTCAGGGTTTCTGAGGGCAGTCCCCTCCGAAGGGGTTCGACAATTAATATCCATCGTTCCCCATCGGTGCCCTCAGGAGGCTGTTCTGCCAACCCTTCCACCCAGTGTGCGACAGGGCGCAGCAGTCCCCATCGATCCTTCGAGGAGGATTGGCCAGCACGTGATTCGCTTATCTGCCGGTGCTCCGCGTCAGATAAACGAGCCAAGTGCTCCTTACTCAGGGAACAAGGGTTACACTCGTAACCCAAGACGTTTTCCTAGAAAGAGAACGATGTGAGCACGTGTGAGCGGGCCTGAGCCAAATCAGTCGCAGTAAGAATACTGTCATGTTTGCGGAATAAATACCTCAATACGAGAGGCAACACGAAACGAAAATAAATGTGAAATAAAATGTCATGTTTTAATGAAAAGTGGTGGAAATAAAGAATGATGGGCATAGAATGCTAACAAAACTGTGAGACATTTACAATCACACACCCATTAGGTGTAGCTTGCAAACTCAAAATACATCAGTGATATACCTCCGTTTAAATAGATTTTTGTGTGTGGTGTGGGTTTCAAGGATGTTTAGATAATTATAAAAGAGTCAACATGATCACTTTTCTTCACTTTTTATCAGATCTGTTTAAATGCTTCAGTTTGTTTTCACTTAATATATATAATACTGTATATCAGTTTAAATACTTAAATATTTTATTATATTATATTATAATGTAAGCCTAATAAAACATTGATCTCACAAGGGGATTGTTTAGTGCTCCTTGCCACAAAAATTCCTGAAACCTCCTGGTATATAATATTTTTGAAATTCATGAGCAATAAACATGTAATTTTGATGGTTTAACACTGTCTGTTGCTAATAATTTACTGTACAAAAACACATTATGGTTGTCCCAAACCATCATTGTAACTGCTCATATTATATTATTATAAAGAATTGAACTGTCCTGCAGGAGGACAGAAATTATTTTTAATAGAATTTCTTGATTAAGACTGGTACAGTTAATACAGCAATGTGAAAAAATCTCAAGTAACCTAAAATGTGCTTAATTTAGTGACTGAACTGCTTGTTAAATGTTACAGTTGCATGATAAAACCATTTTTTTGTGTGTGTTTACGTCCCTTGTACATGTCTGATATAAAGTATGTTTTTGCTCAGGTGGCCAAAATGTGCGCTCAGCAGAGAAAAGTTTTGCTCAGCGAGAAAAAAAATGAGAGGGAACATTGCACTTAGACGTAGGCTCTCTGTCCCCCTTCCCCCTCCCTCTGTTTGTGTGTGTGTGTGTGTGTGTGTGTGTGTGTGTGTGTGTGTGTGTGTGTGTGTGTGTGTGTGTGTGTGTGTGTGTGTGTGTGTGTGTGTGTGTGTGTGTGTGTCTGTGTGCTTTTGTTTATATTACATTGTGGGGACCAAATGTCCCCATGATGTAATATAAACCTGAGTTCACCTACATCGTGGGGACCAGCCAGCGGTCCCCACAATGTAAATGGGTTTATAAATCATATAGAATGAGTTTTTGTGAAAAAGTAAAAGTTTGCACAGTTTCCTGTGAGGGTTAGGTTTAGGGGTAGGGGCAGGGTAGGGGGATAGAATGTACAGTTTGTTCAGTGTAAAATGCATTGAAGTCTATGGAAAGTCCCCACAATTCACAAAAACAAACATGTGTGGGTGTGTGTGTGTGTGTGTGTGTGTGTGTATGTGTGTGTGAGTGAAAGTGAGAGAGAGAGTTTTACAGCCTTGATCAGTTATTTAACCCTTTTATTGCAGACTCACTGTGCTTAAGAGTTTATTCCCATCCCTTAATCAAACACATCTGAAGCAGCTAATCAGGCCAGTTCATTTGTAGGCCACTGACAACATAGTATTGCATTATTAGTTTTGATAATTAGGGTTAATTCAAATATAAAAACAAACTGCAAAAGCATGCTGTTACAGTTCCCTCGTCTCCAAGACTCCATTTTCCATTATCCTCGTGTTTCCACACCTGCACTCATTTCCCTCGTCAGCTCCTCATCATCACCCATCACCATCACCTGGACTTCCTCGTTTGCACTCCCTATATATATGGACTCACTCCCTTCACTTCTTGTCTGTTCTAAACGTTACTAAATGTTACTAAATGTTCTATTGTAGTGTTTGGTTGTTTGTTATGCTCCTGCTTTCATTAAACACCCATTAATTGTGGATGTCCGTATACGACTCGTCTATTGCAACCAGCACCCGTAACAGAAGAACAGACCCAAACCGTTGGACCTCCACCTCATATAATGGGTATTTTTCTGACTCCTGTGCTTCCTGTAGCCCTCAAGGCGGACGAAAAACTTTGCCATCTGCGGCAGAGTGGCAGGCCGTTGGAGAGGTATGTGGAGGAGTTTTTGGAGGTTTCTCATCTGGTGAGCTGGCCTGATGCCTGTCTTAATGCTGTGTTTTTGATGGGACTGGACAAGGACGTTATTCGTTATAACGAACCAGCCTGTCATTTCTCCTTAGTCGATTCCCTGAATGTGATTCTCCTGTTAAATGGTTCTAAGTTTGAAGTAGATAAAGCTCCTGAGAACCAGAGTCCTTGTCCAGCCCCATCAGCAGCTTATCGGGCATCACCAGCTCACCTCACCCCAAAACCCTGCACATACCGCTTCAACGGTCCTGCCCACTCCTGGCCGCCAGCCGCCGCCGCCGAGCAACCCGCTCCAGCCGCCGCCGCCGAGCCCTCAGCTCCAGACAATTGTAGTGTAATAGCAGTCTTCTGGCAGCTGAAATGGTTAAAAATTAATAATATGCTGTTTGAACCAAAAACACTAAAAGCATGGCTGAAGTTTGAAGTAAAAGCTGCTGCAGTAAATGTGGTGTAAAATTGACATAGTCCTTTTATGTTTAACCATTTTAAAGCCCATTGCCCGCCGTGCACAGTTGACCTGAAGCCACCAGGGGGCGGTGCCACCGGGCTTTGGCCCGTCATCGCTGCTCGCAGCTATATTCTAATTTATATTCATTAGCTCCGACCAAAAGGAAGTCAGCTATTTTGGTTTGAATGTTAATTTTATGAAAAAACAGGCTATGAATTTTATACTACTACTCCTACAGGGTTTATACAATTTGCACCAAACTTTTTTAACTTTGTGCTAACACACTGAAGTTGTTTAATTGCAAACGGATGTTGGATATCTCAAACGGTTTGGTTGTGGCGAGGCAATGAATTTATGGCAAGAAAAGGGAAACAAAGTGTTATAACTTCTGAATACGTTCATTGATTTTGATGAATCTTTGGCTGTGTGTTTTTGAGGCTCTTAACATGCTTCAAACTGCATGAAACTTGACACACACACATCAGTATTGTCAACCAGTAGACATGGACAAAGCCATAGAAATGGGCGTGGTGGAGGAGCTCAGTAGCGCCACCTTTTGACAAAAGTGGGGGGTTAGTTTTTCCTACAGTCACCAAACTCGGTACACATATTGTTCTCGTCAAGCCGGACAATTTTCTAATTTACATTCATTAGCTCTGACCAACAGGAAGTCAGCTATTTTGGTTTGAATGTTATTTTTTTTTAAAAACAGTCTATAAATTTTATACTACTACTCCTACAGGGTTTATACAATGTACACCAAGCTTTTTTAACTTGGTACTAATACATTGAAGTTGTTTAATTGCAAATGGATTTTGGATATCTCAAACAGGTTGGCCGTGGCGAGGCAACGAATTTATAGCAAGAAAAGGGAAACAAAGTGTTATAACTTCTGCATACATTAAGTACCACAGTTGGGAAAATCAGGCACGTGCACACATAGACAAAAAAGGGGCTTGAGCCCCTGCCCTTTTTCTTCCTGGAGAGAAAGTGTCCTTTTTTCTGGGGTGCTTTTTTTTTTTTAATAAATGAATATATATTCCTATTTGCGCACAGCTTCCCTGTCAAACAAAAGTATTTATAGTGTAAAACAAATAATAAAAAAAAAAATACTATATCAGGTCGGCCCCGCCCCACCTCACCTCATGTTTGCTGCTGGCTGAAAACTTGTGACAACTATTCCCGCAAAAAAAATGCAACTGCTGTCTGGCGATGAGAAGCGAAAAAGAAAAAAGCCCTAGATGGATGCATACCGTGCACTTCTTTCAGGTAGGCTAGCCTATGTTCACAAACCTGAACGTTTTGTCTATTTAAGGGTTATTTATACATTTAATGCTGCATTAATAGTTTGACCACGATCAACACATCTGCCTGATTTGGTACTAACGAAATTTATGTCATATTATAATTTCAATCATTTTATTGGGCTATGCATTGCGTTTTGAACCATGGTAAAGATATTGGTTGGGCTGTCAATACCAGAAGAGGAGCATTCCATGGACGCACATCCATGAACCACATTATTAGACAGTTTTCTAAGGATGCATGGTTTATTAAAACTATTTAAAAATCATAATACAGCATCAGCTACATAATGCTATTCTTACATCTACACTTACACAGGATAATACATCAATAAAAGTTTAAACCCTCGCTCTGTCCATATATTCCTGCTGAAGAAATTACAGTCGCTGTAGCATTTCTATCACAAAGAAGTGGCCGAATATTATTATTTAACTAATAATATATTTTCAATCATGGTGGCTTTGATCGTGCTGTGCTGTCTAACAACAAAAATCAGCAGGCTTTTGGCGTCCTCTGCAGGCATTTGTTATAATATATAATGTATTAACAGTTCAGGAAAAAAAAAAATTCTTGATGTGTTTAAATATGCAGATTAGCTTATTTTGGTTAATTTAGAAGAAATCTACAGATGCAAACAGACGGAGGGTAGTACGCTTAAAACAAACTCCATCTAAATGTGTAGGGTTAGGGTTAAGTTTTCTTTCCATTAGAGTAAAGACATGGCAGCAAAAATGGACCTTAACATTGTAAAATTGTAAAATCTTGAAATTGTCCACTTCATGAAAGAAGTATTCCAATAACACCAAAAAATTAAAACAATTTATTGATTTGTGCAAAATAAACAAATTATTAGTGAAACTATGTCCCTCTCCTTGGTCCAGTCATTTATTCTAAATATATATAGGTAGCTACTTGAAAATAGTTGTTGTTGACTTCTCTTGTGATAAACCTAGTGAATGCTAAAGAAGACCATGGTCTCTGTGTGAACTGATTTTGTAGAAATCTGTGGAGTATAAAACAATTGAGTGAGTGTAAGGGAAGTCAAAGATGTCTTAATATATTTAAGGGGTCATTATTTTTTAAATAAATAATTATGAGAAGTGCCCTTTTTTCCACTTGAGCCCCTGCCCCCCAAAATGTCTGTGCACGTCCCTGGGGAAAATGTATTTACAAATAGAACATTAGTAATATATTTGTGATAATATCAATGTAATTTAAACTTAGAATTACTATGTAAAAGTCTAATAAGATTGATATTAATTTTAAAGCATTGAAAGCACACTTTTAAGAAATACACTAATAAAACTCTTCTGTATATTTTTGAGGTAGTATACTTTATTTCAATGCACTAATAAACTATTTAAGTGTTAGTGCTAATTAGTGCATTTATATAAAGTGTACTTAAGTACCACAGTTGGGAAAATGTACTTATAACTAGAACATTAGTAATATATTTGTAATAAAATTAATTTCATTCAAATTTAGGAATACTACATAAAAGTCTACTAAGATTGAACTAATTTTTAAAGCATTTAAAGCACACTTTTAACAAATACACTAATAAAACTCCTATGTATATTTTTGAGGTAGTATACTTTTGTTACAAGTGTGGTTGTATCAAGGATAAAGCAAAATAGGTCTTCTACAAACACGGGGGATTTATTCAAACAAAGGAACCAGAACAGTTACCAAACACACTTTACAAACAATACTAACAACAAGAACAGACAAGGAGTGCAGGGAGTGAGTCCAAAATAAAGGGAGTGTTAATGACGAAGACCAGGTGCAGGGAATCCAGGGAAAGCGAGAGAGATGACGAGGGAAGAGAGTTCAGGTGTGGAACATGGAGGATAGTGGGAAACTGAGTCTGGGACAGGCGTGAACTGTAACATTACCTCCCCCTCCCGGTAGGCGCGTCCTCGCGCCTAAGATGTAACTACAGGGGAGGGGAGGTGGGTGCCCTGGAGACCTACACGCAGGTGAGGGGGGAGGTGTAGACAGGTACGGAGCTCTGGCAGTCATGGCGGGTCAGGAGCCTCGGGCGGCCATGGCAGTTCAGGGCCCTCGGGTGGCCATGGGGTGGTCAGGGGCCGTGGGATGCCATGGCGGGTCAGGGGCCTCGGGCAGCCATGGCGGGTCAGGTGCTGTGATGGTTATCTTCCCCTGTATGAGTGTGGGCATCAGTAGCCATGAGTCGCATTGATGTCATCTTCCTCTCTTCAATTGATTGGCTAGAGGAGGAGCTCTCAATCTTGAACTAGTGGACCAATGGTGATGCTTAAGCCCACCCTAATTTACATGAAAATTGAACTGCAACATTTGGAAAAGCTAGAGCAGAACGTGGAAAGAAGAGCAAAGAGAAAAACAGCACAAACGTACAAAAGAGTAAAATATGAACAGAAAATGTAAGAGAGCACAAATTAAAGAGTAATAAAACCAAGGAAAACAACTTTTAAGAACACATGAATGCAAGTTTAATATTTGTGCAATATAATTTTTAATGTGTTAAAAGTTTTGATTCATGCTTGTTATTTTTTAAATGCGCTTTTAATTTTTCAATTCACGCTAATTATATTTTTATCCGTGACCACGTTCTTTGCTATTCTGATCATTTTGCCTTATTTGTTTCTGTTTGTGCAATATTTTACATGTGTTTTTAAAATTTTGATTCATGATTATTTTTTGATCCGTGACCTCAATACTTTAGCTGGGAATTTAATCCCATATCCGGCATTCTGACGTACAACCTGGAAGCGCTGAGCACCATTAAACAAAAGAAGAAGAAGGTAGTATTGCGTGTTTTTTCTTAGCAACCGTTTCCATGGTGACTTGTCAATTTGTCGCTCTGTTGAGAATGTCTTGTGTGTTAACCGTGAACATGCTCTGGGTTGACTGAACTTACTCCCGGATGAGTTTTTTGGAACCACCATATCTCGAGGAGTAGGCAAGGTTTGGGTTAATCAACAGAGAGTTCAGGGTATATGTGATGGTATGTTAACCTTGCTTTCTGGAATACCCCCTGGTGGCCACAGCTATATACAGTGTGTGAGTGTGTACATATACACACTGTGAGGTGAGGTTTTTGTTTGTTTCTTTGTTTTTACATTGCATACATTCCATTAAATTTGCTTATTATTGTATTGTTATGCTTACATTTGTACTGTTTGCCATATCTTTTCCAGTGTTAAATATATTGTACCTGGTTTATTTCTTTTAACTGAATCTGACTGAAATAAATGGAATGAATAAATATGAATTACAACATTTTGCACACTTGTCATTTTTAAAAGTTTATTACAATTGCAATGGTACTGTTTCAACTGTACACTATGGGTACAGTTGAGACAAAAATGCACCTTATGTTTATGAGCTAATTGTGGAAAATATAAACTACTTATGGATATTATTGATTTATGATTTTTTAGTACACAATTGTTTTTTACACACACACACCCTCACAGAATAAAAGGCCTACATGTCTACTGAATTCAATAATTATCAATAGGATAATCATTTTAAGTGAAGCTGATTTGATCAAGACACGTTTCGTCAGACCAATCTCCACGTACTTCGTATTTTCAGTCTAACGTTACTTGAAACAACGGGCATTATGGTTCCTGCGAGTGAAAGTTGGCTACGATGGTTATTTTAGTGCTAACTCACTTATTGTCATTTTATAGGCAGCGCAGAAAGGCTAAACGTACGGATCCATCAGAAGAGCTCCGGGTCATTCAGACGTTGCTTAGTTGCTTAGCGTTTAGTCCCTATGGTCTAGTCAAGTAAGCTAATTCATTTTCATAATCCAATCCTTGACTAGTAGACCCCACAAGCCCCGCCTCTTATGCTAATAAGAATCCGCTGAAGGATCTGACTCTAACCGAATGGGAGGGCGTTTGCATGTGTACAGCCGCTGTACAATAACACACAGCAGCGTAGTATCTGACACATATAGCGAGTTACTTTTTATTTAAAATGCAAATCTGGTGAAGACCAGAATTAACGCATTTTTCAGGACTTCATTGTGTGAACATCGCTGAAATGGGTGGGCAGGTTACCCGTACCGCTTTAGGTGAGTGACGATGAAATAGTCTAATTTATAGTTCATTCTGATTTCTAAGAATCCATGTGAACTAATATCAGGCTATATATTACTATAAATTGTGTGTCTGCATTTTTCCAGTTTATCTGAATGGAAATTAGTTTTCTACTGAGCTCATATCGTAAAGACCATATTGTAACTTAAAAACGTGCTAAACATAGCATATTTGTTGCTCAAAATCCTCTGATCAAACAAGTTACTTTATTCTCTTCCGTTTCTTCAACTTAAATGCATTTCTGTCTGAGACTTTGTATTGTAGATCAAAAGGCTACAGATCAACAGTTTGTCTTTCAGTGAGCATTTTTTTAATAAGATAAGAAATATATATTTACTACAGATTAACTTATCCAAACCTTACCCCAAGCTTGAAAGAATGTTTTGATATTTTTAATAATAATTAAAAACATTATTTACATTATTTTTGAGCAATTTGTACTTTGTCCCCAAAGGGATGATTTTGTTCTTCTATCCCCCACACACTTAGACATATCTAAAACTATGTGTATTTTATAGGTTTCACTCTTTTTTCTTTTTTTTCTTTTTTTTTTTTGCTGTAAACAAGAAAAGTAGGCATAATAAACTATTTCAGGTTTATAGCCACTTAGTAAACAAAGCTGACACTGAGTCAACCTGACACTTAGGCCAGCTATTGCCTACAGCACTGAGAGAAAGAGTCCACACATATAATGGGATATGACATTATTATCAAGAGAACATCCCTAACATCTCTTTGAACCAAGAGGTAAAATAAGGGATATTGGAATCTGTGATTAGTGATTACCCAAACAGATATTTGCACAAAGAATGTTTTGCAAACATTCCCATTAAAGGTGCCCAAGAACGTTCTTTCACAAGATGTAATATAATTCTAAGGTGTCTCCTGAATGTGTCTGTGAAGTTTCAGCTCAAAATACCCCATAGATTTTTTTTTTATTAATTTGTTTAACTGCCTATAGAGTGCCCCAGGGATGACGCTTTTTTGTAGGCCAACCCGGAAGTTAGCGGCGCACGGGTTCCCTCGACTGAAAGCCTATTAATTTTTCCCATAGACTTATGGAAAATCGCAGAAAATAAGCTCTGTGTTTAACAAAGGGTTATGACAATTACACGTTTTGTCTATTAAGATAATCTTTACAAGTTAACACAACATTTATAGATTTTGAAGCCTAAATAAAGTCGTCAGATATAAAAGGCTAACAGTAGGCTATAAACGGACTACAGCACACCAACTTCGTCACCACCAAGGGTCCTCAAACTTTATTTAGAAAACAACTCTATTTAAAAACATGCTCGCTGATTATGATCTGTGCTGTGTATGAATACTTATCCACTTTTTCATGAGAAATGCTGTCCAAATGTCCTGTTTGTCATGATGACGTCTAAAGTCCCTGCCAAAGGAAGTAGTCCCTTTTAGCAATTTGTTAGCAACCGCCGATTTTAAGACACAGTAAAAGTAAAAAAAAAATCACAAGTGGGTTATAACTGGTGTGTTTTATATCATAGATCAAAACGTGAAAGTACTTAGAGGCTTTGTTAACCACAGACCTTATTTCAGGCGATTTAGCAAAAACCCATTCAAAAAACTCATAGACTTTACGGCGTTGGAACCGGAAGTCCTAAAATGCTAACTCGCTTCCGGGTTTTGCCTACAAAAACGCGTCATCCCTGGGGCACTCTATTTTGGGGCATGATTAACAATGCACTGATTTACACTTGGCGCCGCCCCCTTAAATCGCGTGCTTTCTGCCACACCAGCTGTCGAGTATATTACAGCGCATTTACAAAGTTCACACAGCTAATATAACCCTCAAATGGATCTTTACAAGATGTTCGTCATGCATGCTTGCATGCATGCTTCGAATTATGTGAGTAAAGTATTTATTTGGATGTTAAAGTTTTATTCTGAGTGAATTTGAGGCTGTCCTCCGTGGCTAACGGCTATTGCTACACTGTTGGAGAGATTTATAAAGAATGAAGTTGTGTTTATGCATTATACAGACTGCAAGTGTTTAAAAAATGAAAATAGCGACGGCTCTTGTCTCCGTGAATACAGTAAGAAAGGTAACTTTAACCTCATTTAACAGTACATTAGCAAAATGCTAACGAAACTTTTAGAAAGACAATTTACAAATATCAATAAAAAATATCATGCTATCATGGATTATGTCAGTTATTATTGCTCCATCTGCCATTTTTCGCTGTTGTTCTTGCTTACCTAGTCTGATGATTCGGCTGTGTGCAGCTCCGGACGTTAATACTGGCTGCCCTTGTCTAATGCCTTTTATAATGTTGGGAACATAATGGGCTGGCATTATGCAAATATTGGGGCGTACACCCCGACTGTTACGTAACAGTCGGTGTTATGTTGAGATTCGCCTGTTCTTCGGAGGTCGTTTAAACAAATGAGATTTATATAAGAAGGAGGAAACAATGGTGTTTGATACTCACTGTATGTCTTTTCCATGTACTGAACTCTTGTTATTTAACTATGCCAAGGTAAATTCAAATTTTAAATCAAGGGCACCTTTAAGTTAGAGGTACCATAGAATTGAAAATTGAATTTACCTTGGCATAGTTGACTATCAAGAGTTCAGTTATTGGTTTGTTTTTGTAAGGAAAAATATTGTCTTAATGAAAAGATAAAAATGCAAAATGATTTCTCTAAGGATTAAGTTACGGGATAGAAAATATAATTAGTTCATACACCTGCAACTACCTGCAAATATATATCCTCATTTGCCCACACAGAGCTCATGCGGATAAAGTGAAAGAAGTATGTAGAATTAGTCTCTCAACAAATATTCAGTTGTTGACCCACACCCAGTGATAAGCCAAAAGCAGTTATTTAAAAAGAAAAATGTCTCTGAAATTGGACCATGTCCTTGACTTAATCCTTCGGAGAGGTCTGGGAAAATATTCAAGGGAGTTCAGGAGCAAGTGTTTGATCACAAGCCAGTTTCGTCTGTGAGAATCAGTGTGCATCACAAATTTTGTAATGGCTATTTGTTTATTTGTTTGTTTGTTTGTTTGTCTTATTCATCATCATGGGATTGTGTAGGACCATCTACTATCCCAGAACTGTTTATCACAGCATTTTGTCACTCAACTACCAATACCAGACACTACATTGCACCCTTTATACCACAGCACTGTAGAATGCATGATTCTGATTGGCTGACAGACATTCTAATCTAAGGTGTATAATTTTTGTTTTTCAATAACTACACGGCTATGGAGTAGTTCCGAAACTGATCATATTGCAGTTCTAAATCACAGCAAATTATTTTAGTTGTTTAAAATAGCAATACCACTTCATTTATGTTTTTTTGTTTTTATCCTGGCCCAGTCAGTCTAATAATTCATGGTTGTATAACTGACTCCACCACGCAAAGAAAAGATACATAGCAATGACAAAAAAAAAAATATTTTAGCAACAAATTGCATCAAAATATTTATATATTTCAGTAAATGTTTTCTTCAAAAAAATGTTTTCTTTGTTTCCTTATGCTTTCTCTTTTTTGCAGAAATAGCTGGAAATTATACTGTTATAATGTAATTTAGTAGACAACTATATAGTGATAAACAGACTATAGACTTTTAGTTGAAAACAATGATATACTGTACAGTATGGTGACTTGATTCATTTTTAACACATTCAAACTGCTTCCATTCTCGGATAACTGTGACAAAACATCAGCTTAGCCAGCTAGATAACTTTTGCCCTTGTGAGAGTTCAAAACAACAATGTTCAGTAAACCAAAGTTTGTAAGGCATAAAATCAAATGTATAATCAACGAATGAAGTAGTCTGATGTTGAATTGAGATGTCTTTGTTGAATTGTGTGTGTGTGTGTGTGTGTGTGTGTGTGTGTGTGTGTGTGTGTGTGTGTGTGTGTGTGTGTGTGTGTGTGTGTGGAGACATAACCTCATTTTTGGCAGCCTGGATAGCAGAAACCTGCGTTCTTTCTCTCTCTGTATCTCTGTGTCTCTTTTGTTGTCTCTCTGTTCTTGATAAAGATTTTCATTCAGAGATGGTAGCCACTGTTCTCCCTCTGTTCTGTAAACACAGCACAAAGCTCTTAAAAAGAATAACCAGTGTTGGGAGGGTAGCACATTACAAGTAATGCGGGTTACGTAATTAGATTACTTTTTCAAGTAACTAGTAAAATAATGCAATACTTTTAAATTTACAACAAAATATCTGAGTTACATTTTCAAATAAGTAACGCAAGTAGATTTGTTTTTTCAATTAATTGACTGACACCTCTACTGTCCCCATGTTGAGAGAAATAGTGAGTATGTGCAGAGGTGCGCTGGGTGAACATGATTATTGTAGTTTTATACTAAATGTGAGCAGGCATTTACTCATCTCACTTACAGAAAAACAGATTCAGTATTCTTCAAAATGAATAAAAACAGTAAAATGCAAATTCAGGCTATTACGCAAACCTGCCATAATTAAATATTTTAAATTACACAAATATACTTTATGTATTTAATCTCACTTTATTACTTATTAAGCATTACTTTTAGAAGTAACTTTCCCCAACACTGAGAATAACAGTTGCTACTAGTCAGAATTTACACTGGTGTGAATACCTATATAAGCTATATACATACTGTATATATTTGCAAATAATGTAACTCTTTTTTGTCCATCTCTCAGATGGTAGAACACTTCACTGCCACCCCTTGAAGGCGAGTATGTGCCCACAGCTGCCAGCCTTCCTGCCGCTTTGTTTCCATGCCAACACTAAAGGCTCTCAGATCGTGATGGACAAAAAACAGCGCAGTGTGCGCCGAATTGCCAGCTTCTGTAATGCCATCACCTTCACCAACCGGCCAATCAGAATCAATGAACAGGTCCGGCTGAAGGTATGGAAACCTAACGCTCACCCGTTTCCACATTCCATCCTGTGTTGTCCCAAAATAGCCCTCACATATCCCTCTTTCATATAACTCCATCTCAAACTTTCCCAGCAAAGGAAAAACAGAAAGAGAATGCTAGAAATACTAACATGTGAGGTTGTGTCTGTTATCTTTTTCTGGTGAATGAGGTTGTTTGGGAATAAAAAAAAAAAAACAAGAATCCATTTCTGATAAATGTGTCTGCTGGTCTCTTTTTATAGATTTTATAAATATTAAAAATCTTGTATATATAAATATATGGCAGTTTTATAAATATTCTTTTAAAAAGTGTCATTTTAGCTAACTCCATCGGTTTCTCTGACTTTTGGTATCTTCTTTTAGATCACAAAGAAACAGGGATGTTGGAGTGGTGCCCTGCGAGTGGGTTTCAGTACAGTGGACCCGTCTGACTTAAGTTCAGCGTGGCTGCCACGTTTTGCATGCCCAGATCTAGTCAATGAGACAGGATTTTGGGCCCGAGCACTTCCTGAGGAACAATGTGAAGAAGGAACCATTCTGTCCTTCTGGTTAGATAACACAGGACGAGTGTTTTACCGGGTTAATGGCGGCTCTCCGATCTTCTTCTTCATTGGTGTCCCAACCGGAGAGCCAGTATGGGCAATCATTGACATTTACGGGCTGACACGTGAAGTACAGCTGCTTGGTGAGTTCACATTCCGCTCAGGCCCTGTTCATACCTGGTATTAAATGGTTATTTAACCCAAAAATCTGTCATTAATTACTCACCCTCATTTCGTTCAACACACGTCTTCAGAAGACAAATTAAGATGTTTGAAATGAAATCCGAGAGGTGTATTACTTGTCCATAGACAGCAATATAATCAACACTTTCAAGGTTCAGAACTGTACTAAAGACATTGTTAAGACCATTGACGTGACTGCAGTGGTTCAACCTTAATTTTATGAAGCAATGAGAATACTTTTTGTGTGCAAAAACAAAACAAAAATAACAAGTTTATTCAACAATATCTTCTCTTCTGTGTCATTCTCAAGCGTTGTTTACGTCCAGCGCTTCCAGGATCCAGACGGCGACTCATTATTGGCTGCCCAATACTGAGCCAGCATTCGGATGTAAACACGGAAGCCTTCACTGTGCTTAATACGTCACCTGCATAAGGATAATGACAGGGAAGAGAAGAGTTTGTTGAATAAAGTTGTTTTGTTTTTGTTTTGTTTTTGTGTACAAAAAGTACTCCCGTCTTAATTTGTGTTCCGAAGTAAACAAAGGTTTTATGGGTGTGGAACAAAATAAGGGTGAGTAATTAATGACAGAATTTTCATTTTTGGGTGAACTAACCCTTTAAGAAGCATTTTGGTCAATCGGATCACACGATAAATACAGGTGTAAATGGGGTCTAAAACATTTTGAACTTCTCCACTTTCGACAACTTCCAGAGGTAGTTGAAAACACATTCGTAGTGTACATGCTCATGTGGACGAGTGTGTTCAAAAAGCCACAAAAGGGCCCCTACTCTCTGCCTACTGACCTAATGCATAAACCTTATAGGAAGCATGCTTGTCAGCTGGAGACCCAAGTTTGTTTTGAAGATGAAAAAGATCTGAAATAAACATACATTTACCCTCCCATAGACCCTCCCCTCAAATAAATCAGGACAGAAGTGGTTGAAAGTGGACAAAAGAGATGGATTAAAACACCAGATGTAAGTTTCCCTCGCCTACTCATAAGCCT
The DNA here is from genome assembly GCF_024489055.1 of Chanodichthys erythropterus. Taxonomy (NCBI): domain Eukaryota; kingdom Metazoa; phylum Chordata; class Actinopteri; order Cypriniformes; family Xenocyprididae; genus Chanodichthys; species Chanodichthys erythropterus. The sequence continues at coordinate 9,582,070 of NC_090238.1, read as the reverse complement.
ATTGACCAAGACGCATCATATGAAATATAAAGTTTTGCAAATTTAAACCAAGAAGTCATCAAACTGCCTGAAGCTGGTATTTCTGACATCTCTGTGAATAACACTCTATGCAGATCAGATGATGTGCCATTCAGAGTTTGTTCCAAGTGGAATTGCTGAGCTCCAGGTTGGCGTGTAATGTGGGCCAGTATCTGAGCTGCGCTTCACTGAGCACGTGCTGATCGCTTGATGAGTTGTAAAGTTCACAGAGGCCGTTTGTTTTTTCGCTGTGCCGAGCACATTTAAACAATTTAAAATTCACAACATTTAAAAATAGAATCCTAGATTTATGAATAGAAAACAGAGTTTTTCCATTCATAATTCTTGTGAGATTTTGTTGAAACAAAGTCAATTAAAGCCAATTAAGCCAATTAAACACTCCAAGAGACCATGAGAAGAATTATGCTTTAATCTTTATTTAAACAAGATTACACATACAGATTCACAATACAGCTGTTGTTGTTTTTGTTGTTGTTGTTGATGTTTAGTATTATTATTCAGCAGTTTACTTCATCTAAAAAAAAAAACTGATTGGCAGTTAATATGGTCAAAGGTTAACAGTGTTTTGGAAGTGACTTTGAAACGTCATAAGTTAAAGTAGTTAAACTACCATTTTGAAAAATTACTGGAGAAGCTACATTGTTTTGAAAAGAGAGGTCTTCTCTCACACACTCTCTTTCTTACGTTTGAGTAAAAACAGTCAATGTTTCCGTTACAGTCAGATAGCATATATATATAATGACATGGGTATGACATAGGTATTACAAGGAGAGGTTGACTTATGAGGACATTACCCCATGTCCCCATTCTTCAAAAGGCTAATAAATCATACAGAATGAGTTTTTTTGAGAAAGTAAAAATGTGCACAGTTTCCTATGATTGGTAGGTTTAGGGGTAGGGGTAGTGTAGGGCGATAGAAAATACAGTTTGTACAGTATAAAAACTATTACACCTATGGAATGTTCCCACAATTCACAAAAACAAACCTACTAGCAAATGCACATACACACATCAAGTCATATTTTGCTTCTGTTATCCAACTAGCAACATCCGCTATGTGTATTCAAGCTTATTTTCAGTTGCACTTTGCCTCTGTATAAATAGACAGACATAGTTGGTTTATAGATCAACAATCCTCAAGCAATTCGCACACTGTGCTCTCTCACGTTATCTCTGCCGCTTCCAAAATGTGTTTATTGTCAAATGGCCAGATGCTGTGACTAAAATCACCTCCTGTTCTAACTAATGTAGATCACACCTGACATTTTGTCAAAGTGTTTCAATTCTAGATAGAAGGTCCCTTGTACTGTAGGTCATCACATATTACTATATACATATTATTTACAAATACATTTTTTTAATTTTTAAATATCAGTATAACAGAAATAATTTAAAATATGTAAAGAGAACCAATGCACATGCCTCCTTCCTTTTGATTTTAGGTTTCATGACCCTAGTGTCTCTGAAGCTTCTATGTCTCCAAAATTCCTGTTCAGACTAGTCAGTGTCAGCTGAAGGCAGTTCAGTGGATGGCATGCAACGTCAAACCCGGAACCTAAAAACAACCCAAAGAGGAACATCCATTGCATCTGAGAACATTTCTGCTGATAAAAGTTATAGCAGACCAGTAATTTCCATCACTGAAGCTCTGGTGTTCTCATTAACCCGTGGATGGCCAGTGGCAAAGTTCTTACTGACTGAAGTCAAAATGAAAAACCACCCTGTACAATAATACTGATGTTGCTGATTGCAGGCTACATAAGCAATAGAGTTTTACATTACATGAAAAAAATATGAATGGTGATTAGCCATGCAAAACTTACTGCCACAGTGCCAGGTCATTGTGTATGGTCATTAATTATTATTATTTCCAATGATGAAAAAAATTATCAGTTGTGCTGCTCAATATTTTGGTGGAAACCATGATACCTTTTTTTCTTGGCCACGTACACACTGTAAAGTTTCAGGAGTGACAACCGCATTTAAAGGGTTAGTTCACCCAAAAATGAAAATTCTGTCATTACTTACCCTCATGTGTCCCAAACTCGAAGATCTTCATTCATCTTCGGAACACAAATTAAGATATTTTTGATGAAATCCAAGACCTTTCTGACCTCCAATAGACAGCAGTGGTATTACTACTTTCAAGGCCAAGAAAGGTAGTAAAGAAATTGTTAAAATAGTCAATGGTTCAACCTTAATGTTAAAACAACAAGAATACTTTGTGCACAAAAAAAACTACAAAAATAATGACTTTATTCAACAATTTCTTCTCTTCCATGTCAGTCTCCTACACTGTTCAAGTAGTTAACACAGTGCAGCGCTTTGGGTTCTACGTCAGATCGCCTCTTGAACGTGCTCTTGTGTTGCCATATCCACTTATTATAAGTGTATTTGGGCTTGTTGTTTATGCTTGGCTTATAAAGCTAAGAAGAAGAAGAAGAAGAAGAAGAAGTTTTATTTATATAGCGCCTTTCCATAGCTCAAGGTCGCTTCACATAGAGCTATACCATACATTTACACATCCACAAACACAATACAAATACCCACATTATCCAAAATTCATATTGAAAAGATATGTTTTTAACTGAGTTTTGAAGGCAGACAGAGATGATCCGTTACGGAGTGCAAGGGGTAGGGAATTCCATAATTTAGGAGCAATAACACTAAATGACCTACCACCTACAGTGGACAGCCGAAAACGAGGAATGGACAAAAGACCAAGCTCAGATGATCTGAGGGACCGGGCAGGTGAGTAGGAGTGGAGTAGTTCAGACATATGGAGGTGAAAGACCATTTAATGCTTTAAACGTTAGGAGCAATATCTTAAAGTGAATACGTGATGCCACAGGTAGCCAGTGAAGATCATGCAATATAGGAGTAATGTGGGCAGAGCGCCTGGTGGAGGTGAGAACTCTTGCTGCTGAGTTTTGAACATACTGTAACCTTGCTATGAGTTTTTTGGGCAGACCAAGAAATAGAGCATTGCAATAATCCAAACGTGAAGTGATTAATGCATGAATTAAGATTTCAGCATCAGCTAGAGTTAGAGAAAATCGAAGACGTGCAATATTACGAAGATGGAAGAAAGAGTTTTTGACGACAGAAGAAATGTGAGAGTCAAATGATAGAGATGAGTCAAATAAGACACCAAGATTATGGACAGAGGAAGAAGGCTTAACATGAACCTTGTCAAATTCAAAGGACAGGTCCATCCTTTTGACTGAGGTAGCAGAGCCAATCATTAATATTTCAGTTTTGTTATTATTTAGTTTAAGGAAATTCAAGGACATCAAATGCTTGATATCCTTGATGCATGCAGTAAGTGAGTCTGGCAAGGATGGCCTATCAGAGCTGGTGGTAAGGTAGATTTGAATGTCATCAGCATAGCAATGAAATTGAAGTCCATGCATGCGTATGATGTCACCAAGTGGAGAAATATAAATGATAAACAGAAGTGGACCCAGAACTGAACCTTGAGGAACACCCTGTTAGACTGGAGCAATGGCAGATTTATAACCTTGTATGGTGATATAGTATTTTCTGTCACTAATATAGGAAATGAGCCAGGAAATAGCTGAACCAGTGATACCGATATCAGAAAGGCGAGAGATTAGTATTTCATGGCAGACTGTGTCAAATGCAGAGCTTAGATCGAGAAGAATTAGGATGTTTAGTTACCCAGAATCCATTGACAGAAGAATGTCATTGACCACACGAAGAAGAGCCGTTTCAGTGCTATGTGAAGAACGAGATCCTGACTGAAAAGGTTCAAAAAGGCCATTAGCATTTAAGTAAGATCTCAATTGTGAAGCCACTAATTTTTCAAGAATTTTACTTAAGAATGGTAAATTTGAGATTGGCCTGTAATTATTCATGTTTAGATGGTCAAGGCCTGTTTTTTTAAGAATGGGGGTCACTGCAGCCAGTTTTAATTCTGCTGGAACAATGGCAGATGCTAAACTACAATTTATCATATGTGTTATGAAATGTTCAACCTCAGGAACACACATCTTAAGCAAAACAGTAGGTGTTGGGTCTAGCTGGCAGGATGTGGAATTACACTTCACAATTAGATCACTTATGGCAGAAGAAGTAGTGAGAGTAAAAGCAGAGAGAGAATTTGCGGAGTGAGCTGAGTCAGTTGACATCAAGTGAACACTTGAGTCAGATATATCGGGGGTGTTTTTGGAAATAGATTCAGTAATTGACTTCAATTTATCTGAAAAGTAATGAGAAAAATTATTTACAAGCACCTCAGAGCCAGAAATAACATGTTGTGGAGGGTTATTGAGTTTGTTGACCATAGCAAACAGAGATTTGGGCCTGCACATAGAGTTCTTAATAGTAGAAGAGAAATATGAGGATCTTGCAGCATTGAGGGCTGTACGGTAGTTGAGCAGATGTTCTTTCAGAGCCAAAGAGTGCACAATGAGTCCAGTTTTCCTGTACAGTCTTTCCAAGCGACGTCCCATAGCTTTCATTGCTCGAAGTTCCAGAGTGAACCAGGGTGAAGCGTGTAGATGGAACCAGTCTAGTTTTAACAGGAGCATGTTTCTCAAGTACTTGAGAAATGGAATTATTATAGATGCTGCATATTTCTGATGGACAGTTAGATAGTAAACAAGCTGACAAGGTGGAAGACCTTATAGACTCAGAAAAAGCAGATGGATCCACAGAACAGATTTTACGATAAGTGAGCATTTTTTTCACAGGTGATATAAATGTAGGAAATCTAAAACTAAAGTTTAGGAGTTTGTGATCTGAAAAGGAAAAATCAGTTCCACTAAAAAGAATATTACACTGCGTTCCAAATTATTATGCAAGTGACATATCAGTAAGATTTCAGTACAATAAACATTCAGATTTTAGTTTTTCTAAGAAAATGTTTGTTTGTTTATTTATCCATGTCTTTTTAGATAACTGGTATCAATCTCAGACAAAATAATTTGCCAGATCTATGGGAACCCTACTTAGAGGTTGTTCCACATTATTAAGCAAGTCACAGTTCTCATGCAATATGGGGAGGAAGAAAGATCTTTCTGAAGATGGAAAGCATGAAAAGGTGCAATGTTGTGCAAAAGGCATGAAAACAACTAATATTGTGTGAAACTTAATGGAGATTATTGAATTATCATAAGATTTGTGAGTGATTTGGAGTACAGCAGATCTCGGTCAGATAAAGGCTTATTAATGAAAGTTCCTGTCAAAAAACATAATTGTATTAAAAGAGCAGCTATAAAAAAGCCAGTGTTGAGCAGCAAACAGGTATTTGAAGCTGCTGGTGTCTCTGGAGTCTCAAGAAGCTCTCCCTGCAGGCTGGCAGTTGTGCGTAAAGATGCATTTCAGCCACTCCAAATCAAACCTCACAAAGAGAAATGTTTACAGTGGGTTTAGAAATACATGAAGACTCATTTTTAAATAGTTTTATTCACTGACTAATGCCATACTACAGTGGATGGTCTAAATGGATGGATTTCTGGATGGTTGGTGAATTGCCACCACGTTCCAACAAGACTGTGACGTCAGCAAAGAGCTGGCGGGTGATAATTTGGGCTGGAATATTGGGAAGTGAGCTGGAAGGTTCCTATAGGGCCTCTGAGGGTATTAAAATGACTTTTGTGGAGTTCATAACTGGCCATTTTCAGCTATCGTCTAAAAAGGAGGATAGTGCATAGTACAATGCACTATTGTACAATGCACTATGCACTACCCCATGCTGCAAAAAAAACACCACGGCAATAAAACTGTTTGAAAATTTATTTTTACACCCACTGTAGATGTTTCTCTTTGTGAGGTTTGGTTTGGAGTGGCTGAAATGCATCTTTACGCACAACTGCCAGCCTGCAGGGAGAGCTTCTTGAGACTCCAGAGACACCAGCAGCTTCAAATACCTGTTTGCTGCTCAACACTGGCTTTTTTATAGCTGCTCTTTTAATACAATTATGTTTTTTGACAGGAACTTTCATTAATAAGCCTTTATCTGACCGAGATCTGCTGTACTCCAAATCACTCACAAATCTTATGATAATTCAATAATCTCCATTCAGTTTCACACAATATTAGTTGTTTTCATGCCTTTTGCACAACATTGCACCATTTCATGCTTTTCATCTTCAGAAAGATCTTTCTTCCTCCCCATATTGCATGAGAACTGTGACTTGCTTAATAATGTGGAACAACCTCCAAGTAGGGTTTCCATAGATCTGGCAAATTATTTTGTCTGAGATTGATACCAGTTATGTAAAAAGACATGGATAAATAAACAAACAAACAAACAAACAAACATTTTCTTAGAAAAACTAAAATCTGAATGTGTATTGTACTAAAATCTTACTGATATGTCATTTGCATTATAATTTGGAACGCAGTGTATATAAGCCAGATGTACATATGAGATCCAATATATGACCCCTGGAGTGAGTAGCAAAAGTTACATGTTGAGTTAGACTGAAACAATCCAGAACAGACATCAATTCATTGTATTGTACAGTGTGTTCATGTATATTAAAGTCACCAAGAAAAAATACAGATGAATAACTAGCACAGACAAGAGTAAGTAGCTCACTAATCTTTGAGAAAAAGTCTGAATGCAATTTTGGAGGTCGATAGATTAAGATTACAGCCACTGATGATATGCCAGTTATTTTCAATGCAAGATATTCAAAAGATACAACGTCATGTAACTCAATCTTAGATATTTTGATACTCTCACGGCAAACTACAGCCAACCCTCCTCCTCTACGATGGAGATGAGGTTGAGAGAAATAGATGTACCCAGGTGGAGTTAGGAGGTTTGAAAAAGTCATTGGGCACCTGCCAGGTTTCCGTTAAAAGCAGCATGTCCAGATTTGTGTCAGTGATAATGTAATTTAGCACTGATGCTTTATCCGTTAAAGAGCAAGTGTTTAGTAGTGCACATCGCATATCTGAAGATGAAATATTGCAGTGTCCAAGGACGGGATCGAAGCGTAATGGTCTCAGATTCCCAAAGTTGATTAAACGATTTTCCTGTTGTATTTTGCTAGAAGTACCGGTGTTAGTACAGATAACCGGAATACTATTTGAAGACGAGCAGTGATAAGTCCGAAGTTTCTTCCGTGAACGGTGTATGTAGCGAGGTCGGCGAATGATAAAGAGAGTGGAGACTCACTGTATCAGAGATCGCGAGGATGTGAAAAGGAATGGAGAGGGCTCGCAGCCAATCAGTGTGACTGTGACAGGATCACGAAAAATGACTGCGGTCAAGCCAGCCGCCACCCAGAAATGAGCGGTCAATCTAGCCGCCCCTATATTTCGCGGTCCGCGCATACACTTGGTATTACGGTAAGACTGTCTGTGAACCGATCTGAACGTGATTTCACATTCATTCATTTATTCAGTCAGTCAGTCAGTCAGTCAATAAAAATAACTAAAAAAAAATATTTCACAGCTCAATTTCACCTGAAAATGATAGTAAACCTCAAAGCCTGACATTGTATGCTGCTGAATTCCAAAATTAAAGCCCTCCAATACTCATACGCTGTTTTGTCCATACATTGTGAAACTGAATACATTTCACAGAACTATTTTACCTCGTGTGGAGAGGACACCTTATCACAGTGTTAACGGCACCGTTTCAGCAGGATATTCTGATGTTGGATTCCAAAATAAGAGCCCCCCCAAAACTCATGTTTGTGCTGTTTTGTATTTTTAGAAATTCATAAAAAATAAAATCCTAGTTTCCACAGACTAATTTCACCTCAGCTGGAGAGGACACATTCTCACAGTGTCAACTGCACCGTTTCAAGGCATTCCGATGTTGCATTCCAAAATAAGAGCCCCTCAAACCTCATGTTTCTGCGGTTTTGCTCATATTTTCAGAAATTCATAAAAAATAAAATCCTAGTTTCCACAGAATAATTTCACCTCAGGTGGAGAGGACACATTCTCACAGTGTCAACTGCACCGTTTCAAGACATTCTGATGTTGCATTCCAAAATAAGAGCCCCTCAAACCTCATGTTTCTGCGGTTTTGCTCATATTTTCAGAAATTCATAAAAAATAAAATCCTAGTTTCCACAGACTAATTTCACCTCAGGTGGAGAGGACACATTCTCACGGTGTCAACTGCACCGTTTCAAGACATTCTGATGTTGCATTCCAAAATAAGAGCCCCCCAAAACTCATGTTTGCTGTTTTGCTCATATTTTCAGAAATTCATAAAAAATAAAATCCTAGTTTCCACAGACTAATTTCACCTCAGCTGGAGAGGACACATTCTCACGGTGTCAACTGCACTGTTTCAAGACATTCTGATGTTGCATTCCAAAATAAGAGCCCCCCAAAACTCATGTTTGCTGTTTTGCTCAAATTTTCAGAAATTCATAAAAAATAAAGTCCTAGTTTCCACAGACTAATTTTACCTCAGCTGGAGAGGACACATTCTCACAGTGTCAACTGCACCGTTTCAGGACATTCTGATGTGGCATTCCAAAATAAGAGCCCCCCAAAACTCATGTTTCTGCAGTTTTGCTCATATTTTCAGAAATTCATAAAAAATTAAATCCTAGTTTCCACAGACCAATTTCACCTCAGCTGGAGAGGACACCTTCTCACAGTGTCAACTGCACCGTTTCAAGACATTCTGATGTTGCATTCCAAAATAAGAGCCCCCCAAAACTCATGTTTCTGCTGTTTTGCTCATATTTTCAGAAATTCATAAAAAATAAAATCCTAGTTTCCACAGACTAATTTCACCTCAGATGGACAGTTCACCTTGTCACAGTGTCAACTGCACCGTTTCAAGACATTCTGGTGTTGCATTCCAAAATAAGAGCCCCCCAAAACTCATGTTTCTGCTGTTTTGCTCATATTTTCATATTTTCAGAAATTCATAAAAAATAAAATCCTAGCTTCCACAGAATAATTTCACCTCAGGTGGAGAGGACACCTTCTCACAGTGTCAACTGCACCGTTTCAAGACATTCTGATGTTGCATTCCAAAATAAGAGCCCCCCAAAACTCATGTTTCTGCTGTTTTGCTCATATTTTCAGAAATTCATAAAAAATAAAATCCTAGTTTCCACAGAATAATTTCACCTCAGGTGGAGAGGACACATTCTCACAGTGTCAACTGCACCGTTTCAGGACATTCTGATGTTGCATTCCAAAATAAGAGCCCCCCAAAACTCATGTTTCTGCTGTTTTGCTCATATTTTCAGAAATTCATAAAAAATAAAATCCTAGTTTCCCCAGAATAATTTCACCTCAGATGGACAGTTCACCTTGTCACAGTGTCAACTGCACCGTTTCAAGACATTCTGATGTTGCATTCCAAAATAAGAGCCCCTCAAATCTCATGTTTCTGCTGTTTTGCTCATATTTTCATATTTTCAGAAATTCATAAAAAATAAAATCCTAGTTTCCACAGACCAATTTCACCTCAGGTGTAGAGGACACATTCTCACAGTGTCAGCTGCACCGTTTCAAGACATTCTGATGTTGCATTCAAAAATAAGAGCCCCCCAAATCTCATGTTTCTGCTGTTTTGCTCAAATTTTCAGAAATTCATAAAAAATAAAATCCTAGTTTCCACAGACTAATTTCACCTCAGATGGACAGTTCACCTTGTCACAGTGTCAACTGCACCGTTTCAAGACATTCTGATGTTGCATTCCAAAATAAGAGCCCCCCAAACTTCATATCTATGCGCTGTTTTGACTATACGTTCAGAAAATCATAAAAATTAAAGTCCTAGTTTCCACAAAACAAATTTACCTAAGATGGAGAATACACCTTCTCATAGTGTCACCTACATCGTTTCAGGACATTCTGATGTTGTGTCCCAAAATAAAAGCCCCCCAAACTTCATATCTATGCGCTGTTTTGTCTATACATTCAGAAAATCATAAAAATAAAAGTCCTAGTTTCCACAAACCAAATTCACCTCAGGTGGACAGTACACCTTGTCACGGTGTCAACTACACAGTTTCAGGACATTCTGATGTGGCATTCCAAAATAAGAGCCCCCCAAATCTCATGTTTCTGCAGTTTTGCTCATATTTTCAGAAATTCATAAAAAATAAAATCCTAGTTTCCAGAGACCAATTTCACCTCAGATGGACAGTTCACCTTGTCACAGTGTCAACTGCACCGTTTCAAGACATTCTGATGTTGCATTCCAAAATAAGAGCCCCCCAAACTTCATATCTATGCGCTGTTTTGACTATACGTTCAGAAAATCATAAAAATAAAAGTCCTAGTTTCCACAAAACAAATTCACCTAAGATGGAGAATACACCTTCTCATAGTGTCACCTACATCGTTTCAGGACATTCTGATGTTGTGTCCCAAAATAAAAGCCCCCCAAACTTCATATATATGCGCTGTTTTGTCTATACATTCAGAAAATCATAAAAAGAAAAGTCCTAGTTTCCACAAACCAAATTCACCTCAGGTGGACAGTACACCTTGTCACGGTGTCACCTACATCGTTTCAGGACATTCTGATGTTGTATTCCAAAATTAGAGCCCCCCAAACTTCATACACAGTTTGGAATACAATGTCAGAATGTACTGTAACGGTGTATTTGACACTGTGATAAGGTGTACACCCCATCTGACATTAAATTGTTCTGTGGAAACTAGGACTTTTCTTTTAACTGATTTTCTGAATGTATAGACAAAGTGCGCTGTTTTGTCTATACATTCAGAAAATCATAAAAATAAAAGTCCTAGTTTCCACAAACCAAATTCACCTCAGGTGGACAGTACACCTTGTCACGGTGTCAACTACACAGTTTCAGGACATTCTGATGTGGCATTCCAAAATAAGAGCCCCCCAAAACTCATGTTTCTGCAGTTTTGCTCATATTTTCAGAAATTCATAAAAAATAAAATCCTAGTTTCCACAGACCAATTTCACCTCAGCTGGAGAGGACACCTTCTCACAGTGTCAACTGCACCGTTTCAAGACATTCTGATGTTGCATTCCAAAATAAGAGCCCCCCAAAACTCATGTTTCTGCTGTTTTGCTCATATTTTCAGAAATTCATAAAAAATAAAATCCTATAGACAAAGTGTATATATGAGATTTTGGGGGGCTCCTATTTTGGAATACAACATCAGAATGTCCTGAAACAGTGTAGCTGAAACTGTGAGAAGGTGTTCTCTCCAGCTGAGGTGCAATTGATTTGTGGAAACTAGAACTTTTATTTTTATGATTTTCTGAATGTATAGACAAAACAGCCGAAACATGAGTTTTGGGGGGCTCCTATTTTGGAATACAACATCAGAATGTCCTGAAAAGGTGCAGTTGACACTGTGAGAATGTGTCCTCTCCACCTGAGGTGAAATTAGTCTGTGGAAACTAGGATTTTATTTTTTATGAATTTCTGAAAATATGAGCAAAACAGCAGAAACATGAGTTTTGGGGGGCTCTTATTTTGGAATGCAACATCAGAATGTCTTGAAACGGTGCAGTTGACACTGTGAGAAGGTGTCCTCTCCAGCTGAGTTGAAATTGGTCTGTGGAAACTAGGATTTTATTTTTTATGAATTTCTGAAAATATGAAAATATGAGCAAAACAGCAGAAACATGAGTTTTGAGGGGCTCTTATTTTGGAATGCAACATCAGAATGTCTTGAAACGGTGCAGTTGACACTGTGAGAAGGTGTCCTCTCCAGCTGAGATGAAATTGGTCTGTGGAAACTAGGATTTTATTTTTTATGAATTTCTGAAAATATGAAAATATGAGCAAAACAGCAGAAACATGAGTTTTGGGGGGCTCTTATTTTGGAATGCCACATCAGAATGTCCTGAAACTGTGTAGTTGACACCGTGACAAGGTGTACTGTCCACCTGAGGTGAATTTGGTTTGTGGAAACTAGGACTTTTATTTTTATGATTTTCTGAATGTATAGACAAAACAGCACATAGATATGAAGTTTGGGGGGCTTTTATTTTGGGACACAACATCAGAATGTCCTGAAACGATGTAGGTGACACTATGAGAAGGTGTATTCTCCATCTTAGGTGAATTTGTTTTGTGGAAACTAGGACTTTTATTTTTATGATTTTCTGAACGTATAGTCAAAACAGCGCATAGATATGAAGTTTGGGGGGCTCTTATTTTGGAATGCAACATCAGAATGTCTTGAAACGGTGCAATTGACACTGTGACAAGGTGAACTGTCCATCTGAGGTGAAATTGGTCTGTGGAAACTAGGATTTTATTTTTTATGAATTTCTGAAAATATGAGCAAAACAGCAGAAACATGAGATTGGGGGGGCTCTTATTTTGGAATGCAACATCAGAATGTCTCGAAACGGTGCAGTTGACACTGTGAGAATGTGTCCTCTCCACCTGAGGTGAAATTATTCTGTGGAAACTAGGACTTTATTTTTTATGAATTTCTGAAAATATGAGCAAAACAGCAGAAACATGAGTTTTGGGGGGCTCTTATTTTGGAATGCAACATCAGAATGTCTTGAAACGGTGCAGTTGACACTGTGAGAAGGTGTCCTCTCCACCTGAGGTGAAGTTATTCTGTGGAAACTAGGATTTTATTTTTTATGAATTTCTGAAAATATGAGCAAAACAGCAGAAACATGAGATTTGGGGGGCTCTTATTTTGGAATGCAACATCAGAATGTCTCGAAACGGTGCAGTTGACACTGTGAGAATGTGAACTGTCCATCTGAGGTGAAATTAGTCTGTGGAAACTAGGATTTTATCTTTTATGAATTTCTGAAAATATGAGCAAAACTGCAGAAACATGAGTTTTGAGGGGCTCTTATTTTGGAATGCAACATCAGAATGTCTTGAAACGGTGCAGTTGACACTATGAGAATGTGTCCTCTCCAGCTGAGGTGAAATTAGTCTGTGGAAACTAGGATTTTATTTTTTATGAATTTCTGAAAATATGAGCAAAACAGCAGAAACATGAGTTTTGAGGGGCTCTTATTTTGGAATGCAACATCAGAATGTCTTGAAACGGTGCAGTTGACACTGTGAGAATGTGTCCTCTCCAGCTGAGGTGAAATTAGTCTGTGGAGACTAGGATTTTATTTTTTATGAATTTCTGAAAATATGAGCAAAACAATTTTTTTTAGTTATTTTTATTGACTGACTGACTGACTGAATAAATGAATGAATGTGAAATCACGTTCAGATCGGTTCACAGACAGTCTTACCGTAATACCAAGTGTATGCGCGGACCGCGAAATATAGGGGCGGCTAGATTGACCGCTCATTTCTGGGTGGCGGCTGGCTTGACCGCAGTGAAAAACTGGCAGGTTAGTCATCCAAATCTTATTGAGTGAAAGTGAAAGTAGTCCAGAAGGTAATCCAAATATGTCGAATCCCAGTAGAAATATGTCCGGAAAATCAGTCGATAAACAAACAAACGAACAGACAGGTAGCCAACGTGAAGCGGCTGCACAATCGCGCCAGCGTTCTCACACCGGAAGTGTTGAGTGTTCACTATTGTTTGAGCCTAATGATTTGCAGAGTTATTAAAGTGAGCAGGTGCAGGTTATGATATTTTGGTCTAATTTTCAGCATAAAGCATTTGGATTTATTTACGTTTATTGTTGGCTTGTTCTTGTTTGTTGTTTTTCTACCTAGTTCTGGCAACAAGAATGCGTCAAGGCTCGTACCGCTTTCCCTGTGATTTCTTGCACTGTATATAAAGAAGAGAAAAACATCTCTGATACACTTTAAAATACATCATTAACCTAGCAACACTTTCAGTTGTTCAGTTCCGTTCCGTTCCGTAAACACTGCATATAATTTTTGTAAATATGGTTGTCACTACTTACATTTTTCGGGAGTTCATTCGGTTGTTGAATGCGGTTGTCACTCCCTTAAATTACTTAAATTACAATAAACTGTGTGTGTACAGAACAGGATTAAGTATTAAAAAAGTTAATTGACAGCTGAATTTAGCTGAAGTTTGTACATGGCCTTTGATGAATAGAAAGTTAGAATAGAATAGAGTTTAACTGAAAAATAATTTTTGTAGCAGTGTAAAAGTCACTTTTGATCGATTTAATGCATTCTTGATTAATAAAAGTACCTACCTTTCGGGGAAAAAAAATCCTACTGACGTAAAATTTAGTGGTAAGTGGTAATTTAAATGTAATAGGGGAAATGAGAATGCAATTGTTTTTCTGGTTGGTTGCTAGATTGTTGTTTATTGGCACATAGCCCACCCCCATGTCCCTTGTAAGTGCAATCACTTAGAAAAATAATAGCATAATTCTGATTTTAAATGTAGTGTGTGTTTGTTTGACAGACAGCAAGATGGTGCCAGCTGAATATCTCTGTCCTGATTTGACTCATGAAGGGATGAATGACTGGCAGCTCTCAAACAACTGCTCTGAGCTTGACTTCCAGGACGGTCTGCCATCATTCTCAAGCTCTCCAAATGCCCTCAACTCAGTGCTGTCACATCAGCTTGACGATGACTTGCATTTTCACTGTGTCCATGGCAATGGTCTGCGTCTGCTGACTGAACATATAGTGGTCCGTTATTACAACAGACTTGAGGATTGTGCTCTAGTGTTCATGCATCGACCGTTGCTGTGTGGAGAGTGTGTGTTCCTAAAGGTCTTGTTGAAGTCATCTGCCCTGAATGGATTTTTGTCTTACGGATTCACTTCCTGTAACCCAGCCTATTTGAACCCAAAGCACCTGCCGGTCAATCCCGATGACCTGCTGGACCGCAAAGAATTCTGGGCTTTTAGCTGTCTGACTTCACCGCTTGTGGGCGGGGATATCATCGGTTTGCGGGCAACTGCAGAAGGGGAGGTGCTTGTGAGTCATAATGGAGAGAGAGCCTGTAGAGAGATGTGTGTGGATAATTCCACTCCTCTGTGGATAATCTTCGATTTACAGACACACATCAAGCAAATCAGCATACTGGGTAAAAAAAAAAAAAAAAAAAATATATATATATATATATATATATATATATATATATATATATATATATATATATATATATATATATATATATATATCATGGGCGTAGGTTTAGGGGGGGACGCTAGGTACTAGTCCCTATCAATATTTTGAGATGACAAATTTGTCCCCACCTTTGAACTGCTATTTGGATCTTTGCACTGGTTTTTGGATCGATTCTAACGGCCAGGACGACGTCAGTACAAGAAACGCCGTAATTTGATTGGCGGCGGGGTATCTTACAGGCTACACGCGCGGGCCGGGACTACTTTTGTCAGTTTTGTGCCTGCACTAGCAGCGGGCGGTTGGTGTGTGTGCGTGCGCGCACATGTTGACGACGCCGACGGTAAGTTACCAGGGCTGTCTCTCTGCCACATACAAAGGCCAGAGTAAAAACATTTTAATATTCCGGGTTTTGTTGATTTGTAGATGCCACCCAAGAAGAAGAAAAGGGACATAAGAAGCAACCTATTGACTAAAGATGAAAATAAAGCATCCAACTGAAGCCCAAAAATGAAAGCAGAAGATTAGAAAATAGGCTAGTGCAACATTTTAAAAAGGGGAAACATTTTCAGTCTTTGCTGAGACATTATTATTATTATTATTATTATTATTATTATTATTAGGCTATTATTATTATTATTATTATTATTATTATTATTATTATTATTATTATTATTATATCGCCCAAGCGTATTTACCCCATCGCCAGCTCTGCTAATGGTCAGCTACCGGTACTTTTCCATGCCTAGCCAATAAGTCTAGAGTTGTTTCTTTATTTTTTATTTTTTTACTATAGG
The DNA here is from genome assembly GCF_024489055.1 of Chanodichthys erythropterus. Taxonomy (NCBI): domain Eukaryota; kingdom Metazoa; phylum Chordata; class Actinopteri; order Cypriniformes; family Xenocyprididae; genus Chanodichthys; species Chanodichthys erythropterus. The sequence continues at coordinate 9,566,283 of NC_090238.1, read as the reverse complement.
CCCTACATGAATTATCATGATGCACCGATCGAAATTACTGAAAATATATTGTTAGACCAGCTAAAATAGCCTATATTGTTAGACCAAAAATATCGTATCGATTAATTAAGTAATAAAGACATGTAATAAAAGAAATTTATAAAAATATATATATATATATATATAGAGAGAGAGAGAGAGAGAGAGAGAAAGACGTCTATTGCTTCAGCCTTATTCAAAGGCCGCGGAAACATGGCTTCGTATGCACTTCAATCCATTCCAAACTCGACGTTCTTGGTTTTCTTCCCATTTATTAAATATAGGCAATTGGTTGATGAAACATTGATTGAAATTAAGATACAATTTCTACAAAACGAAATTCACTTTAAAGAAAGACTTAGGCTACTATAAAACAAAACTTAATGAAGTGGTCAAACTCAAGTCTGACCCGCTGCATGTCTCCCAACATTGCTCATCCGTCATGCTATTCAATTATCATAATCATCGAGATGAAATTAAATAATAATAATAATAATAATAATAATAATAATAGGCTATAGCCCACTATAAATATTAAACTAAATTTGCTACATTTTATCCCTCTGGCCGACGAACGCGCCGGCGCTTTCTGATGGATTTTTTCCTTGTGACAGCTGAAACAACTGAAAACAGGCCTTCCCTCATTTTTGGCGATAGCCTATAGACCAGTGCAAGACTACAAATGGTGTACTTTTATTTGTGTACGCTCACAATAACAACAAACCATTGTACTTTTGTAAAATAAAATAAATAAATGAAAAAACTGCGTGCGCTTTCAGCTGTCTCTCTGCTAGAATTTTTCTGGAACGTCTCAGAAATTTTACTTAAACTCAGAGAATAATTGTACCTAAAAGAAAAAAAAACATTTTTCGATAAGAAATTCATAGGTCTGTGTTAGTGATCGTTGCTGCTGTTATCAGTTCTCTTGGCGCTCATGCACACGCGCAGTTTTCACACAGACAATCGAGCGTTTCGGTGTGGTAAAAGCACAAAACAAAATGCACACAACGTGTCCTTGCTCTTGATGTACAATCACTGATGAACACCTTTGGTTTTAATGAGTAAATTAGCATATAGTTATTCCTGCCTGCCGGTAGGCTATTTAGTCTGCGATATCAAATCACTAAACTAAACTCTGTGGAGAGCCAACCTTTCTTCATTAGGTGGGCAGTATTACTTTTGATTTGCGCAATTTGGTGTCCCCACCAAAGCTGAGACCAAACCTACGCCCATGATATATATATATATTATTGCTCTGACATAATGTGAACTCTCAAGCGCCACCAGCTTGCCGTTTTTGAAGAACACCAGGCATTTTTTTCAGCTGGCTAAAAAGTCATCAGTGAACACATGTTAATTTAATATTTTTTGCTAGGCATATGGTCTATTAGTCTCTTTTGCATTTATGCAATATACTGGAGCCAAACCTGAGAAGGGAGTCCGGAAGATTCCACAGCGTACCTGGACCCGTAATTTACATAGCCGTAATTCATATGCGGGGATTATGTTGATTGTGAATGAGCGTGCATGGCGCCCTATTTACAGATAATTGGAATTTCTTAACATACACACGTTTAACTATCATATCTGATGTTTACAAAGCGTTTGTGAATCCAGAGGAGTGTTTTTTGGGAAAGTCAGTTTTACACGCAAGTTACTCATATATTTACGAATTTCATGAATTAGGCCAAATAAAAGATATATTTGAACTTCTTAAATATTTAATATTAGTTAATGCATTGCATTTTAATTATATATATAAAAATATTCAAAATCAATAAATAATATTTTGTTTTTTTTCTAGGCACTTCCTGTGGTTACACTCCATCCTGTTCAGAAATACAGAGGTCCATCTTTAGTGATGCCAGTCACCATTCAGCCAATCAGAGACACAGTACAGCAGTCAGGGGCTTTACTGACATCTTTCAGCTCCACCCACAGAGCATCAGCAGTTCTGCAGGTGTGTTCCTGTCTTTCATTCTGTTATTCTTTTGTTGATTTACCAAATTCTTCAATGTATTTCTCATTGTTGTTTTCTATTTGGTTGCTGTGGTTACCAGGCACAACATTCAGTTCACTGTCCTCAGAATCTTCTAATAACCCATCATGCTATGCGATTACTGGTGAGGAGTGTTTAATTTGCTGTGAGAGGACAGTGGACTCAGTGCTGTACACATGTGGACACATGTGTGTGTGCTCTGTGTGTGGTGGGAAGCTAACGGAGATGTCAAACCCATCTTGCCCCATGTGTCGCAGCCCAATTAGAGACATCATCAAAATTTACCGCAGCCTGTAATCTGGCAACAAACAGGATCCCAGTACCTGGATGGTTCTGAAGAGTCCCTTCAAAGGTCATTGTCCTGTTTGAAAAGGATTTCCTTCGTCCATTTAAAAGGCTGTGTGTTTGAGCTCAGCAAGGAAGAGGCACTAAATGACTGATTAATTTACTAAATGTCTGACCAAAAATGCAGAGAAAACCCAGAAGTGACTGTGCATATGCAAATGACACAACATTAAAAATGTCATTAATATAATCCCAGATTCTATAAATCTCTGCTGATTTATGGATAGATGTGTAAAATCAAGCTACTATGAATCTAATTCTGATTTTCAGTTTGATAATGTTCTAGTAATTTCATACAAAACTGTTCACGTTATTTTTTCAGTGTTTGTTTCCCCACCAACAATTCATATTTATCAGAAAATAAATATTTATTTTCCTTGTATACCTTAAATCAATCCGGAATCAGAATATACGAACTGCATTATGGATTTGATATGTTGCTAATTATTTTATTTTTTTCTGCAAAACAAAATGAAAAACTGAAAAAATGTTTTACATACCAAAGTTGACATTCACAATATTGTTAGTGCCAATAACTTTTATCTATGTTCATTGTGGCATAAAACTATTATTGTAATGATATCCAACAACAAAGTCTGTTGTTATTATTATTATTGTTACTGTGAAAATATAAATATAATGGTAACACTTTATTAACATTAGTTAACTATAAGAACATGAATTAAGAATGAACAATACTTCTACAGAATTTATGAATCTTAGTTAATGTTAATATTAACATTTACTAATACCTTATTAAAATCAAAAATTATATTTGTTAACATTAGTTAATGCACTGTGAACTATTGTGAACAAACAATGGTTATATTTTTATTTTGTAACTAATGTTAGCAAAAGATGAATTGATACTGTTGCTCATTGTTAGTTGATGTTAGTTAATGCATTAACTAATGTTAACAAATTAAACCTTTTTGTAAAAGTGTTACCAATATAATTATAGAATAGCTTATTTTTGTTTAGATTTTTATGTTGTGGGACTGTGTTTTTATATTAAGCATTTGTAATCTGTATGCACACATTTACCTTGTTTTTTATGAATAATGCAGTGATTGACTACTTACTGACTGATTATGATTATGATTATGATCACTTCCACCTGGAACACTTTCTATAACACCAGATGTACTCGTTGCACTTTAGAAGAAGAATGGCATCTACGCTAATATTAGTTTCTCTGTTTATCCCGAGGTTTACGATAGTCAGACGGATCCGGACCGTATCCAGGTGAGATCAAGGACCTGCACCTTGACACGACCACGACGCAGCCGTGAAATGTCAGCAGAGATTGAGTCAACTAGATCATCCACTTGTGAAGGCCTCATCGACACAACAGCCAGTGGCACAGTTCCTCAACAAACCGTCCATACCGGTGTGATGAATACGATCCTCAACTGAATGGAACTGGAATAAATACTTTGACTGTTTCTATCCCATCGGACTTATGATAGCTGCCTGAATCATAATAAAGCATTGTTCACCAGAGGGTTGGCCCCCCGACTAAGCCTGGTTTCTCCCAAGGTTTTTTTCTACATTTTAACACCTGTTTGCCACCTGATGTCACCTGTTGGAGTTTGGGTTCCTTGCCGCTGTCGCCTTTGGCTTGCTTAGTCGGGGACACTTGACATTTGATATTCAACAGTGTTTTGATCTGCCTGCATTGACACCATTGTATGCGAACTGAACTGAGCGGGATGATGACATCACTGTTTACTCCAGTGCTGATATAGATAAATTAACTAAATTAATAACTATTGATTCTTACATCGGAATAAATCAATACTGAATTTACTTAAGATGACAGACACCATTATCTTAAGAGCTGCTGTGCAGCCAAAATTATATACCAGTTATCACTGTAAAGCTGCTTTGACACAATCTGCATTGTAAAAAGCGCTATATAAATAAAGGTGACTTGACTTGAATTGATTATTTAATATATATCAATGTATAGACACAAACACACAGAGACCATCAGCTACTGTGATTAAGATGTAAAACAGCACTTGGCCAAGACTTGGTTTGAAAATGTAGTATTTTAATAGGAATAGTACCATGTTTAATTACACAAACAAAGAGAGATTTACAGATAGATAGATAGACATTTATTTTGAAAGTGCATCTAGTCTATAAACAGACTTTAATATATTTATTTAGTAAAAAAAAAAAAACAGAGATACATTTTAAAAGAAACGTTCTCCAGCACATTAAGACCAGCTAAGAGCAATAACTAGCATGCTCAGTGACAATAACATCACATCATCCAGCAGAAGCGCGAGTACAGCATATAAACAAGGTGTCAATCAACAGTTGTGACTTACTTTGTTTGTGTTCCTTAGATTTTGTGAACAGAGACGACCATATCTAGTATGAAATAAAAAAGAGAACACATTTTGATTGGGGTCACAGAGTGTTTAAAATGAATTCTGTTTGGTAAATTTGGAATTAATTTATTCTGGTTGCATTTTTGTTTCTGATGGCATAATCAAAGAACACTAGCTCCTCCTCTCCAGGAAGTTGGAGGGCACCCATCCCTTACGTGTTTTAGCTGTGTCGAGCACACGGCAATACCACCATCCATTAGGGTTTCTCTCCAGGACCTCCAGCCTCGTACCTACAGGGAAGCTCATGGTCTCCGCATCGCCATGGTAATCGGCGATAGAAATATACTCCTCACGCAGGTTGTTGTGGATCAGATGAGGTTTAGGCTTCACCATTGACACCGGTACCTTACGCCTCATGCTCTCTGTATTACCTGCACAGGAAGAGGAAGTTTGGTCATTGTAGCTGTGGAGTGCAGGATGATTAGGCAGCATGTCATTCCTCCATCCTGTGGGAGTTGTGTGCGTATTAGTGTTGTCCTTAAGGACGTTCTGAGGTCTGACGGCGAGCTGCTTCACACCAACCCTGCAGTTCTGCTGGTTAGATCTGTCTCCACCCTTCAGGCTTTGGTTAACACGTTGTTCGTTCTTCTCCAAACTTACACATTTACCCATCTTTCCAACATCAACCTGCACAGAAATCTCTAACTCAGGAGCCACATACCAAGACATCTCAGAATTAAGCTTCTCTGTGGTTTTGGCTTCTATACCACTTATTTCTGAGCTTTTGATTGGCTGTAGATAGTAAGTGGGTGCCCACCCCTCTTCGTTCCCCCAGCGGACAAACCACCAGCCACTCTCTTGCTTATCCAGCACCTCCACCTGCACTCCCGCAGGAAAGCTGAGCTCACACGGCTCTTCTCGTTGGTACGGCGCCGTAGTGCGGTACAAGAAGGAAGATGGATCTGACAATCTCATCTGAAAGTCGTCCAATGAGCCGCTCTCTGACTCCTCAGATGTGCAGGAGGTCCTGAATTGCATCTGGCCTGTTTCCTCCAGATTTTGGGAACTTCTGAGGGCACTACAGTCTTGGTTTGTGGGCTTTGGATGTACAGATGGTTTGGGTTTAGACTCATCAGCCTGCTGTTTAAGTTTAGGTTGCTTTGAGTGTGTGTAGAGTGTAGTATTGGTGTCGATGCTGGACTCAATTGTAGGGGCGTCATATTCCGGTGGATCCCACATAGATGCCCGTTGGGCCGCAGAGGGTGAGTATTTGTCTGATTGACTGTCCTTACACTGTGACACAGCTCTAAAGCCACCATTTGCATACACACCCTCATCATCCTCTTCATCCCCCTCGCCCAATGTGAAGGAAATGCTACGCTGACAGAGAGGAGGAGGGGCTTTAGTTGGTGCATCTCCTGGGAGAAACTCCAGCTCTGTGTCAAATTCAGGGCCCACTGCTGGAACATCATATTCTGGTTCCTCATACACTCGTGGACTTGCTGGGCTCACAACCTCAGACTCAACACATGGAAGCGAGTTCTGCTTTGTAATTGGTGGAGCAGGAGGTGGGACCTTGGGCCGGGTCAATGTACTGGTTTGGCGGTTCAAGGTAGGCTTCTTGCGTTTGTCAATGTAAGAACAAGGGGCCCAACCCTCCTTCTCTCCAATCTGGACATACCACCAGCCTCCAGAGTTCTTCTCAATGACCTATAAACATACAGCCTTTAGGTCTTCCATAGAAATACTTATATGTAGTTTTATTTGCAACAATAAAAGGAACATTGGGATCAATTGTCACACTTTTTACTCCATGAATATTTTAGAATTTTTTTACACTGATTTAGAATCAAAAACATTTTAAAACCATATATATATATATATATATTATATATATATTTTCAAAAACATATCTACACTACTGTTCAAAAGTTTCCAGTCTGTAATATTTTTGCATTCTTTTGTAATATTGTGAAAATGTTTTTACATTTTAAAATAACTGTTTCAATCAACTATTGTAATATATTTTAATGTGATGTGAGCCATTACTCCAGTCTTCAGTGTCAAATGATCCCTTAGAAATTATTCTAATATGCTGATTTGGTGCTCCAGAAACATTTATTATTATTATTATTAGGGGTCAAGCCCCGAAGGGGCTGTAGCCCCTATTGTAATTGTACGTTTTCCCTTTTATTAGGGGCCAAGCCCCGAAGGGGCTGTAGCCCCTATTGTAATTGTACGCTTTCCCTTTTATTATTATTATTCTTCCTCCCGAATGGGAGTCTATGGCAGCCCTATCAACGGAACATGAGAAAATGATGAAATTTGGCACAGTTGTAGAGATGCTCATGAATAGTGATTGGACCAAATTTGGAGTCTCTAGAACCAACTCTATAGCGCCACCACCAGTTCAAAATTTCAACATTCTAACGGTTTTAACATTTGAACTCTTTGTCATAGAAAAATTAAATTTAGTTCATCTGATTCGTCACTTCATGCTGATGCTATTCAACTTCTTACATTAAGTCTCCTCCCATTACAGTAGCGGCCATTTTGAAAAGTACAGTATTTGTTTTTTTCGCTTCTCCTCCTTCAAAATTTGTCCAATTTTGTCCAGACTTTGATCAGGTGATCTTTGGTCTGAGCCGCACAGAAACGACTGAACAGATTTTTTTTATTCATCTTTGTTCAAAAGTTATGATGTCACGAAGTTAACGAGGTTGACCCGAAATTGCTATAGAGGCTGTATCTCGGCCAAACTTTGAGCAATCGAAACAAAAATTGGTACCCTTGATCAAGACCATGATCTAAGGTTCCATGCCGAATTTGGGAACAGCGCCACCTACAGGTCATGAGATATGAAAAATGGCTATTTTGGCCAATTACTTTTGAACACTTTATTAGAAAATCAAGATCTTGGTGTCTATGGATTCCTTGGGCCATGCCGAATCCGGGGATATTGAATTTGTCAACATCGGATGAAAAGCATGTCCGCCATTTTGAATTTTGTCATAAATTGCAATAACTTTTAAACAATTTGACATATCATCACAAAATTTGGTACATATGACCATCAGAGTGTCCTGAAGGTACATGAGAAGTTTCAGCACAGCGCCACCTAGTGTTCCACAGATATAATGTTTTTTGCAAAATTGCTTATAACTTTTGAAAACATTATCCAAAATTTGTCTGCTTTATGTCATTTTATTCCCTGGCTTATGCCGATTCCGACAATGTGTCATTTGTCATTTTCCTTAAATGTACCTGTCTGCCATATTGAATTAAATCAAAAACAGTTTTTTCGCTACTCCTCCTACAAATTTTGGTCAATTTTGTCCAAAATCAGCTCAGATGATCTTTGGACCGAGCCGCACAGAAATGACTGAACGGATTTTTGATATTCGCTACCATTCCCAAGATATTCATCTCTGAATGTGACCTTGCTTGTGTTTGTTGTCTTATACTAGTTAGCTTAGCACAGTAATTGCTTAGCATGCTAAACTATTGCTATTCTTTCTAATGTGGTCTTCAGTCAACAGGTTAACCAAAACTTAGCTGGCATTAAATAACTTTGCATACTAATATGGTTAACATGCTATGAAGCTTTTTTTTGTGAACTCTTTCTCACACTGAAACCTCTGCTTAGCATACTGATGAACTTGCATGGCTGATTAGCTCAATGTGTTACGCCACGGATCCCGAATGCTCTGCATCGTGGGTTCGAAACTCAGTGTGACACATGCCCAGACCGCATGAGGTACTGTGGCAGGAAAAGATGCAGAACTTGTGTCTGTTCTAGGCATTCTGCCTAAAACTGGTCTAATCTGAAGCTATCACATGCAATTCCTTTATGTCCAAATTCGTAGTTATTCTTCTTCCCCCTGTATGGTAATCAATGAACCATAAGAAGGAAAATTATCAAATTTGGCATGCTTGTAGTGATAGTAATTAAAAGTAATTTGACCAACTTTGGAGTATCTAGGACTAAGTCTATAGCGCCACCACCAGTTCAAATATTCACTTTTGTAAAGGTTATAACTTTTGAACCCTTTGTTCCAGAAAAATGAATGTCAATACAACTGATTCCTCTCTTCATACTGATCACATTCAATATCTTACATTAAGTCTCCACCCAGTACAGTAGTGGCCATTTTGAAAAGTACAGTATTCCGTTTTTTCGCTACTCCTCCTTCAAAATTTGTCCAATTTTGTCCAAACTTTGATCAGGTGATCTTTGGTCTGAGCCGCACAGAAATGACTGAACAGATTTTTTTTATTCATCTTTGTTCAAAAGTTATGATGTCACGAAGTTAACGAGGTTGACCCAAAATTGCTATAGAGGCTGTATCTCGGCCAAACTTTGAGCAATCAAAACTAAAATTGGTACACTTGATCAAGACCATGATCTGAGGTTCCATGCCAAATTTGGGAACAGCGCCACCTACAGGTCATGAGATCTGAAAAATGGCTATTTTGGCCAATAACTTTTGAACACTTTATTAGAATTCGTCAACATCGGATGAACCACGTGTCTGCCATTTTGAATTTTGTCATAAATTGCAATAACTTTTAAACAATTTGACATATCTTCACACAAATTGGTATGTATGACCTTTAGAAGGTCCTGAAGGTACCTGAGAAGTTTCAACACAGCGCCACCTACTGTTCCACAGATGTAATGATTATTGCAAAACCACTTATAACTTTTGAAAACACTTTCCAAAATGTGTATGCTTTATGTCATTTTATTCCCTGGCTTATGCCGATTCCGACGATGTGTCATTTGTCATTTTCCTTAAATGTACCTGTCCGCCATATTGAAATAAATGGAAAACAGTTTTTTCACTACTCCTCCTACAATTTTTGTCCAATTTTGTCCAAAATCAGCTCAGGTGATCTTTGGACCGAGCCGCACAGAAATGACTGAACGGATTTTTGATATTCGCTACCATTCCCAAGATATTCATCTCTGAATGTGACCTTGCTTGTGTTTGTTGTCTTATGCTAGTTAGCTTAGCATGCTAATTGCTTAACATGCTAACCAGTTGTCATTCTCTTTAATGTGGCTCTTCAGCTATCAAGTTAACCATGAGCTTCATTAGCATTAAGTTAGCTTAGCATGCTAATATGGTTAGCATGCTAAGTAATGCTTTTTTGTAAATTCTTTCTTACACTAAAAGTTCTCTTCCACAGGTTGTTGAATGTGCATCCTCAAGTAGCTCAATGTGTAAAGCCAGTTACCTGATGAGCTCTGCACCCCAAGATAGTGGGTTCGAATCACAGGTGGAGCGGTTTTATAAAATAGTGTGTTTTGATTCCTTTACTGCCTCTTGGATTAGAAATAAATGCTTTTTGTTTCATGCTGTGTTCATTTTCATCTAAGCTTATGTACATTCTGAGTTCATTCTTGCCCGTAATTCTGAGCCAGCTGTTTCATGTTTGTTCATTTTCTGCTGTTTTTCCTCTTCTTGCTCTGTATTGCACTACAGCATGATGAGCTGCAGAATGATCTAAACTAAAGTTATTAGGGGCCAAGCCCCGAAGGGGCTGTAGCCCCTATTGTAATTGTACGTTTTCCCTTTTATTATTATTATTCTTCCTCCCGAATGGGAGTCTATGGCAGCCCTATCAACGGAACATGAGAAAATGATGAAATTTGGCACACTTGTAGTGATGGTCATGTCTAGAAATCTGACCAATTTTGGAGTCTCTAGGACCAACTCTATAGCGCCACCACCAGTTCAAAAATTCAACATTCTAAAGTTTATAACTTTTGAACCATTTGCTCTAGAAAAATACAATTTAGTACATCTGATTCGTCTCTTCATGCTGATTCTATTAAAATTCTTACATTAAGTCTCCGCCCATTACAGTAGCGGCCATTTTGAAAAGTACAGTATTCCGTTTTTTCGCTACTCCTCCTTCAAAATTTGTCCAATTTTGTCCAAACTTTGATCAGGTGATCTTTGGTCTGAGCCGCACAGAAATGACTGAACAGATTTTTTTTATTCATCTTTGTTCAAAAGTTATGATGTCACGAAGTTAACGAGGTTGACCCAAAATTGCTATAGAGGCTGTATCTCGGCCAAACTTTGAGCAATCAAAACTAAAATTGGTACACTTGATCAAGACCATGATCTGAGGTTCCATGCCAAATTTGGGAACAGCGCCACCTACAGGTCATGAGATCTGAAAAATGGCTATTTTGGCCAATAACTTTTGAACACTTTATTAGAAGAATCAAGATCTTGGTGTCTATGGATTCCCTGTGCCATGCCGAATCCGAGGATATCAAATTCGTCAACATCGGATGAACCACGTGTCCGCCATTTTGAATTTTGTCATAAATTGCAATAACTTTTAAACAATTTGACATATCATCACAAAATTTGGTACATATGACCATCAGAGTGTCCTGAAGGTACATGAGAAGTTTCAGCACAGCGCCACCTAGTGTTCCACAGATATAATGATTTTTGCAAAATTGCTTATAACTTTTGAAAACATTATCCAAAATTTATCTGCTTTGTCATTTTATTCCCTGGTTTATGCCGATTCCGACAATGTATCATTTGTCATTTTTCTTAAATGTACCTGTCTGTCATATTGAAGTAAATGAAAAACAGTTTTTTCGCTACTCCTCCTACAAATTGTGGTCAATTTTGTCCAAAATCAGCTCAGATGATCTTTGGACCGAGCCGCACAGAAATGACTGAACGGATTTTTGATATTCGCTACCATTCCAGAGATATTCATCTCTGAATGTGACCTTGCTTGTGTTTGTGTAAGCTTATGTACATTCTGAGTTCATTTTCGCCCGTAATTCTGAACCAGCTGTTTCATGTTTGTTCATTTTCTGCTGTTTTTCCTCTTCCTGCTCTGTATTGCGCTACAGCATGATGAGCTGCAGAATGATCTAAAGTAGTTATTAAATATAACATTCAGTGCAGTTTTATAAAAATTCTTCATTTTGAGTTCATTTTCACATGAACTAATGAACTTCGGCAGGTATGCCAACATTCACCTGCACAGTGGTGCAATGAGATGAGAAATGGACACTGGACTCGGAGGTCGTGGGTTCGAATCCTGTGTGGGGTTCCTTTATACAATTGTATGTAATGAGTCATTTTGATACCTTTTTTATCCAAATAAGCATTGTACTAATCTTTATTCCTCTTGAATGAGATACAACTGTTTTTAGTTCATTCCCTGTTCATTCTCTGAACTTCTATTGATTTTCATTTCATTTCCACCTGTCCTTCTGAACCAGCTGTTTTGCATGTACATTCAATTTCTGCTGTTTTTGCTCTTCCTGCTCCGTATTGCGCTACTGCCCCTTCTGGGGCTTGGCCCCGAATTGCTGCTTGCAGCTATATTTATTATTATTATTATTATTATTATTATTATTATTATTATTATTATCAATGATAAAAACGTTTTGCTTATTTTTATGGAATATTTTATGGAAACTGATACATTTATTTTAGGATTCTTTAATAAATAAAATGTTCTAAAGAACAGCATTTACAGTATTTGAAATGAAAATCTTTTGTAACAAAATAAATGTCTTTACTGTCACTTTTGATCAATCCAGCAATCCTTGCTGAATACAAGTATTAATTTCTTTCTTACAAAAATTTACTGACCTCAAACCTTTGAATGGCAGTGTATTATTCTCCAAAACCCCTAAATTGTAAGTGACAAATAAACCCATGTACTGAATAGTGTCGTACGTCAGCTTTCTGTCCTCCACTGAAACTGATCCCATCTGTCAAGCAGGACCGGAACTCAGCGATGGTGTAATACTCAGCTTCAACAGTAGGGGGATCTGGAGGCTGCGGTAACTGAAATCCCTGAACGTGAAAAAAAAAAAAGAATATGCTGTTCAACATAATACAAACCACAAAATGACCTATTTGTGTGTGTTGTGTGTAATGGAGAGAAAGTGGAAAAGGAACGTAGAGAAAGGGAAAATACACTGACCAGGCTGTTTTCACGACGGGGAAGTGGTTTTTGATTGTTTGATGGTGATCCTGGATTAAAGAGAAAACAAATAAAAACTAAATGTGTTTACTATCTTTGACACATAATAGAGGAAGTATGGAATAAAGAAATATAAAGAGAAAAGAAAGGAAATAAAAAGAAAGAAAATGAAAAAAGTACAAAAAAAGGAAAGTAAAAATCTCACTGGTCTCAACGCTGTGGAATCTCTGAGGTGCTACTCGAGCAATGGCCAGAGATGCAGGGACACATTTGGTCTTTAGTGTGGATGGTGTTGAAGACACATTTGCTTCAGAAACAGATGCAGATACACAAGCATCTGGCACTGACACAGACACACTGCTTTCTGAGACAAACAGATGCATACTCGAGTTTGTGTACTGACTGACCTGATCATCAGAGTCTCTCTCTGAGCTACTACTGCCCGTGTTAGCGGCTATGCTAATGCTGCTGCTGCTGTTTCTGGCGTCATGTGTATTGTTACTGTAAGCATCAGTCTGCCCTGCATTGCAATTGTACTGTGTATATGTGTCAGTCTGTGAGTGCATGTATGTGTTTGCTAAATGCATTAGTGCGTTGCTGTTAAGGTGTACATTGGTGTCAGGTTCTGTATGTGAGTGCTGTTCGTTAGCGGGTTTCTTGTTCAGGAGGTTGCTGATCTCCATAAGATTTCCAATGATTTCCACCTGACCATGCACAACTGGTTTATTTGTCTCTGTTGCCAGGTTATCAGCCATGGCACCATCTTGCATTTTCCTCAGGTAAGCAGCTGGGGCCCATCCCTCCTTTCCGCCATAACTGACAGGGGAAACGATAGAAAGAGATAGAGATATTGCATATGCCCCCAAAAACCATGGGAACTCAAAAAAAAAAAAAAACATTATATATATACATTATAATATTATTATTAATTTACAGTTTTTTTCAATTGCTAACAAGCGTTTACCAATACTTAAAGTACTTTTTCTAATCTCTTAACACAGCAACGCACCTACATCACACAATTAGCCAAATAGTTAATTTTCTGCTCAGAATCATATTTTGTTATATAAACACAAACTCTACATTTCAAAATGCTAAAAACCTTTTTCTACACATACTAACTCTATCAAAACACAGCAAACCTGATTCAAAATCGAGTCGTTCTGTCAAACACTAGCACTAGTTTTCTATCCAACATTAACAAATTGTCAATCAAAGTTCAATGACTGTCAAAATACTAACAGCTGATGGCATTATGAAAACTGCATTACTGTCATGTTTCAGTTCTACCTGCAGAAAATATGAAATTCATAGTTTTTAAAATTCAGTTTCCTTTTACTGCAGTAAAAGTATAATGCATGTAAGCCGTTCTACATGTTTGGTTGAGTGTTGAATGTGTGCATTCTTGGCAACAGAAGAGAGTCATTATTTTATTGAATGTGCAGTAGAAAAAGAGAAGAAGAAGAAGAAGAAGAAAGAAACAGAATTGCTCAGGGCAACTACTGGTCAATTGAGTCCCTTATGCGGAACTATAGTGTCCCTGTTGGTTGAAATCTCTTTCTGGGGGTGGGTGGGTGGTGTTGATGGTGCACTCATGAGGGTGGGATGGTGTCCACTTGGAGGCTAGTGCTCTGTGCAGACCACATATTGTGTAAATATGAAACAATGGTTGTGGAATCATTGTAGTATAAAGCTTTTACTGAAATGAAAACATGAAATTGCTGCCATTGATCAACAACAAATCCAACATACATTTTGCAATTCTGAGTTTATGTCTCACAATTATGACTTTTATTATTCTCAGAATTGTGATAAAAAGTCACAATTACCTTTTTTTATTTTCTATTTATGGCAGAAATAAGCTTTCCTAGGTTCATCATGTGTAAGGGGGAAAACCATAGAGATGCACAATCCAGCACACATTCTTCCTCCTCTTCTCTACCTCTTCTTCTCACTTGTCCTGATCAAACTTCTCCTCTCCTCCTTCATCAATTCCTCTCCCTCACCCAGATATTATTTTCTCTCTGCTCCTCTGTTGTTCTTCATACACACTGAACAAATCCAATTCAAAGAGTCCTATTTTACTGAGACTGGAATCTGCCAAATATTTAAGTGATCTGCTAATTAAAAATACTTATCAATTGTTTCAGTATGTGTTATATGTATATTTTCAATACTTATGAGCTGCTGCTGTTGTTGCAGAAGTATAGGTTTTATCCTATATTTAATGATTGGAACATTAGGTCTTCATTTCTGACTTGCTGTGTTTAAGCATTTGCAAATAAGATGAGAAAGATCCATGATTTTGGTATGAGGTATGCTTATATGAAAAGAAAATTTAAGCATTTTAGAAAAGTGTTAATTGACTGCATTTTGTATGAAAACGACATGAATTGTATTAATAGTATGGCCACAACAGACAGATGTTCTGCTAAATGTGTTTAGAGTTTTGAAAATGTGACTACAGATTGGACAAAAGTATGTTAGCAATTGAAAAAAACTGTAATTTAATTAATCCTATTCAGCAAAGATTAAATGGTTCAAAAGTGACTGTAAAGACATTTATAATGTTACAAAAGATTTTTATTTCAAAAAGATAAAAACGCTGTTCTAATAAACTTTCTATTCATGAAGAAATCCTAAAAAAAAAAATTATCACAGTTTTCACAAAAATATTAGCAGACTGTTTTCAACACTGATAATCATAAGAAATGTTTTTTGAGCACCAAATAAGCATATTAGAAAGGTTTCTGAAGGATCATGTGACACTGAAGACTGGAGTAATGGCTGCTGAAAATTCGGCTTTGCCATCAAATAAATTACTTTAAATGCTTTAAATAAAGTGTCATTAAATATGACGTTTAAAAATATAACAACCCTGTCTAATATAACAATACTGCCCAATGTTTCCTATCTTCCCTTGACTATAGTATAATAAATCAAAGAGGCAAGAAGGTCAAAAAAGAGAAAAAGAGAATAGGAAACAAAATCCTATTACCAGATAATTAAGTGAGTGTTTTTCAAGTTGTTTACTTTAATGAGTGCTCACCTACCAAATTTTATAAATCACATTTACTTTTTCTGCAAAATCCTATTAAATATTGACTAAATTACAGAAAAAGAAAGCAAAGCATATTAAAGTAGCTCAAAGAGAAGAAACATGTGGAAAACGAGTTTACCGTATGAACCACCAGCCCTCTAGATTCCTCTGGATGACCTCAACAATTACGCCACTCTCAAAGCCCAGTTCATCCTGACTCGAACTGCTGAAGGACTGATCTGTAATATACCACTCTGCTACAAATAAAAGAGGGAAGAGAGCACATTGTATACTGTTCTGCTACAGGATACATAGAAATCTGAATACAATGCTCAGACAGAAAAAAAGCGTTCACAAATCCATTTTAAATCTGTTTAGGAGTGAGTAGGTGTCTTGAACGTACTCATACAGTACCCTCAAAATTATTTGACACTAACAGTCACATTTAAAAAGGGCTTATCAAACTTAAAATAGTTAACTCTGGGTCATTCTAAACCCCAGATAAAAGAATCCTGGGTTTTCTTGTTTCACACCGCTTATTATTTACCCAGGGTTAACAATTAATCCTGGGAATTCATAAACCGATTTTTCACATTGTACACCCCTAAACCCTGGGTTAATGTTCTTATTTGCATATTTGCAGTGTCAGTTTCGTGGATTGTACGCACTCGACCTGTTTACATAAAGGCTCTAGCATTGCACATCATCATTACATAGTGCCGACTGTAATATAAATGTTTCCTGAATTAATTTTTCGGACTACAAAATGCCTCAGTTAGGACAGTAACCTTGGTTCCCTGAAGAGGGAACAAGATGCTGCGTTGTAAGTTTATGACACTATGAGCATTTGTGACACTAAGAGCCTTACAACTGGCAATGTGTAATGATGATGCCTTCAACTTGGTTTTCAATTTCATATAACACTTTTTTGCAAAACACAACACACAATTCTCTATGTAACAGGAAGTATCTTGATTTCCTTTTTCAAACACAACCATTGTTTCTGTCCAACTACACATGGTTGATGTATTTCTTTTATTTCGTACTGTGTAATACTGTATTCACAACCACAAATGCTTACAGCAAAAATAGTTTGGTTTCAGTCTTGCTTTCATGTTTACTGTGAATTTTCCACATCTCTCTGCCAATTACTTTCAATCTTATACAGAAATATAGGAGCTCATGAAAGAAGACCTTTAGGTTTTGAATAACTGTGTGTATATGATATCCATATAGAATATTATGGCAAAAGTGTTTGCAACGTAAGACAAATGTTTGCTTTTGAGATGTGTTTGTGATATTTTGAATGCAGTGCTTCATTTTGCAAGAGATGTAAGGGATTTTGCATTTTGTGTGTGCAATTCTTAGATTTGTGTGTAAAGTTTTGAAAAAAAAAGAGCCAAAGTTTTAAAAATGTGTGTAGGCAGTTGAAAAAAACTGTAATTACCCACTATGCCATGCTGAGCCCTGCCTGTCCAGTGTGGACCACAGCTAGGACTGCAGCACTTGGGCCCCTGAAGTGAAGTGAAGCCAAGGTCAAGGTCATAAAATTTGATGAAAGTGTGCAGACAGGACCAGCCCGCCGCAGCACAAACATCATAAAGAGAAGCCCCTGAAAACAAGCTCCTCGTAGAATGGGACCAAACAGCCAAAGGAGAAGGGTGACCAGCCAATTCATAAGCAAGAGAGATAGCCTCAACTACCCACTTGCTCATTCTCTGCTTAGATGCTGGGTACCCCTTCCTGGGTGACCCAAATCACACAAAAAGTTGATCAGACTTATGCCACATGGCAGCTCTGTGAACGTAAGTATCAAGTGCCCTAAAGAACTTGTAAATCTCCAATTTTCTTGGGAGATGTAATGGCCAACAGAAATAAAGCCTTCAAGGTCAGAAACTTTTCTGAAACCTCCTCGACAGACTCAAATGGAGCAGCCTAAAGGCCCTCCAGTACTAAGGCCAAATCCCATGCCAGAACCCTTGTGTGAGCTTCAGGCCTGATTCTCAAAGTCCCATGGAGAAAATGAGATATTACAGTTTTTTACAGATGCTAGGACACATTTCTCAATACTTAGGTGACTTTTGCAAAACTCTTCACACAGTTCCCCTAACCAACTTTCATCCTGGCACAGCAGTTAATTTCACATTCAAAATTCACTAAATCTACCAAAACACTTAATTCATATCTCAGATCAACTCATTCTTCCAGAACACTAGCAAAGGTTTTCACCCAGCAAACACACTTTGTCAGTCATAAAACACTGACCTAAAATCACTAACATCAGTTAGCATTATGCAATGTTTTCTTTTTTAAGATTTCTTTATAAAACAAGAATGACACTCTCTATTGTTTATAATTCACTGCAGTACATGTTACATGGTCCATGTTTACATTACAGAACAAAATCATTCCTAAGTTTCCCCTTTTGAATGGATGGTAATGAAACGGAAAGACTAATGCTTGTGTAGGTGTTAAGTTTCATCTAATTGTTTTGATAGTATTTGATTTTTTAGATTCAGAATATATTTCATAACTATATTACTGTAGAAATGCAGCATATTTCTGTCGTATTCAGTTTTGTATTATGTTATTGTTTTGAACATAAGTTTAACAGTTTTGAAAACAGTATGTAAGCATGTGCAAATTGGCCTGTACGTACAAAGAGTTTTGGCAGTTGTTGTGTCTGAGTGAGAAAAGAATTCATGAAATTTGAGAGATGTAGTCATTGAATGCATTTTGTACCAAAGCAATGATAATTGATCCTCAGTTTAGCCCACATAGACTTCTGTTGTGCTCACTGTGTGAAGAGTTTTGCAAAAGTGACCTACCACATAAATCCCTCAATGCGCAACAAAAAAAAACAAAACTTAATTTTGTCTTATTAGGGAATGTGATAACTGGAATCATCATAAGGGTTGGTTGTAATATTTTTACAGTTTTTTTCAATTGCTAAATGACAGTGGGCACAACTGGAGTCACATGTGCAAAACTCTAACTACAGTCTGCACAGCAGCAGTTCATGTGGACCAAACTCTAGTTCGTTTTTCATTGCTTGAACACAGTTTTCAAAACTCTACACACTTATCCCATGACTTTAACCACAACCTGCACAACACTGTGGATTTACAGCACTTTGTTCAAATGCTAACACACTGCTGTCAAAACTGTGAACCACACATTCAAAACAGAATAGATTTCAGCCTTGTGCCTTTCAAACACTGCAATTTAAGCTGAATGCCTAAGCAGGTGTCTTGTTTTTTTTAGACTTGTTAGTGAACACACACACACACATAGGCTATATATAGTTTCTACCTTTTTTTTCCTCATTACTGTAATTCCGTAAATTACTACAGACTATTGAAGCAAACTGCTCCTTTTCATTTACCTTAAAGAATTGTTGTTCTAAAAATTTAAATAAATCATGTGAAAGAATGTCACTCTTTTCTTTGAAGAAAATATTACTTTGTATGAAGTCACTGAAACTGTTCAAACTGTAAAGATGAAAAGTTTGTATTTTCTGTGTTGGTGTTTGATGTTAGTGTTTTTACTCTCAGTGTGTTCTGAGTGACAGTGTGTGTTATCTCAGTGAGGGTTGTGCATAGAGTTTGGCTGCACTGAGCCTGTTTTGAGCCATGTGTTAACTGTTTAGCTCAGGTGACTGTTGGTAGTGCAGACTGTAGTTAGAGTTTTGCACATGTAGCTCCAGTTGTGCTCACTGTCGTTTAGCAATCGAAAAAAAAACTGTAAATAAATCATTTGAAAGAATGTCACTCTTTTCTTTGAAGAAAATATTACTTTGTATGAAGTCACTGAAATTGCTCAAAATGTAAAGATGAAAAGTTTGTATTTTCTGTGTTGGTGTTTGATGCTAATGTTTTTACTCTCAGTGTGTTCTGAGTGACAGTGTGTGTTATCTCAGTGAGGGTTGTGCACAGTGTTTGGCTGCACTGAGCCTGTTTTGAGCCATGTGTTAACTGTTTAGCTCAGGTGATTGTTGGTAGTGCAGACTGTAGTTAGTGTTTTGCACATGTGGCTCCAGTTGTGCTCACTGTCGTTTAGCAATCGAAAAAAAAACTGTAAGCAGGTCGGTTTGATATGCTTGCAAAATGCCCATAGTATGCAAGCATGCACCAAGCCTGACCTCCTGCCATATAAGTCACAACCAAAGCCGATATTGTTCTTAGTGGCCTGGAGGGAAGGATCAGGGCCTTGAGGGATGATGCTGAATCAGGGAAGAGATAGCTCACTACGTCTGCTCCACCTTAGATATCACCCCATAACCATGCTCTTTGAGCCCCAAGATATTCAAATAGTTCAAAACCTGAGGCCCATACAGGTTGACGAGGGGTTAAGCGCAGTGTGAAAATCCTTATTGAATTTGTTATGCAAATATTAAACCCAGTATTATTTGTTAATCCTTTTCACAGAAGTCACATTTCTGAGCCATTATATTAAAATGTATTCATTTTGCAGAATCATTAATTAAATCAATTTAGTAATCCAGCAAGATACAACACACTAATACACAGTAGTGCATACAACACACAAAAATGCTTTTTTTTCTGAAGATTAAAATTGGTGACACTATTCAGGTTTATTGTCAAGGTTTTTAAAAGTGACCTTTTGCTAATGTATGTAGTGATATTTTTGGTCTAATAACATTCACAAATCTTTAAGTATGCCTTAAGTGATAAAAATACTCCTTTGTGCCATTTTATGTAATGCTTGTGCATTTAGTTTCTTTGCCATTTTCATTTTACAGGGAAAAAACTAACCAAAACATGCAGACACTGCAGAATATCTCCACCACAAGTCATATTCTCTTTGTGTAATATAGGTCAGCGTGTGTTGGACCTAGTTGTACAGCAAAAGCCTTCTGGACCAAGAGATGGAAAATTTGACATCTTTGCTGGAATTTCCACTCCCAGGCTGTTAAATGCTTCAAGAAATCTGTGTGTGCATGCATGCTCTTGCTCATGTGTGTGTGTGTGTGTGTGTGTGTGTGTGTGTGTGTGTGTGTAGGTGTGTGTGTAGGTGTGTGTGTAGGTGTGTGTGTAGGTGTGTGTGTGTGTAGGTGTGTGTGTAGGTGTGTGTGTGTGTAGGTGTGTGTGTAGGTGTGTGTGTAGGTGTGTGTGTGTGTGTGTGTAGGTGTGTGTGTGTGTGTGTGTTGGTGTGTGTGTGTGTGTGTGTAGGTGTGTGTGTGTGTGTGTGTAGGTGTGTGTGTGTGTGTGTGTGTGTGTGTGTTTGCAGAACAAGGGGGTCCCTAGACTATGATCTAATGATTGCATGGTTTTCATCCAAGCAAGACTCTTTGTGCTGATATGGCATGAAATTGCGCCCATAACATAACTCACCAACAGTTTTCACCCACAAATCTCTTGAAGCAAATGGATGGAAACTGTAAGAGTTAAGGGTTGCGCAAGACAAAGAAAAACAGGACATTTGGCAGCTGCTTGTGTTTTACAAAAGCCTGCAGCTCTGATATCTGCTGAAAAAGATGTGCCTTGTTTCTTCAATGTTTCTTAGTTCAGTTTAACAGCAGTGTGGGTGATTAAATATGAAGTTTAGCAGTGTATCTTTGCCTTACTCTCTCCATTCAGTGCTCTGTGGCTGTCTGGACGTCCTGTGAGAGAGACAAGGTATGTTGCAGGAACCCAGCCTTGTTCT
Organism: Chanodichthys erythropterus; assembly: GCF_024489055.1. Taxonomy (NCBI): domain Eukaryota; kingdom Metazoa; phylum Chordata; class Actinopteri; order Cypriniformes; family Xenocyprididae; genus Chanodichthys; species Chanodichthys erythropterus. The sequence goes on along the minus strand of NC_090238.1, from coordinate 9,544,889 downwards.
TCAGCTGTTCTTACAAACCACCACCCTAGAGAGAGAAAGAGAGAGAGAGAGAGAGAGAGAGAGAAAGAGAGAGAGAGAAAGAGAGAGAGAGAGAGAGAGAGAGAGAGAGAGAGAGAGAGAGAGAGAGAGATACAGAGAGATACAGAGAGATACAGATACAATGAGTACATACCACTGATGCAACTGATTCCAGCTGTATTCTTTTGAATTGGGTCATATCCCCTGTCTTACAGTTTTTTTACAATCGTTAGGACACATTTCTCAATACTTAGGCCACTTTTTCAAAACTCTTCACACAGTTCTCCTAACCAACTTTCATCTTGGCACAGCAGTTAATTTCACATTCAAAATGCACTAAATCTACCAAAACACTTTATTCATGTCTCAGATCAACTCATTCTTCCAGAACACTAGCAAACGTTTTCACCCAGCAAACACACTTTGTCAGTCATAAAATACTGACATAAAAACACTAACATCAGGTATCATTATACAATGATTTCTTTTGTAAAATTTCTTAACAAAACAAGAATAACACTGTCTATAATTCACTGCAGTTTGTTACATGAACCTTGTTTACATAACAGTACAAAATTATTCAGAAGTTTTCCTCTTTGAATGGATGATAATGAAATTGAAAAACGAATGCTTGTGTAGGTTTGTGATTTTTTAGATTCAGCATATATTTCATTACAATATTACTGTAGAAATGTAGCAAATTGCTGTGTTCTTCAGTTTTGTATTATGTTATTGTTTTGAACATAAGTTTAACAGTTTTGAAAACAGTATGTAAGCATGTGCAAATTGGCCTGTACATACAAAGAGTTGTTGTGGCAGTTGTTGTGTCTGAGTGAGAAAAGAATTCATGAAATTTGAGAGATGTAGTCATTGAATGCATTTTGTGCCAAAGCAATGATAACTGATCCTCAGTTTAGCCCACATAGACTTCTGTTGTGCTCACTGTATGAAGAGTTTTGCAAAAGTGACCTAAGTATTGAGAAATGTGTCCTAGCATCTGTAAAAAACTGTAATAGTCCTGCGCACATCAACATAAACAAAAACAAAAAAATAAAAAAAATCAGATCATTACAGTTTTTTTACAGACGCTAGGACACATTTCTCAATACTTAGGTCACTTTTGCAAAACTCTTCACACAGTTCTCCTAACCAACTTTCATCTTGGCAAAGCAGTTCATTTCACATTCAAAATGCACTACAACTACCAAAACACTGTATTCAGGTCTCAAATCAACTTATTCTTTCAGAACACTAGCAAAGGTTGACAGCCGACAAACACACTTTGTCACCCACAAAACAATGACCTGAAAAACACTAACAACATGTAGCATTATACAATGTTCTCTTATGTAAAACAAGGACACATCTCTGTTTATAATTCACTGCAATATATGTTACTGGAATGAATCAGACATGATGCAGAATTTGTCAATATTTTATGTCGTTTATTTATTTTTATAATTTTTTATAATTCCAAAATACAAAAATTTGTATACACACCATCCACTGATACAGATACAATTCAATTGTTTTTATAGCATTTAATTTTAAGATTTAAAATATATTTTATTAAAATATTACTGTAGGAATGTAGCAAATTGCTGTCTTATTCAGTTTTGTATTATGTTATTGTTTTGAACATAAGTTTAACAGTTTTGAAAACAGTATGTAAGCATGTGCAAATTGACCTGTACGTACAAAGAGTTTTGGCAGTTGTTGTGTCTGAGTAAGAAAAGAATCCATGAAATTTGAGAGATGTAGTCATTGAATGCATTTTGTGCCAAAGCAATGATAATTGATCCTCAGTTCAGCCCACATAGACTTCTGTTGTGCTCACTGTGTGAAGAGTTTTGCAAAAGTGACCTAAGTATTGAGAAATGTGTCCTAGCGTCTGTAAAAAAACTGTAAATATTACTTTTGAGGAAAAGGGATTTGGAAAAATGCATCCGTGATTAATGCAACCATTTTCAGGCTGAGGACCTCTTGGTGGATACAGAGGTGAAGCAAAGACCCCCTTTAAAATACTTATAAATATGAATGTTGCACCTGTCCTAAATTAGCATGCATAGATGCATACAGATATTATTATTATATGTTATGGTGCATTTATTTGATTAAAAATACAATAAAAACAGTTTTCAATTTTAATATATTTTTTATTCCTGTGAAGTACTCAAAAAGTTCTGAAGGATCATCTGATCATTCTAATGTGCTGATTTGGAACTCAAGAAACATTTCTTATCAATGTTGAGAACAATTGTGCTGCTTAATATTTTTGTGGATACTGTGATATTTTTTCAGGATTCTTTCACTGAATAGAAAGTTCAAAAGAACAGCATTTTTTGAAATAGACATTTTTTGTAACACTGTAAATATTTTTACTATCACTTTTGATCAATTTAATGCATACTTGCAGAATATCCCGCCCAAATATTTAAAATGTTTATGCTTATCACAAGAACACTGTCACTAGTTGCAAACACCTGCCTTGAGTTAGTGCTCACAGTGTGAAACGCTCATTGGAGCAAACACATTTATCTATTTATTTTTATTAGTATGTATATTTATTATGGAGCAAACAAGTTTATTATGCTGTGTAAAAAATACCTTAAGGACCTTTACCTAGCATGCATTGCATTGCTCTAGCATGCTCTGCCAAAGCATCATATACTGAGAAATGTGAGACACATAAAAAGGACAAACTGACTGGCAATTTTAGTACCTCAGATGTCTGCATTTTTGTTTGTTTGTTTTTTGTTTTTAGCATGTACTTCACATGCCTTCATCTGTTTGTGTGTGTGTGTGTATATATGTTAAAGGACAGAATCAGAATATTCCAAACAAATGTAAGAAAGCATGCTAATAGAGAAAATCAAACATGGCAGAGAGAGAGAGAGAGAGAGAGAGAGAGAGAGAGAGAGAGAGAGAGAGAGAGAGAGAGAGAGAGAGAGAGAGAGAGAGAGAGAGAGAGAGAGAGAGAGAGAGAGAGAGAGAGCAGTAAGTGGAAGAAAGAGAGCATAGTGTATTAAGCTCATAATGACTAACATAAAGCTCACAGTTCAGCCACACACACTCACACAAAGACATCTACACACAAACAAACAAACACACATACACATTCTGGAGGATCTGTTAAGATGGTCTAAAAGCCTTAGCTCAAGTACAACATGCTGGCTGTGGTGGGATTTTTCACACACACACACACACACACACACACACACACAAACTCTTCTACAGCTCCAAAATTACTTAGTCTTATTGTTTTGCTCACAAATGGTTGTTTAGTTCTCTGTCTTTGCATGTGTATATGTGTATGTTTATTTGCAAAATTCAAAGCAATATTTCAGTAAAAAGGTCATTCTGAATTCTCTCCAGACATGCTATTTGTTTCAAACACATTGTCGGCTGAAAAAATTCAATTTCTCTAAATGAAATCCAAATGTAAACCAAGCAATGTTTACCAAATGACCAAAACTCATCCATAACTCATGTTGTGATACAAATTTTCCAGCATCCAAATAGTTGTGGAGTAGAGTGGCAAACTATTTTCACAAGTTTTTCTGTGAAGGTGATCCACAATGAACGAGGTCTTTGGAATTAAATTTTAATACATTTTGTAGTAGCCATATATCCTTTTTCTCATTTCACTTCCAAAAAGGTCATAAAATAACAATTGTAACATCAGAAAAATAAGCAAATAAAATGAAAGACAAATAATTGAAGGTCAGCATTAGTAGTTTGTTTCATCATTATTACAGTTTGAATGTCTTGTGCATTTTTTAAGAACACATTTTCAAAAACAGACTTATGATTAAGACCACCCTATAATGAACAACACAGGCGTAGTTTAAAAACCCTAAGTTGGTCTACCAATGTGACCAAGTTGATGCTTTAAGAAAGATCTGGGAACTTTTCAAGTTAAAAGCTAAACCAAGCCTTTAGACTGTTTAAATGTTTTTGTAGTGTACAGAAGACATTTTATGAGGTGATGAAGCTTTTATAAAAATTTATTTGTATTCTTTTTTTCTTTTCTTTTTTTCTTTTTGAGTCTGTTCATTTGGGATGGGGTTGGTAAAGGGCACAAGTTTGAGTCCTCATTGAAAATCTGGGATCCAAAAATCTAACTGAAACCTGGAAATAAACAAGATGCTCTTAAATCATAGATTTCAAATGTATCCTCTTAATTCATGCTGCAGAACATGATCATCAGATTTTAGACAAACTAGTGGAGTTCACGCAGCTTAAGTGCTGTTGTCATCAAATACAAAGACATTCTGAAATTCATGATCTTTTTTTTTAATTCAACTTTTGTCTCAAAATGTAATGTTAATAATAAGTTGTAATTAAAAATGTTTCATTACATTATAAAATGCAAAATACACACATCTTCACTAGTTGTCTTGGAATTTTGGACTCCATATGACAATATGTTGTGTATGTGTGTTGTGGATGTGTGTCACTCACCACTCTCACTCTTTTCAATCACCTCCACTTGCTCTCCTGCTTTCAGGCTGATTTCTGTATTCTCTTGACGCCGGTAGTCCGCCGTCACCACATACACACACATACACTCCTCTGCACCCAGGGTTTCTCCACGCTCTCTCCCTGAGGATGACGGAAAAAAACAGGCCGTGAGCCAGCTGCCTCCCCGCCCATGTCCACCTGAACTACGCCGCGCCATTCACCAACACCAACACAGCCCCAGCTAATCAGCACGTGGTAACAGATCAAGGGTCATCCAAAAATAAACAAGGCCCAAAGAGGCTCAGATATGTGGTGTTAATGTCTCAACAATCAAAAGGCTCAGGTACAACAAATCCTACTATTCATCCAGTTCCATCCCGCCTCATAGTTCCAAGGTAAAAGGTTTTGAGCAAGCACAGTTCAAGCTGAAGCACATCCTACCGGCCCTGGGCCCAGGGGTCCAACCAACGACAAGACTCATATGGACTCTGGCATCTCCTCTAAGAGGTTCAGTTTCCTTCTGCAGCAGGACACAGGCCTGACTAAATAAAGGAATGGAGCAAAGGGGGAAAATGAAGAGAGAGAGAAAAGGAAAAGGGGTAGCTGACGAAAGGATTGAAAGATGAGAAGAGGAAAATAAACCAAGAGCTAAAGGCTCAAGGGGCGGGGAAACGGAGAAAAGGGAAACAGATGTCAATCAAATGATGCTCCACCCCTTTAAAACAGTTTAAACAGAAACATATGGCCTATGAAAATAGAGCATACTCACACAGTCAGCACATACTCACATTCTCTCCAACTCTGAAACACAACCTACTGCTCTGACACAAAAAGAGCACCATTCGAAACTATACTTCTCTATTTTTAGAAAAAAGTATTAGTACTCTGTCCATATATCTACAAATATATATAATGACATTTCTATATGTAAGCATGTAGCAGCAGAGACTAACTGCCAAATGCTAAATACTTTACAATGGTCATGAGAGAGGTTGAAAGATTGTATGCACAAACGTTAAAAAACGTGGGGTCAGACATAAATATATGTATTTTTTATTATTTTTTGCAAAAAATATATTTATAATAAATGCTGTTATTTTGAACTTTCTATTCATCGAAGAATGCTGATAAAAATGTATTTCAATTTTACAATATTAAGCAGCGTTAAAATATAGTTGTCAACGCTGATAATAATAAGAAATATTTCTTGAGCACCAAATCAGCATTAATGATTTCTGAAGGATCATATGACTCTGAAGACTGGAGTAATGCTGAAAATGCAGTTTTGCCATAACAGGAATCATTTACATTTTAAAACATAAAATAAAATATATAAAAATATAAAACAGTTATTTAAAATAATAATATTATTATTATATGTAATAATATTTCACAATATTACTGTTTTTACCGTATTTTTTTAACAAATAAACGCAGCCTTAGTAAGCACAAGAGACTTCTTTCAAAAACATTTAAAAACATTTAAAAATCTTAGTGACCCCAAACTTTTGAATGGTGTATATTCTATCACTTGTATAATATAGTCTTTGTGGCTATATTTTAAAACAGTATGTTTTTAATGTTTGTTCCAGTGCAATTATCCAATAGTCTTCCACTTTAAATGCACTACTGTACACATATTGTAATTTCATCAATGAATTTATTATCTTATCTTTTGTGGCAAAATCACAGTCATGCTGATATTCAAAATAACATTTCTCTTGTTTGTGATATTGTGTAAATAAAACATAGTTAAAACTGTAATAAACAGATTCAGTCTCATTTAAACAAATTTACATTTGGAGCATTTATGCTCATGCTTATACGCTTATGCTTATTCAGAGAGATTATTTCTTAAAATTCCCATGTACTGTATTTTAGCCCTATTTTTCCAGTCCTCATCCTTGTCCTCCCCTGCACAGATGAGGAGTTTGATCAACTTTTAGTCTTCACAGTGTACAGACAAAGGGATGTTTTATTCCCTTTTTTACAGTTCCTCTTTCTCTGTTTTACTCTTAACTTTTTTTTTTTTTTCCTCCTGGCTCCCCTTTCCTCACTCCTCATTCCCCCATCAGACTGAAACCACTTCCTCTCTGCCACGTCAACGGCCTCTCTATGAACTGCTTTTCTTGCAAAATCTCTCTCTGACTTTCTCTTTTGTCTCCATTTCTCTTTCTCTCTCACTCTCTTTCTGACACCAATGTCATATTTTACATGGACTACATGTCTTTGTTGCTCATTTCTACAGGAATTCAGCTGACCTCATGAACAAAAAAGCACAGTGTAATTTCTTCATTATAAATCAGACTGCAAATTCAATACTGCACATTAAATTACACTTAATCAAGTACATGTTGCAACTCTGCTGGGGGGTTTGACATGAAAAATGAAATGTGAGATTAAGTTGTGACTACTGCACAAACTCAGGAAAAAAGTTAGTATTTGTGCACTCTCTGTAGTTTTAGAGAATATACACACTGTGCTTACTGTATGTGCGTTTCTGACCTATAGAGGGACAACATTGCCGAAAAATGTCTTGCTAGAATCATTCTAAAAGAGAATGCAGGGGTCTCTTTTTAAAACTGAAGTACTTTTAGTTTGACATGCAATCTTAAACTGCTCACAGCACCAGACGCTGAAGAACAGACATGGTGCAATGACCAATGACGTCAGTCTGATTCAACAATTAACATTTTAGACTCCAACAAAATGCACAAGCATGCATGACTGAACCTTGCGAAATGAATTGCTGTGTACTGCCAGTTGAGAGGCTTATGTTGAGTTATATGGAAGTAAAATAAACAATATATTGACTTCTAAAGTAAGTTTGTAATGTCTGTTCAATTATCACAATAATGTCTTTTAATTGTCTTCCTTTTGGGGATTTTCTCAGCAAATTTTGATATTAATAAATCTGCATATCATGTGATTAATTTAATTATACTTTTAATTGATTGACAATCCTAAATTGACAAAAAAAAAAAAAATGATAACTTGAAACTTGCAATGATATATCAGTACCAAATACACACAATTTATGGAACACACACACAAAAAAAGTTAATATTTGTCCCCCTTTTTTCCAATAACCCTGAGCAGAACTTTGCACTGGCTTACATATCACATCCACACACACTTTATCATGTCTAACTATTTGTTAATAATATTAAATGCAACGTGTAATTTTCAACAAATTTTCTTTCTTGCTGTTGCACACACACTGATATTGGGAATTAAAGGCACAATATACCCTGGCCTTAATTTGAGGTAACAATTGCATCAATAATGATATTTTACTGTGTAATTATATATATATTAACTTGCATTATTTTCCAAACTTAACCTGAATCCCTTGACATCAGCAGTCCAGGGGTAACAACAATATTTCTGTGCCAATTGATTCCAGATGTTTCACTTCTTTTCTGCTGAAAAGATGTGATCCCCATGAAGTAATGGTAAAGTAGCTTATCCTGAGAAAACACTTTTCCTCAGACATGAAGGACAACTACTGGTAGGTCATCATGTTGGTCAGACTTTCAGAACAATGATAGGTGTGCAAAATTAATTAGTAAAGTTCAGGACAATTACATTTTTTGTCGATTGCTAAATGACAGTGAGCACAACTGGAGCTACATGTGCAAAACTCTAACTACAGTCTGCACTACCAACAGTCACCTGAGCTAAACAGTTAACACATGGCTCAAAACAGGCTCAGTGCAGCCAAACACTATGCACAACCCTCACTGAGTTAACACACACTGTCACTCAGAACACACTGAGAGGAAAAACACTAGCATCAAACACCAACACAGAAAATACAAACTTTTCATCTTTACAGTTTGAACAATTTCAGTGACTTAATACAAAGTAATATGTAGCGAATTAACTCAAAGGGGAAATATTAATAATTATTCATAACTCATTATGATTATTAATTATGATTAATTATGAATATGCAAATACGTTAATCAGATTAACTGGACATAGCTACATTAAAATTAATATTACAATCAGTTAACCTGTTCGTCCAGTGAACGCTCAGTGTTGATTGTTTATTAATTCTATGAAATGTTAATTTCCAAGTTATGGAAAAATAATATTTCTTATTGTACTGTACTACTCAGAGCAGGTAGTCCGGATCTATCACTTAAGCGGCAATTCATTAGCAGACGGAGTCAGAACCAAACATGTCCTGTGCACAATCTTTATTAACTAACTCACAAACACATAACTAAACTAACAAACACGTAACATAACATACACAAAGGGTCACACACACATACACAAGTCAGAATGAGTAATGATAGAGTTGAACCAGAAGAGATGCTGTTACTAGAGCTACATGAAATGTCAAAGGCAATCTGGAAAGGAATCATCAGTTTCCTCAGCAATAGCAACGGTACATCTTACAAATTAATACTAAATTGCTATTTAGTGTTAAAATGTACGATACTTGCAAGGTGCCCTTAGGCTGAGGAGCATCGGCTCTGCCATCTGAGGAGAGGTCTTGAGGATTCAGCCCGGAGTTTTTATCAGTCTTGTCCATGTTGGATGAGGAGCACATGGCTTGTTTGTAGGCCGAGGCCTACAGGCCTTGCAGGCCTCGCCTAGGCCGGCTGCAAGGACAGTCCGTTCGGTCGTTCAGGAGCAAGGAGAAAGCGAGGGAGTGGCACTATCCACTGACTTTTAACCTCTGGTCAAAGCCAACCTCTTAGGAATGATGTGGGCCAATGAGGATGTTGTATTTCCGGGTGACATACACCTCCCCTTGTTGGGGCTTTTATGACCGATTAAGATTAAACTGGCTGAGATTTGAAGAAGGACTATTACAAGATCCTTGTAATACTTATGTGTTGCGCAGGTATGGACATACTGCATACACAAACATTCAAATCTTCCCACTGGGAACCCGTAGACACTAAACATGGCATGATTGAAGTTACCTTGCATGTCATACCACTTAAAAATCATAAAACATGTAAATACGATGAGTACAATACAACAACAGTAATAATGGATACCATTTCATGAGAAGGGTTCATTTATAGCACAGTCTGTCTATACATTAATGCCATAGAGTCTGTGTTCTGTGTGGAAAATGCAGGGAAGATGCAGATTTTCTGTGTCTCTACTCTGTTCTCCATGCGGCAACCACATTCCTCAGCGCAATAAACTTGTAACTGAAAATTTCCCGGGGATGGGGACAGACTCCAGAGTGAGCTTAAACTATTGGTTAACTAACCAATAATTGTGTCTGATTTGCCTCAGTCATTACATAATTCCCCCTTTCGCTCGTTGTTGTCTCTCTTATGACAACAGTGAGCGACGTTGAAGGTGCCGGAAGATCAGACACATCACTGGCACACAAGGCTGCAAGGCTGTGATGGGCCCTGGTTGTGTGTGTCTCTTGGAGTGGTGGTCGATTCATGGCGGTTGATGCAGACAGTCTGTAAGCTCAGGTCTCTGAGCTGGTGCTGCAGGAATCAAAGCATCCAGTGCCTTGACAGTGTGTCACCTGTCACTCTAAAGTCAGTTAGTGGGGGCAAGAGGTTTGCTGGTGGCGAAGATCAGCTCTTTGAGCTTGCTCAGCAGGTGTCGAGGTAGCAGGTGCCATGACAGTGTCATCTGTCGTTCGGACACCCGTGAAGCAGGTGGTTGCAGGAAGAAGTTATGGGAGTTGTAGTGTGAAGAGTGTTTCAGACTGACCTAGGGTTGATGACAGAAGCGTTTGTTACCTCTGCTCTCAGTCCGAGGGAGTCTGAAGTTTGTTGTGTCCCTCTGCTCTTGTGGCAGCGCCAACTTGAGCAGGTCTGAGTCTTGTGTGAGTGGCCAGAAGCTTGTGCTTCTGAGTACTTCTCAAGTAAGTACTGTTCAAGGGGCTCCTTACTAGCGTTAGGAGCTCCTACAGGTTCGATGCAGGCATGTCCGGTCACCCTTGTGCTACCTGCTGTTGGAGATCATGCGGTGTCAGCAGGAAGAGGATGTTTCCGTCCATGGCTTCTCCCTGTGGTAGGCCTGGGTCTGTCTGAATTAATCCTTCTCCTTCTGTAGCTTTAGAGGATTTCAGGAAACTAGCTGATAAGGTGTCAAGCAGAAGGTTTTGGCTCCCCCTCTGTACCTCTGTGCTTGGCTGGGGGAGGTTCTTCTGCTGCAGGCAAGAGAGTCTTAGTTCTCATTGGGCCATGTCAAGTTCATCTTTGGTGTTGTCCAGCTGCTGGGTCAGAGCTTCAGTCCCAGATCTGGACACATCACGTCTTCTCTGGCTGCCTTTTCCAGCTGCTCTCGTTGCGTGGAGCAGCTGTCAGAGCCGTTTGCAGTTCGTGGCTTTTCTTCTGTGTCTCTATTCTGTCAGGGTCCTTGTGTCTGTCCCGAGCCTCCATCTCTAGCTGGTCTATGTGGCTTTTAGCATGCATCAGCTCCTTGTGAGTCTCTGTGATCTGGAGTTTGAGGTTGTTCACCTCCTGTTTCAAAACAGTGAGGATGTGGGTCAGGAAGAAGTTGACTTCAGTCAGATCATTGTGACCATACCTCTGGTTTGAGTCATCTGCCTTTACTTCTCTTCCATCTTTGTCCAGTTGCTTTGGCTCTGGTGCTATAATTGATCAGCAGCACTGGTAAGGAGGGTGTTCCTCACGACACCTAGCCAGTCCTTTTGGTCTGCCATCTGGGCAGTTAGGCTGAGCATCTGCAACATTTAGGCATGCTTGTGGTGAGAGTAAGGGCAAGAGACTACTGCAAGATCAAACAGAATTTAGGGCTAAAGGCACAGTGAGCAGCCAGGTGTATAAAATACAGCTAGGTTCAACAAATGACTTAAGATGGTTCTTGTGGTCAAATTATTTCCTAGTATTTCTTACTGATGGCTCACGACAGGCTTGACCTGTGAACAAATAGGAAAGAAAAAGGAAGAGGAAGAGGAGAGCTTTCCTATTAGATTCTGCTTATTAGTGGTGCTCAAAATTATGCCCTAGTAATTGTTCAGATTACTTTGTAGCTGGCTCATAAAATTGAAGCAACAGTTGTAAATAAACAAAATCAAGAAGGAGAGTATGTCTAGTTGCTTGTGGTTATATTGGGAAATTAAACCACACCAGAAAAAAAAGGAAGACGTAAGTAAATCACAAAGATGAAAGAAATAATACTAGTAAAAATTAATCGCTGACTGCTATCATAATTAAAATCAATAAAAGATTTAGTAAAAAGTGACTAAAACAGCAGAATAGGTTTAGATCAGTTCACACTGCATACACACAAGCTGTAGTTAAAGGCTTCACATAAATGATGCTAACCGCTAACTGTAGAAGCTATTAGTTAGCTTAGCCTGAGCGGAAGGGTTGCTAGGTGGGGTAAGCTTAGCCACCTAGCCTGGATTGTTTACACCATGGCATCACAAGGTGATGAGTTAGCACTTCCTGTGACAAGTCGTTGTCATGGGAACCAATGCACACCACAGCAATTCAAACAGTTCATGAAGACTGTCTGCTCATTTCAAACTAGTTACGTACAGAGTTAAAATGTGATGCTTATACTTTCAGATTTTCAAAAACTTGATATTACATTCAGTAAAATGCAAATATGTTTTGGCCTTTGCAAATTTTACTCATGTAAACTCTTTCTCTCTACTTTAAACAACGTCTTGTACTTGTTTAAAGGGTAATTACACAGTTTGCTGTAAGTCAAAGCTTGTTTAAGCATATATAGTTAAGTCCGTCTGGTGCAGGTATACTGATATTCCTTTCAGCGAGTGAAACACAGTTTTGGTCAAGAGGTAGCTATGCTTGTAGATGCAGCCAAAGTTTAGATGAATGACACCAATCTTAACTATAAAAGGGGAGCATTACCCAAATCTACATTTATATAACACTGTACTGAGATTCATTCATCAGAAACAGGTTAAGCAATACTGCAATTGGTATTTCTCCCACCAACGCAGAATAATCAATTCTGGTACAGTTTACATGCTGCGGAGCTGAGATTTCTTCGTCAACACAGGCTTACGCTTTAATACTGAGATTAGGATTTCTTCGCTAAAATCAGATTAACTTTACACTGATACCATTTGAACATATGCTAAAATGTCTTAAGACTCTTTCTGTTACAGCAGAGGTGTCACTTCAAGCTATAGTTTTATCTGCACCTAACCAGCCAGCACCATCGATCTACATGCGAATCAAGCGTTGTCAAACGTCATGTCGGAATTATCAATTATTTAACACACTTTTAGTTGGACGATGGTTTAAGCGAGTGGCGTTAGGCCATGCTAGCTTAACCAGCTCAATCTAGTGTCATATTTCAAGATAGCTCGTCGTGGATGGTCATGAGCATTTGAGATTTATACATTCACACAAGGTTTCCTTCCACTCCTAATGCGGACTCCTGCATTTCTGCGACCACACATTTTCATCTACTTTAAAAGCTTTATGCCCTATGCTGACTAGGAACCTTTGTAGAAGCAATGTGGAAGGCACTGTGTTTGCAGTTCACAGTCACTGGGGTCTTAAGAACCCCTGCTGAGGGACCTTGTGTGTCAGGTCCCATGAGTTGCATTGTATGAGGGCAGGTTGTGCTGTCCAAAGAGGTGACTAACTGGTGTAGGAGGCAAAGGTCCTGTGGGTGTCCTCCATTCATTCCAGGTTTGTCTGAGTCTGTAGCAGTAACCCTGGGACTTTCAGATCTGCCTTGCCTGGAGTCGAGGGCAGCGCTCAATCTGCATTCAGACTTATGGGTCTGAGGAGTCCTTTATGCTGACTGGTTTCAGTTGCTAATAGTCTGATTGGAGGTTGACTGGCTGTTAAGTCAGAAATCGTGGTGATTCTGGTTAGATCAAGAACAGAGAGCCTGTCTCTGTGGGTCACGCCAGTCAGGGGCTTCGGGCAAAAAGGAAGGTCTCATAAGTTGGCATGAGCGCTGTGGTATCCTAGGCTGCAGGCTCTGGCCCCTCCCCTTTGTGAAGGGTTGGGGGAGCTCTTACTGCTGCTGCTGCGAAGTCCATCAGGTTGCAGGTTCCTTGTGTGGTCCATTTGTAGTTGTTCGGGCTGTTTCAGTTCTTTTCGGACCACAATGTGTTTGTCTCTCACGCTGCTGAATTGTGGAGTCAATGTTTGACTTTCAGTTCTGCATGCGGGTGGCCTTCAAGGGCCTTAGCTTTAGTGTCGCTTTAAATTCAAACAGTTCCTTACGTTCTTTAACTGGCAAAGTTCAACAGCTGTCAGAGCCTCCTGAGGACTGGTGACCTCCCTCAATTGCTCTGCTCTGTCATGGTTCTTGCATCTGTCCTGTGCCTTCTCATGCTGAGTGGGTTGGTTCTCTGTGGAACTCAGTGACTTGCAGTGTTCGTTCAATTACCTCCTGTTGGAAGCCCGTATGAGCATGGGCTAAGGAGAAATTGAAGCTCCTTTTGGCTCAGGTCAGGTGTCAAGTGTCTGCTGGTGCTGCCGATCTCGCTGTCCCTTGCTCTGCTGTTGCAGGTTTGTTGACTGCTTTAGCTGAAGGGCAACCATCACATTGTTCCGCTGGGTCTCCAGGGGTCCTGGATGGCAGGGCTGGATGTACTGGGCAGACAGGCACACTTATGGGGACATGAGAGAAAGAGATAGCACAGGCAAATGCAAGTTCGTACAGCTATGTGGGCCATGTAGGAAGTGGCTAGCTGAAGTGAAGGAAGCCAGCATGAGACTAAGTTGTTTAACTATCTTGGATGACAGCTGTAAGCGGTGTTTACTGATGACGGGGCTGGTACACGTCATTACTATTACTCAGAACACAGATGATTCCTTTCCAGAGATTATCACCATAAGGTAAATAAATAGAACAAACTGGTAGAGAGAGAGAGAGAGAAAAAAAATGAAATAAGAAAAGGGAAAGGAAGGAAAGAGATTTCTTAGCCATTTAGTCTTGCTAGGAGATATGGTTAAGCAGGTGTCACTGGTTCAAGTGATGACCTAATCTCTAGACAAACAGGGAAAGACCAGATGCCTTGAGGTCGAAAGGAGAAGAAACAACGGGAAGAGTTTCTAGTCCTTTCCGGAGCCAAAAGTGCACTGGAAGGTGACCGTACTTCATGTACTCAGTCAGCACTAAGGAGTGAGGAGGGGGAGCTGAGAGATAGGTGTTAGCGTAGTAATAACCTACAACTCATTATGCCTCATTAAGGAAACAACAGTTTCTAGAACTACTGTAATCCTATTAAAAAAAAAAAAAAAAGGGAAGAGGGTGATGGTAGAATAACACAAAAAGGGTAAAAACAGAAGGTCCTTTTAGCTCTAGGGAACCTAAAGAGAAGGTGAACACCTAAGTTGATTTAATTAAATGCTAAGTTTAATTAAAACCAACTTGGCTGAATAGAGATATTCAGACTGAAACCAAAAGGAGGTGAAGGAAATGACTTGTAGAGGAGGAATGAAGTTGGACAAAAATAGAATTAGAATTTCCTAATAGATTTAGAAATCTAAAAGGAAAGGTAAACAGACAAAATTGATTTAGTTAACTTTTCAAATTTAACCAAATTCAACTTGGCTGCATAGGGATAGTCAGGTGAACAAAGTATTTGCATGAAGTAGAACTAAGATAGAGAAATAGGGTTAGGAAAAAAAATGAATAGATAAATAAATAAAGAGTAAACTCAGAATTTCCTTGTAGCTTTAGGAGACAGGAAACTAAACAAATTGATTTAATTAAATTTTAAATTTAATTTAAATTCAACTTGACTGAATAGAGATACTCAGACTTGACGATGTGAGTGATGCCACGCACGCACACAGACACACACACACACAAATGGTTTAAACCAGAGATGGGTGCCTTTGAGGCGTGCCATGTGAAGCTTTGGAATTCAAGTGAATTGTTTGTCTTGCATCAGTGATTCGGAGCGTATGTCAAACTGCCACAGTCACGTGATTTCAGTAAACGAGGCTTTGTGATGCATCCTAGCAGTTTCAAAGTGTTTCAAGATGTCCATGGTTCATCTCTAAGTCCCATGAACCCATGTCTATACATGATTTGTACATGAAATGTGTCTAACACATTTAAATGACGCATTTGATAAAGGGAAGTGACGTATTGTCATGTTTTGTCTGATATAGTTCAGTTTTTATTAACAAGCACTACCGTTTACTGAAATATCATGTCTTGACAGAAACCTCATGTTTAAGGATATTAGATGATTCATTGATCACTTTTAATTGATTACAACTTAATAATAACCATTTGTGAATGGCTTATTAAAGATGTCTCGTATTCGTATATCTCTAGTATTCACTACGCTTACTGTTCTGACCCGCAAAGGGGCGTTTTGAGCGGTTCGAACAGTGAATCGTTTGTGACGCAATTGATTCATTTGATTCCGAGCTTCACAACGCTTTGTGTCCCCATCAACAGTTCAAATCAAAGTCCCTCCTAAAAGGGATCCCAAAGTCTATAAAGTCTTCGGCTTGAATGCTTCGCGCTCGTACGTGTCTAGGTGCTAGAAGGGTGCTAGCAGCTTTTAGTCGAGCTAAAGGGTTTTAACTTGTAGGGTATACGTGTAGGATTTCTATAGAGCTAGATTTGGCTACACAAGGTTTGTTGTTTGCACAACAGTCTGTGATGTGGGTGCTGTTATCAGACTTTCAGAGGTGTCTGCTCTCCACGCTCTGTTGTCATGCGTTGCCAGGAGACCAATGCCAGCCTGCAACATGATCAGAATAGAGCAGAATTCTAACCGTGCTGCAAGTCCGCATTGAGAACTCCAGTGTTGTCACGCATAACTCACAAATCACAACAACACATCACTTCACAGAGAGTGGCGAATTGCTAGTTAGCTAAGCTAGAATTTACACCACAAATTCATTGCGTGCGTTTCATATGTGCGGTCCAGCGCATTAATATGAATACGGTGACGTAACGAATAGTAAAAAGGCCTTTAATCGGTGAATGGGGAGTCTCGCCCAGAACACCCTTACAAACTCTGTAGTGAGATTTCTTCGTCACACAGGTAAATTTATGCTGCTTAATCTGGAATTCCGTCATCAGAAAAAGGCTTATGCGTTTACCGCTGAAAGTGGGGGTTTCTTCGCCCAAGTTCAGGTAAATTTATTCTAATACCCTTTGTATGCGCTGCTAATCTGCGATTCCGTCGTCAGAAAAGTCTTACGCTCGTTTAGCAACTGAAATTATGATTTCTTCGATAATTTCATGTTAGCTTCTTCGTGCCATTTAAATATGCATTATAGCATCGAGGAACGTTCTGCCGTTCAAGGGAATGCGCATTCAAGCCCTAGTTTTGCTGATTTTATCAGAAATTCGTATGTGCATGTATAAGATGTCAATAAAGATTATCAAAACACATGATTGATTACTGGTCCATCTGCAAACGATTGCTTAAAATGATGCCTTTCGTTCTCCACCAAATATGTAGCGAATTAACTCAAAGGGGAAATATTAATAATTATTCATAACTCATTATGATTATTAATTATGATTAATTATGAATATGCAAATACGTTAATCAGATTAACTGGACATAGCTACATTAAAATTAATATTACAATCAGTTAACCTGTTCGTCCAGTGAACGCTCAGTGTTGATTGTTTATTAATTCTATGAAATGTTAATTTCCAAGTTATGGAAAAATAATATTTCTTATTGTACTGTACTACTCAGAGCAGGTAGTCCGGATCTATCACTTAAGCGGCAATTCATTAGCAGACGGAGTCAGAACCAAACATGTCCTGTGCACAATCTTTATTAACTAACTCACAAACACATAACTAAACTAACAAACACGTAACATAACATACACAAAGGGTCACACACACATACACAAGTCAGAATGAGTAATGATAGAGTTGAACCAGAAGAGATGCTGTTACTAGAGCTACATGAAATGTCAAAGGCAATCTGGAAAGGAATCATCAGTTTCCTCAGCAATAGCAACGGTACATCTTACAAATTAATACTAAATTGCTATTTAGTGTTAAAATGTACGATACTTGCAAGGTGCCCTTAGGCTGAGGAGCATCGGCTCTGCCATCTGAGGAGAGGTCTTGAGGATTCAGCCCGGAGTTTTTATCAGTCTTGTCCATGTTGGATGAGGAGCACATGGCTTGTTTGTAGGCCGAGGCCTACAGGCCTTGCAGGCCTCGCCTAGGCCGGCTGCAAGGACAGTCCGTTCGGTCGTTCAGGAGCAAGGAGAAAGCGAGGGAGTGGCACTATCCACTGACTTTTAACCTCTGGTCAAAGCCAACCTCTTAGGAATGATGTGGGCCAATGAGGATGTTGTATTTCCGGGTGACATACACCTCCCCTTGTTGGGGCTTTTATGACCGATTAAGATTAAACTGGCTGAGATTTGAAGAAGGACTATTACAAGATCCTTGTAATACTTATGTGTTGCGCAGGTATGGACATACCGCATACACAAACATTCAAATCTTCCCACTGGGAACCCGTAGACACTAAACATGGCATGATTGAAGTTACCTTGCATGTCATACCACTTAAAAATCATAAAACATGTAAATACGATGAGTACAATACAACAACAGTAATAATGGATACCATTTCATGAGAAGGGTTCATTTATAGCACAGTCTGTCTATACATTAATGCCATAGAGTCTGTGTTCTGTGTGGAAAATGCAGGGAAGATGCAGATTTTCTGTGTCTCTACTCTGTTCTCCATGCGGCAACCACATTCCTCAGCGCAATAAACTTGTAACTGAAAATTTCCCGGGGGATGGGGACAGACTCCAGAGTGAGCTTAAACTATTGGTTAACTAACCAATAATTGTGTCTGATTTGCCTCAGTCATTACATAATATTTTCTTCAAAGAAAAGAGTGACATTCTTTCACATGATTTTTTTTAATTTTTAGAACATAACAGTTCTTTAAGGTAAATGAAAATGAGCAGTTTGCTTCAATAGTCTGTAGTAATTTACGGAATTACAGTAATGAGAAAAAAAGGTAGAAACTAAAAGTACATACTGTAATTCTAACAAATAATTGAGGGGCTAACCCTGCAAAATTGCAATCATCAGTGTTTGAAAGGCACAAGGCAGAAATCTATTCTGTTTTGAATGTGTGGTTCACAGTTTTGACAGCAGTGTGTTAGCATTTGAACAAAGTGCTGTAAATCCACAGGGTTGTGCAGGTTGTGGTTAAAGTCATGGGATAAGTGTGTAGAGTTTTGAAAACTGTGTTCAAGCAATGAAAAACGAACTAGAGTTTGGTCCACATGAACTGCTGCTGTGCAGACTGTAGTTAGAGTTTTGCACATGTGACTCCAGTTGTGCCCACTGTCGTTTAGAAAAAAAAACTGTAAACTAAGCTAAAACAGATAGAAATCATTGTCAGATACAATCAAACAAACACTGCAAACACACAAGAAGTCTGTTAATGTTGAATGTTCTGGGTTATTCTGGAACGTCTCGGTTACGTATGTAACCCTCGTTCCCTGAAGGAGGGAACGGAGACGTACGTCAGTAGTGACCGACGAATTGGGATATCGCTTAGAGAGCCCTATCATCTTCGTGTAAACTAAAACAAGCCAATGGAATTGGCGTGCGATATTTGCATAATGCGCACCGCCCCCGACAGGTGTATATAAATAGGAAGCGGATGCAATCCCACTCTGTTTTTCGCTGAGGAGACAACTGGTGTCCGCACTACAGCGAGGGTACAGAAACTGTGGCGACGGGACGTACGTCTCCGTTCCCTCCTTCAGGGAACGAGGGTTACATACGTAACCGAGACGTTCCCTTTCAGTCGGTCACGTTCGACGTACGTCAGTAGTGACCGACGAATTGGGATCCCAACTAAAGCGCCACAGTTACGAAACCCCTTCCAGTGCCCAGCGCAAGCTCAGCCGCCCATAGCACCGGCTGGCGGTGAAGGGGGCGAGCTTACACCGAGAGAGTCTACTGCTGTCTAACCACTACCCACTAAGTAAACTAGACACACTGGGGAAGCGAACCCGTAAGGGACGCTGCGGAGACCACTACCTACCCAATGGGGGAGGAGTTTACGTGGGAAATACACACATGGACTGGCCCGGGGGGCAGTACGCATATGGAGTCCCTGGGATGGCTCCACCTGGTAGGGGGAGACTCATCTGACAGGTGACAGCAGAGCTGGCTCTGCTAAGGGAAAGACACGGACTCGGCCCGTAGGGAGTTTTAAACCGTGGAAAATACACATATGGGACCGCTCACATAGAGGGGTCACGGCATATGGGCCCCAGCCAACAGACAGCGTCAGCGACGGATGTAGGCCTGGCATCAGACACTCCGCAATGTCCGAGCCGAAGGGGGAGGCGGAGGAACTCAACAGGGTTCGCCAAGCGGGGAACACAACTGGAGTGAAAGTATGCACGTATCCGGCCAGTGGCGGGAATGGCATTGCAAGCCAACACTTAGAGTGGGTACAACACGCCTACCGACTAGTGGATGCGAGTACACGTGAGGATACCGGCTCTACACGTAGGCTATAAAACCTAGCGAACGTGTTTGGTGTCACCCAGCCCGCAGCTCTACAGATATCTGTCAGCGAGGCGCCATGAGCCAGCGCCCAGGAAGAGGCCACCCCTCTGGTGGAGTGGGCTCTCAACCCGAGCGGGCAAGGCACGCCCTGGGATTCGTACGCCAAGGCGATGGCATCCACTATCCAGTGGGCCATCCTCTGCTTGGAGACAGCCTTTCCCTTCTGCTGGCCTCCGTAACAGATGAAGAGCTGATCTGAGGTCCTGAAGCTTCGCGTTCTGTCCACGTAAACGCGCAGAGCGCGGACGGGACAGAGCAAAGCTAGGGCTGGGTCTGCCTCCTCCGAGGGCAGCGCTTGCAGGTTCACTACCTGATCTCTGAAGGGAGTGGTAGGAACCTTGGGCACGTATCCAGGCCGGGGTCTCAGGATGACGTGAGAATCACCGGGCCCGAATTCTAGGCACGTTTCGTCGACCGAAAATGCAAGCAGATCCCCTACCCTCTTCAGGGAAGCCAATGCAACCAGAAGAACCGTCTTAAGAGACATTAGTTTCAGGTCGACTGATTGCAAAGGTTCAAAGGGATGACCCCGGAGAGCTGTGAGAACCAGGGTCAGATCCCAAGAGGGTACGGGGGAAGGGCGAGGAAGATTCAGTCTCCTGGCCCCCCTCAGGAATCTGACGATCAGATCGTGTTTCCCCAGGGACTTACCCTCAACTGCATGGTGATGTGCGGCAATAGCGGCAACATACACCTTGAGAGTGGAGGGAGACAGCCTTCGCTCCAACCCATCTTGCAGAAAGGAAAGCACGGATCCGACCGAACATGATCGGGGGTCCTCTCGGCGAGAGGCGCACCATTCGACGAACAGGTTCCACTTCAACGCATAGAGATTCCTAGTGGAAGGAGCTCTAGCGGAAGTGATGGTGTCTACGACCGCTTGCGGGAGATCACTCAGAACCTCCGCATCCCGTCCAGGGACCACACGTGGAGGTTCCACAGGTCGGGACGCGGGTGCCACAGGGTGCCCCGTCTCTGAGTCAGGGGGTCCTTCCTCAGAGGAATCGCCCAGGGAGGTGCTGTCGCGAGGAGAATGAGGTCTGAGAACCAGGTCCGAGTGGGCCAGTACGGAGCCACTAACAGAACCTGCTCCCCGTCCTCCCTGACCTTGCACATGAGTTGTGCGAGAAGGCTCACTGGGGGAAACGCATGTTTGCGCAGACCCGGGGGCCAGCTGTGTGCCAGGGCATCCGTGCCGAGCGTGCCGCCGGTCAGGGAATAAAACCACTGGCAGAGGGCAGTTTCCGGGGAGGCAAACAGGACTACCTGGGCCTCGCCGAAACGCTGCCAAATCAGCTGGACCGCCTGGGGGTGGAGCCGCCACTCGCTCGCAAGTAGATGCTGCCGTGACAGCTCGTCGGCTGCACGGTTGAGCACACCTGAGACACGAGTGGCCCGAAGGGACCTCAGATCCTTCTGACTCCACAACAAGAGATGGCGGGCGAGTTGCGACATGCGACGGAAGCGTAGACCACCTTGACGGTTGGTGTACGCAACGGCCGCAGTGCTTTGTGAGCGGACTAGAACGTGCTTGCCTGACACCAGCTTCATGAAGCGGGCCAGCGCAAGACGAACCGCTAGCAACTCGAGGCAATTGGTATGCCAATGCAGCTGAGGCCCCGTCCAAAGACCTGTCACTGCATGCCCGTTGTACGTGGCCCCCCATCCCGTGGCAGAGACATCTGTGGAGACCACAGCGTGCCTGAACACTCGTTCGAGGGGTACTCCGGCCCACAGGAACGAAGGGTCCAACCACCGGACAAGGGTGCGACGGCAGCTCAGTGTCACGGAGACACGGAGCGTGCCGCACTGCCACGCCCATCTCGGGACCCGGCCGCGGAGCCAGTGTTGAAGCGGTCTCATATGAAGCAATCCGAGCGGCGTTACCGCGGCTGCAGATGCCATATGCCCCAGGAGCCTCTGAAAATCTTTCAGTGGAGCCGCTGTCCTGCACTTGAGCGAGCTCAGGCAGTTCAACACCGACTGGACGCGCACCTCGGTGAGACGCGCAGTCCGTGCGACTGAGTCTAGCTCGAGACCGAGACAAGAGATCTTCTACCCGGGGGCGAGTTTGCTCTTGTCCCAGTTGACCTGAAGACCCAACCGGCTGGGAGCTACAACCATGTCGGGTAGGACTTTGTACTGACATGCCCGACCCTCGAACGCAGACCGACCTAGGAAGGGTCTGTGTCGAGGCAGAATCGAGACATGAAAGTACGCGTCCTTCAGGTCTATTGCTGCAAACCAATCCTGGGGACGGTCCAGGATTGGCCATAGCCCACCGCCCTTTTTTTTTTTTTTTGGTACAATGAAGTAAGGGCTGTAGAACCCCGACTTCATATCAGCTGGAGGGACCGGCTTGATTGTATCCTTCGCCAGGAGGACAGCAATCTCCACCCGGAGAACAGGTGCACTATCCAACGACACCGGAGTGAAGTGGACAGCCCTGAAGACCGGGGGACGCCGGGCGAACTGAATCGCATAGCCGAGTCTGATAGTACGAATGAGCCAACTGGACAGGCTGGGGAGCGTGATCCACGCTTCCAGACACTGAGCCAGCGGGACCAAAGGCACCACAGACGCACCGGGGGTGGGGCAGCAAGGCAGAGAGGGACCCGACTCGGACGGCTTGGGAGCGGCCCGGAGTGGGGTCGGACTCTGCGAGGCAGCAGTGTGCATGGGAGACAGCGCACGGGACGCGGTCTGCACCATCACACTGCCACCTGCTGGCGAATGGGGAGGGAGCTGTCAGCGGCGAGGCGGAGCCTGGCACACTGGCAGACACCCCTTGTTGTGACCTGGAGTTTGAGGAAACTGCTCTTTTTGTGGCAAAGTGGGTACCGCTGGACTCCGGAGAGCCAGCGGCGGTAGATGGACAGCCGCCACAAAATCCCCCCCGGCCCTCCTCCGGGGGTGGGAGAGCAGATGGAATACTCTCCCAAAGGGCAGGAACCTTCCGCTCCAGGTCGCCCGTCTCAGGGCCGAGTTTTCCCCGACCGCTTGCCACCTGGCTGGCAGAGACGGGCTGGGCACCACGTCTGCGACCGGCACCCTGCTGTTTGGCTGGTGTAGGCTGCTGCTTTGCCAACTTAGCAGGGGCGGAGGAAGACGCAGGCGGGCGCCCTCGGTGACGAGCGGGCTGAGGCTGAGCCACGGGCGGCTGGGTGGAGGCAGCAGTGGACCGCCGTGGCATGACATGTCTGATAGCCTCAGCCTGCTTCTGTGCAGTGGAGAACTGTTAGGCACAGCTCTCCACCGCGTGCTGTTGGGCACAGCTCTCCACCGCGTCGCCGAAAAGGCCGACTGGAGACACGGGGGAATCCAGGAACCGATGTTTGTCGGTCTCCCTCATGTCTGCCAAGGTCAGCCAGAGGTGGCGTTGCTGGGCTACCAGAGTAGACATCGCCTGGCCAACAGAACGCGCTGTCACCTTCGTTGCCCGGAGGGCAAGGTCAGTGGCAGCGCGCAGCTCCCCAAGTAGCTGTTGGTCAGGACCTTCCTGGGGCATCTGCGACAGCGCTTTTGCCTGATAGACCTGCAAAAGGGCCATCACGTGCAGGGCAGAGGCAGCCTGCCCACAGGCACTGTAAGCTTTCTCAGTCAGACCGGCTGAGAATTCACAGGCCTGGGACGGGAGACGCGGCTCACCGCGCCAGCCAGCGGCCGTTGGACACAACTGCGTCGCAACAGACCGCTCGACTGGCGGGATCCTCGCGTACCCCCTGGCTAGCCCGCCGTCCAGGGAGGTGAAGGCGGACGAGGGACCAGGCCCTGTACGAGCCCCATACGGAGCTTGCCAAGACCTGGTCACCTCATCGTGTACTTCCGGGAAGAAAGGCATTGGGGCGGGACGCTGGATTTGACCAGCGCGACACCCCCCCAAGTACCAATCGTCCAACCGAGATGGGCCGGGACAGGGTGGAGGGTTCCACTCAAGCCCGACGCACAAGGCGGCCCGGGAGAGCACAGCCGTGAGCTCGGGATCCGACTCGGGCAACGCTACAGTCCCGGGCGGCAGCACGTCCGAATCCTCCCCCGAGGACTCAGGCTCACCTTCCGATGCAGCGATCGACATCTGATCCGCCGCCGGCACACCAAAGGTAACGGCTGGACAGTCCGTAGAGGGCCCAGCGGAAACCAACGGTGGCACGATGGGTTGCGGTGCTGATGAGGCGGCAGGGGCCCGAGGAGCGTTTCCGCTCGGCGGGGAAGCCCTGACCGTAATCCTCAGGTCACCCTTCCTATACAGCGCCGTACCGTCATTCCGGTTCCCGGGGCCGGAAAAAAAGGTCGTACGCGGCGTAGGAGAGGGGACCCCCGCTTCCTGAGACTTCAGGAAGGAGAGTCTCGACCTCAGCATCGCGATAGTCATGTTCCTGCAATGGGAACATGAACCATCCACAAAAGCTGCTTCAGCGTGCAGAATGCCCAAACACGAGATGCAACGATTGTGCCCATCAGCAGGGACCAGGGAACGACCGCACCCATTAACGCACAGACGAAATGACATACTGTCAGGGTTCGTCTGTAAAGCTCTTTTAGAAGGGGAAGTCAACTCACTCGTGCTGAAGCACCCAGGGAGCGACGCGATGTGTCAGGTACACCACTCCCTGACACACCGAGGAACCGGCCCAAATCGCTACACACGCACACACTCTTTGTGTTGCTGTGAAAACAGCAGTTTTCGAGCTTATAGCTCAGCTCCTCGGAGACTCGCGACCTCGCTGAACGTGCCCTTTCACCAGCACTGAAAGCTCGCTGTAAATCCTCTTCTGAGGCAATGTTTTAGAATAAAACAAAACGAAGAAAGGAATCTTCTGAACAGGACACCAGTGAATGGCTCCGAAGCGAAAGACAGAGTGCGATTGTATCCGCTTCCTATTTATATACACCTGTCGGGGGTGGTGCGCATTATGCAAATATCGCACGCCAATTCCATTGGCTTGTTTTAGTTTACACGAAGATGATAGGGCTCTCTAAGCGATATCCCAATTCGTCGGTCACTACTGATGTACGTCGAACGTGACCGACTGAAAGGGAACTACCCTCAAACCAACATGCACAGAAGTGTTTCACACCATTCACCTTAATTTTACAAAATTTATCACTGAATATAGCCTTACTAACCCTAACTCAACTGCAAAATGCAACAGCACAACCTAGTGTACAAAGACCAACTCAGTACACTCAAAAATAAGCTGAACCAACACAAATCTTTAGTTTTTTACTTAATACAAATGAGTGCAAATGCAAGTTATGTTAAATGAAATTAAATTTGCAAAATGTTAGGTTAACCTAAACCATTTGTGTTGGGACTACATTAATCATTTATGTTGCATTGATTGAAACTGGGCAGTGGATTTCTAGTTCCCAGCATTCCCGTAGGGAAAGATCAGGACAGTAAATGTTGAACTTAAGTGCTGTTTAATGTGTTTTTTAGTAAAGGGAAATACCTTTTAAAGTTTGATGTTCAGTTATATTTGACATTTAAAAGAGTTTATTTTATGTCGATTTTTTTGAGGTTACCATTATGCTGAAATGTAGACCTTGTAGTTAGGCTCTAGTTGGCTACGTAAAATAAATTTATGTTGTTCTCAACAAGCTTTAACTGTGTTAAAGCCAGTGATGAGAAGTTCTTTACCTGATCATTACTTGCATGCTATAAATGTTACTTAGCATATGAAAAAGTATTATTTTAGTTTAGTTTTTATAGAAATATAAATAAATTAGTTTGAGAGCCAGCACATAATTTACACAGTGTACATATGGTCATCAGCTTTACCCCTCTCAACGGTCATGAAACATGTATGTCTGGGTACAAGAGCTACTCACACAACCTAAGCACAAGCGCACATCTTCACCACGATGGTAAAAAAAATATATATATATACATATATATATACATTATACAAACTCTTTTAAATGTTCAAAATAACTAAACATTAAACACTTAAATACTAACAGGTCTTTCCATTTCCTTAAAAGCGCAGAAAACTTGAGCAACACTGCACAAGGGCACCAGTCTGAATTGCAATAGCACTGGTTGGATCAACAAGAGTGAATTATGTTCAGGAAACATTCACAGAATATGTCAAATGAAACTGGTGTGATCTCATTCAATTAGGATGAATTTTACTCATCAGTACAATTAACCTATCTTAAGTTCAAATAAATCAGTTCAACTGTGTGGAAATAGGTGTCATAATTGAATTAAGTTAGACCAACAAGTTATTTTTTTTGAGTGTATGTACTGTATTTATTACAGGTTCAAACTCAAAAGGACAGAATACAAAACAATATGTTGATTTTTTTTATACTGTCAAATAAAAATTAAAATTCCCATGTACTGTAATGGTACTGTAATGCTTCATGAAGAAAATTTAACATCAATGGAACTTTCCCTTTCATTGCACAAAAGGTTCTTTAGTGGAAAATGTTCTCAAAAATGGTTCTTTTAAAATGGTTCTTTTTAAGAAATGTTCAATGAAAGGTTCTTTGGCAACCATTTTTTAATGAGTGTAGAATAATTAATATTTTTTCTGTTACTTCTAAATCTCTTTATTACATGGCATGGAAGCTGAAATATAATCAGATTAGCCATTACCAGAACAATATCACAGAAAACTGTACCGTAATCATCACTGAGATTATGTGACAATTGGCATTTAAACTTTCTAGATCTTGTAGCACTAACTGTGTAGCAATTGTGAGGTTGTGAGGTCACATTGTGAAGTCTCGCCACTTAATCAAATCACACACTTTGCTGTTCCAGAGGATAACCAACATGAAAGACAGAAAGAGGGCAAGAGAGTGTTAGGTTTTTGTGACCACAGCACAGCATTTCACACGCCACGACTAAAGCCACCAGAACTAAATACATGATGAGATTGATGCTGCTGAGTTGCAGTTCGCTATTGAGTACAGTTTTAAAATATGCAGTGCTCCATTCAACTGAGCTACATGTGCAAAACTCTAACTACAGTCTGCACTACCAACAGTCACCTGAGCTAAACAGTTAACACATGGCTCAAAACAGGCTCAGTGCAGCCAAACACTATGCACAACCCTCACTGAGATAACACACACTGTCACTCAGAACACACTAGTAAAAACACTAGCATCAAACACCAACACAGAAAATACAAACTTTTCATCTTTACACTTTGAACAATTTCAGTGACTTCATACAGAGTGACATTCTTTCACATGATTTATTTAAATTTTTAGAACATAATTCTTTAAGGTAAATGGAAATTAGCAGTTTGCTTCAATAGTCTGTAGTAATTTACGAAATTACAGTAATGAGTTACATACAGTATATATATGTGTGTGTGTGTTCACTAACAAGTCTAAAACAAGACACCTGCTTAGCCTTTCAGCTGAAATTGCAATATTTGAAAGGCACAAGGCTGAAATCTATTCTGTTTTGAATGTGTGGTTCACAGTTTTGACAGCAGTGTGTTAGCATTTGAACAAAGTGCTGTAAATCCACAGTGTTGTGCAGGTTGTGGTTAAAGTCATGGGATAAGTGTGTAGAGTTTTGAAAACTGTGTTCAAGCAATGAAAAACGAACTAGAGTTTGGTCCACATGAACTGCTGCTGTGCAGACTGTAGTTAGAGTTTTGCACATGTGACTCCAGTTGTGCCCACTGTCATTTAGCAATTGAAAAAAACTGTAAAAATATTACAACCAACCCTTATGATGATACCAGTTATCACATTCCCTAATAAGACAAAATTAAGTTTTGGTTTTTTTTTGTTGCGCATTGAGGGATTTATGTGGTAAATGTGTTTCCATCATAGTTTATGTGCATGTGTTCTTATCAAAAAAATTATTGTCCGCCTCAACACACATATGTTTTTTGTGCACATTTTTGGAATTGTGTGCATTTTGACATTTCCATCCAGCGTTTTTATTATCCCAAAATTCACATAAAGTTATGTGGATGGCAACTGTAGGATTTGAGGGTGAACCAGACAAATGAATCTTCCAAATGATTTGTTCAAACATAATTCCACACAAAAACCCAACCCAACAGACCTCAAATCAACAGTCTAGGACCATAAATGAAGTGGGCTCCATGCCGTCTGAGCTAAGTAATGAAACCCCCAGCTAAGTACTTTATGGCCATGCACGCTTCCTAGCTGAGGAAAAACGCTGTCAACTTGGCAGTAAACCCAAGACTAATGGCAACACATTATGACTCACAGCTTGAGCCCCATGAAGATAAATGCCAGCGGTTGTTTGATTCCCAAAACATAGATACAAAACAGACCTTCTTCTGAGTGACCCTGAATGACACAAAGTTGAAATCCACAGGAAAGAATACAGAGACTGTTGTTTTTAAACTGCATAAAATCATCTAAAAACAATTCTACCAGAAAGACTCGGGGGGCAAAATAACATAATGAAGAAATTAATTAACCAGAAAGCTATACAATAAGATAAAGTTATTTGGCGTAGGCCCCATCCGTAGCACGCATCCAAAGGGTTGCAGGCTCAGCATATCCTGCCCGGAATAAAGGCAGGGGCATAGCAAAGGGAATCCCCATTTAAAGAAACAAACAACAGAGTTTACCTCCAGATTGTAGCTAAACTGGTGCATTGATATAAAGTCTAATAACCCCACCTAAGAAGCGAGAGAAAGGTGAAATCAGCGATTGATGGTTCGCTCAGATCTGATATTGCTAGAAACTTGTGCATATATTGCTAGAAACTTGGGATTTGGTGCATATATTGCTAGAAACTTGGGATTTGGTGCATATATTGCTAGAAACTTGGGATTTCATCATTTCACTCTCTTAAACTCACCCTTTCCTTGCTTCCTTTCTTTCTGTAACTCATGTGTGTGTGTGTGTGTGTGTGTGTGTGTGTGTGTGTGTGTGTGTGTGTGTGTGTGTGTGTGTGTGTTTGTGTTAGATTTTAGTTTATGTGTTAGAATAATAAATAATCATTTATATTTTTAAAGAGAAGTGTTTTGTGTTATGTGCTTACGAATTTAATGTCTTAAACTGCCAATCTATGTTACCTTGCTGATAAATAGTGTTTTCACTATAGTTTAGATATTCATATCCGTACAGAAAATATAGTTATGGCCCATTTAAATGAATGCTGGATGATTCTTTTGCTCGTCGTAAAATAAGTGACTCTTTCAAAATTCCCTATCAATTAATTAATTAATTCCCTTTGCGTTAAATTGACCTGTTTTCCCTTACACAAAATAGCTAGTGACTAAACCCCTATGTGACAGGAATACAGTATAGACACAATTTAAAGTAATAAAAGTAATAAAATACACTGGTTTTTGTCGCTTTAAATTATTCACTTAGTTCAAACTGATCATTCTTTGTTCTTTAATAACATTCTTGCATAAATTTAGATTGTGTGGATCTTATTTCAACAAATTAGCTCTCATTGTTACATTTATCCCCAGCTAATGTTACAACTCACCCTAGTATGGGGTAGGTTGTAGCAACTGAACTCTTTGAATTTGACATTAACTAGGGTAACCATGTGTCCTCTTTTTCCCTAAATGTCCTGGCCAGGATTTCTCAACAGCCTAAAATGGCTTGAGCCCCTGCCCCTTTAATAGTGAAAGTGCCATTTTCGGTTGTATAAAGGTGCCCCCAGAATGCAGTTTCTACACTGAGGTCTCTGCACGCCACTGTTCCAGTTGACAGTCCTCATGCATTAAAATGTTTACAGTACTTTGACCTCTTCTCTGTAGATCCTGCCTTCTCGCAAGCCATGATTGGTTGTGTAAGGCTTGATTTTCCTGCTAAACAAAAACTGAGATCAAGCGTCCTGCAATAAAGTAATAAAACTTTAATCTGGAAAGAAGATCTCAAAGAAGTAGCAATGGACAACGCCTCGCCCTAACCCCAAAAGGACAGCGCCTCCCCCCACCACACACACACACACACACACACACACACAAACTCTCCTTCCCCCTGCCTCAAGTCACTGAAAGTTATTCAAAACATATAATGTAACTTGTTTATCTATTGTTTTTCCCTTTTCATGTTTGATATCATTTAATTTGTCTCAGTGCGATTGGTAAAACGGTCTCAATTTCACAGCAGTCACTAGAATTATGAAGAAGATGGAAAATTAAGGAAAATTCTGTCCTCTTTTTGGGTGGTGTCTCTTCTCCTCTCCCCCAAAACAGGTGTTGGTGTCATAAACATTTACGATCCTTTTGTTCTGGTTCTGGTATAAAAGGTAAAGAGCAAAGCAGTCATGTGGGATCATCTGTAGGAGAGGCCCCCCAGAGATGGGTGAATGTCTGAGGACATTCACCCATCACTGTGTATATATGCATTTCTTTGAGTAATCGATGTTATGCATTCATCATTTCTGAATTGGCTTTAATTGGTTATTTGTGTAATTGACACGATACACTGTTACCTGACAAATAAAATGTTATATTTGATTTGCTCTGGATTCTCCTGATATCATTATTACCAGTAAATTATGGGAGGCTAATGCTACCGTAAATCTGTGTCCAGGGTAAAAAACTGAAGGCGCATGAATGAAGGAGCAGTAGGCACTTTGTAGCACACGTGACCACAATATGTATAAACCACTTTCTAATACCTTGGACCAGATCAGAAGTCTACGTTCGCTCTTGAGCCAGCGTTGCAGCAAGACAAGGGAAATGACGACAGGGGACAGTATTATAATTGAAGAGGTAAGTATTTTTCTTTAGTATTTCTTTTATCATATAGTCTCGTTAAGGGGAAAAAACCAACAACTGGAAAAACCCCAAAATGACAGCAAAATAAAACAGGAAAATATAACAACAATAATACAATTCACAAAAGAAACCTTTTTGTTGAACTTCTCGAAATAAAGCTTTTTATACCCCTGTGACTCTTTGTGTATTTTTTATTTCTGTAGTTGATTGCATAATATTTATATATATATATAATATATTATTATTATTGTTGTATTATATTAGTTTATCTTATACTTTATAATATTATAGTAGTTCAGTTATTTAATTAGTATGTTATTCTTTAGTTTTAGTATTCTTAATTTACTAGTTTACTAGTTTCTAAATCTGGTTTATAGCTATGTATCTTTAAACAACCTTTTCTTTTTTTTTATATATATAAAATGGTAACCAACTCAACAACCTTTGTGGTTTCTTTTCAGAACAATATCAATAATACAAAAATAAAAAACAAAATTACAGTAATGGGACAATGTCAATGAAGAAAATGTCAAATGACACCGAATCAGAGTCCTTTTCAATGAATTGTCTTTGCTGGAAATGACTCAAGCAAATTAAACAGGACTTAAGCTCAGTTCAGTGTCCTGTTCCAGTGTTCAGGTAAAGAACACTGGTACGCAATTCCAAGATGGAAAAATTATGGGGAAAAAAAAAGGAAAAATAGGAAAAATGTTCTTGTTCTCACAATACGTGTGATCCTACCACTTCGAAGAACAAATGTAATGTTGTCCAAGCTCGAGAAAACCAGGTTGGCCCGCCAGTTTCCACCAATGTCGAGCACTCCTCATTGAAGGCAGAAACGTTCTAACTCAGAACTCCAAGAAACTCCTCGTTCAATTTCAAAAAGATGCAGAAGTTTGGGACATCAAGATAGAGAAAAGGAGAAGAAAAAAAAAACAAAAGGGAGGAAAAAAAAAAACCCCAACCTTGCAAAGACAAGGCAGGAAAGTCACAATTAATTCCCATTTAACAGCATTAACATTTCAAATTATCATTTATAGAAAAATAAATTCTCTAAAATGCATCAATACACATTTCTCAACACATCTCTTTTATCACATTTCTTAACATAAGTATAACTATATTAATAAAGAATAACATCTTAGGAGTGACGTATGTGCACTCGTTTAGCTTGTAGCTCGTAGCACATGGCCCGCATGGTTAGCAAAAACTCCACGTGAGCTACGTTACACTCAATGTGCTCATAAAGTTAGAAAATGGATATAAACACTTTTAAACCGCAAATAAACAGCTGATTTAGGTAATAAATTCACATAAGAACTAATTTCTCTACATATTTCACAAAACAAACATCACAGTATCATTTAAGAACACTTGACTCACAAAAGACTGGAAAAATGCAGAAATCATAACCAAAAATATGTTCATTTATGAGCTCACTTACCAAGGATAAATCGGAAAAGATCAGAAATGGAATAGATATATCGAGGTAATCTGCTCTATGCAGTTTTCATCAGACAAATCGTCTCAACTTCTTACTCAATCCTTAAGAGTTAATACAAACGCAATTAGAACAATTTAAATAACATTTTCCTGTTAACGAAGTTTCAAAATACACATCTCAATAATTAATCTAACATTTCTCACTTACTTTATGTATTTTAGAACCGTGATTAACATGCATCACTGCTCAATCGGCCAATTCACTTCCCTCCGTGACAAGAGGCTGTGCAACTCTGCTGAGCGCGAGAGATGATGCAACACACTAAGGGCGGAGCTATTCTTAATTGTTTCATTTAATTATTTTTTCAATTTGTAACATTTTCTATATTTCTACAATAATATTTAATTTCTTAAACATTAAAATAAATCAATAAAATTGTTTTCATGTGCATTTTAATTTCTCTTTTTTTTTTTTTTTTTTTTTTTTTTTTTACAGGTTTTGCTATAGTAACCTAGGTTACACCCTCCCCTCTGGAATATATGCACATCCCGTTGCATCTACAAGTGGACTACTGGGGCAACGACTGACTCTTCTAAAGAAAAACTAAAAGCTTCGTTAAGACCCTGCAACAAGGACTGAATCACTAAGGTAAGTGGATTTCCTAACTGGGGATATTCAAATTTTTTAGGGGGGCGTCGCTCTCTCTGTGAGCGTCTGGGGCCAATGTTGTCTTCAGGTTCTGTGCTCCTTTCTTCATTTTGAATGTTTCTAGTGTGACTCCTCTCATTTGAGGTCAGATGTCTTTCTTTACTCTTTAACTCGGAATTGAGTGGTGCTGTCTCAACAATTTGAGTGGTGTGTTCATTCAGGGACATAGTGGATTGTTCTGGTTCTGGTCTTTGCTCCACTGTGACATCTGGTTTAGTACAACTGGATCCAGGCTCATCCACACATGTTTCCATTCCTGCAGGTTCATCATCTTCCACAGGATTCCATCCAGGTAAGTATTCCCTTGTAGGTTCTTCAGGATTATTCTCCACAGATTCCTGAGCAGGTAAGTACTTCCTAGTAGGATCAAGGACAGGTAAGTCGGGTGCAACTTCTTGGACACAAGGCAAGTGCTCAGGGCCTGTAATAATTTGAGTTTCAGAGCCCAGTGTTCTTCCAGGTACATAAAAGGGAATTTGCTCATCCTCAGACTCTGAGCATTCAGAAACATACTCTGACTCCTTTATCCCTTCATTATCAGCAGAAGCTCTGGTTCTAGGCCTTCGAACGCCTTTCTGCTTTGGTCGTTCCTCAGAGTTGCTTGGCTGCAAAAATCCACAGGGAAGCAATAAGTCCCGGTGCAACGTCCGGAGAGGACCGCCTCTTCTCTCTGGTTGAACAGTATACACTGGCAGATCACAAACTTTTCTGACAACTACATGAACATCTTGCTCCCATTTGTCAGCCAGTTTGTGCTTTCCTCTCAATCGCACGTTCCTTACAAGAACTCGGTCGCCCTCCTCCAAGGTTGAAGCAACCACATGCTTGTCAAATCTTCTTTTATTACGTTCAGCTACCTTCCCAGCATTTTTAGCAGCCACCTCGTAACTCTCACGCAACCGATTCTTTAGATTCCGCACGTATTGAGAGTGAGACTTGATGGGAGTGTCTGCTGGCAATCCGAAAGCCAGGTCAACAGGCAGGCGGGGTTGTCGCCCAAACATGAGTTCGTAAGGAGTGTACCCAGTGGTGTCATTGCGGGTGCAGTTATAGGCGTGTACTAAGGGCTTTACGAACTCCTTCCAACGAGACTTCATTTTCCAGTGTCCCCAGCATTTGGAGAAGTGTACGATTAAATCGTTCCACTGGATTGCCCCTCGGATGGTATGGGGTAGTCCTTGTCTTGTGGATTCCTGCGACCTTACACAACTCCTTTATTGTGTGCGACTCAAAGTCTGCCCCTTGGTCACTATGTAGTTTCTCTGGAAACCCATAGTGTACCAAGAAATTGTCCCACAGGCTCTTAGCAACAGTTTGGGCAGTTTGGTTTCTAGTTGGTATCGCAACGGCATACTTTGTGAAGTGGTCCGTGATAACCAGTATGTTTTTGATGTTGCTCTGGTCTGGCTCCAGGGACAGAAAATCTATGCATACCAACTCTAAGGGCCTGCTAGTTTGAATGTTTACCAAAGGAGCTGCTCTTTCCGGGGGTGTTTTTCTACGGACACAGCGTTCACAAGTTTTGACCCTTTCTTCCACTGCCTGTGACATTTTCGGCCAGAAGAACCTTGTCCTGACGAGATCCAGGGTCCTGTCAATACCTAGATGACCCATGTCATCATGAAGGCTCTTTAACACCATGTCTCTCAATGTGGTGGGCAGTGCCAACTGATAGTGAGAGGCTCCACGCTCCTGCCTTCTCCTATAGAGCACTCCATTTTTCAGCTCAAGTCGGTTCCACTCTTTAGACCACAGACTCATGATAGGTGGCTGGTCTCTCAGGTTACAAGGTTTCACGCCTTTCTCCATCCATTCAATAACAATTCTTATTTCTGGATCTTTCCTCTGCAGATCTGCCAAGGAAGCTTCTGAGAGATGAGGAAGGTCTGGAAGACCATGTTTATCTTCATGTTGGAATTCATTTGGCAGAACATCCACATGGTGAGTAAGGGATTCAACTAAGGTAAGTGAGGAGTGAGGGAGACTGGGATTTTCAGATGACCCCACCACTTGATGCCTTTCACAAATCGCCTTTATTGTGTCTGCCATGAGAACAGATGACTCAGCTCCTGGCCCCATGAGATGGTGTAAGGTGAATTGCCTAATCCTTTCTCTTTCCTTTTGTGAGACCAGGTCATCTAGAGGCTCACTGTGTGGTCGTCGGGACAGCCCGTCAGCATCTTGATTTTGGCTACCTGCTCTATACTGCAGCTTAAAGTTGTAAGTTGACAAGCTGGACAGCCAGCGGTAACTAGTGGCATCAAGCTTTGCTGAAGTTAGAATAT
This sequence comes from Chanodichthys erythropterus, assembly GCF_024489055.1. NCBI lineage: Eukaryota > Metazoa > Chordata > Actinopteri > Cypriniformes > Xenocyprididae > Chanodichthys > Chanodichthys erythropterus. The sequence goes on along the minus strand of NC_090238.1, from coordinate 9,509,757 downwards.
ATGTCAAGGGATTGCTATCCGTTATGACTGTAAATTCTGCACCATAGAGGTAGTCGCTAAGTTTGGAGGTGACCGCCCATTTTAGCGCCAAAAACTCTAGTTTGTGCGCAGGGTATCTACTTTCACCCTTGGTCAATCCTCTACTGGCATAAGCTATGATGCGCATCTGACCCTCCTGCTCCTGATATAAAGCTGCACCAAGCCCGGTGGTACTGGCGTCGGTGTGAAGCACATAGGGAAGCTTGGGGTTAGCAAAACCCAAAATAGGTGCAGATGTTAACTTGCCAATTATGGAGTCAAAGGCACTTTGACAATCTGGAGACCATCGATCACCAAACTCTTCTTTGGGGTTGAAGTACCCCCCATACTTCAGTTTCTTATTACTGCTCTTACGGAGTGGAGGATATCCCGCTGTAAGGTCGGTGAGTGGTTTAATGATCTTGGAGTAGTCACGCACAAATCTCCGGTAGTATCCGGCAAAACCTAAAAAGGACCTCAACTCTTTTAGGTTTGTCGGCCTTGGCCAGGTTTTTAAGGCCTCAACTTTCGTCGGATCAGTTTCTACCCCATCTTGTGAGACTATATGGCCCAGATACCTCACTGACGTCTGGAAGAATCGACATTTCTCAGGCGACAATTTCAGCCCATACTCCTTCAGTCGGTTAAGAACTTGCAGCAATCGGGATTCATGTTCTTCTAGAGTCTTTGAAAATACTATGAGATCATCGATGAAAACTAGTACCTGTTTCCTATTCAAGTCTCCCATGCACCGTTCCATTAATCTTTGGAACGTGCTCGGTGCATTGGTAATTCCCTGCGGCATTCTGTTGAATTCCCAGAATCCAAGTGGGCAGACAAACGCTGTTTTACACTTATCAGCTTCTTCCATCTCAATTTGGTAGAATCCAGATTTCAAATCGAGCACCGAGAACCACTTGGAGCCGGTTAGTGTTGAAAAGACCTCCTCTAGGTTTGGCAAGGCGTATGCATCCTTAATCGTTTGCGAGTTGAGCTTTCGAAAGTCGATGCACAGCCGCACTGTACCATCCTTCTTACGGACTACAACTATTGGTGATGCAAACGGAGACTCAGACTCACGGATGACACCAGCCTCTAACAGTTCTTGGAGGTGCTTTCTCACAGCGTCAATGTCTTGGGGGTGGATGGGTCGGGCTCTGTGTTTGAACGGTGTTTCGTCATTCAACATTCTGATGTTTGACTTTCTCAGTGTGGCCATAGTCAAGATCGTGCAGGGAGAAGACTTCAGGCATGGAGTTCAGCAATTTCGATATCCTCTCTTTCCAGGTTGTGGGCAGGGGGGAGTCACCAAACTCGAAGGTAAGGTTAGCACAGGCAAGTGTTTCTTCCTCAGCTTTGATACCTGAACTCTGATGCTGCTGATCCAGGACCTTCTGAACTGCATGAATCTCTGCCAGCACAACTTTAGGAGGGATTTTTATGTCGGTTTGTGTTCCATTTCTCAGCAAAACTGACAATTTGGAGGGACGTTTACAGGGTAAGGTGTGCAAACAATTTGCAATCAGCAGGCCACTTGGTAAGGGGACTGAAGGAGGCTCGAGTGTCACCCACTTCTCTGTCTGGGGGCCATGTAGGTGGACAAAACCGTCCAAGACCACTGTGCTTCCTGCAGGAACAACTTCAGGGGAGTTTCCACTCAACTTAACACAACCCAGAGTCTCACTGCTGGCTTGTCTCCACCTGGCTTCCAAAATTTTAAGTACTGCTTGGTAACCATGGAAGCTTGACTGAAAGTTAGCTGCATTCTCTTTAGCACACTTGCTGTAAAGCACATCTAAAGAGTTGGTTCCAACTAGAATTTGCGAAACACCACCAGGGCCAGAGTGGGGACTTCAACTTCAGCTCCTATGAATGCTTTGGGGAATTTCAGGGTTAACTCAATGTACCCCAGATACGGCACAGCCTGTCCGTTAGCTCCTTCTACCTCCAGCAAGTTTTCCAATGGCTTCAAGGGGAAGTTTGTCAAATTTAATTCATAAAATGACTGAGGAATTGTGGTCACTTGTGACCCTGTGTCTAAAAGGCAATCTACTTCTCTTTCTCCAATGGTGACCTTGGCTGTGCATTTAATTCCCACAAGCCCTTTTGGCAAGCGTTTCAATGGCGGTGCACCATGGCTATTCACATCATGTTTATAACATCCAGGGCGAAAGTCTGAACTTCTGGTCTCCATATGCCCCTCTACAGAGACCCTTTTCAGTTTAAAGGCTGGGCAGGCCTTCCATGCAGAGAGTCCCATTGGCTTTGTTGCTCTCTTAACTTAAGTCGCTTCTCCTCGACTTTGGAAGGATTTGGAGCATTCTCACAATTTATGGCCAGGTGCCCATCCTCTCCGCACCGGAAACAATACCAGAGTCGTGGTCTGTTAACTCTCAGCTGGCCCGTCCTGGAACTCCTGTCTGTTTCAGTTTCAAGCGGTCTCTGTGTGGTGGAAGTTCGAGGCATCTTACGAGCGGCACTTTGAGTTTGTAGCTCCGCAACCTGACGTTGCAGGCTAGCTATTTCCGACTCTTCTTGGTTTTGTTTCAGTCCCTGGGTGACCGATGCTTTCACTACCGCTACTTGTGTGCATAATTCTTCAACCATCTTCTTTAAAGCGGTCAACTCAGCCTTTTCAGAGTGACTTTTTGGACTCATGATCTGGAGATTGTTTCAAGGCAGTAAATTGGGCTTGGATTTCCGCAATTTGTTTTCTTAAGAGACTGGTTTCAGAACTGTCAGAGTTGGGCACATCGCATGAACAAAATGACACTTGGTTAGAGACTGCCCGTGACTTGGGGTAGGCATTATTGGGCTTTGTCATCCCAAGATGCTTTCTCATCCCTTCCTCCTTAGAGGCGTGTTTGTCTTCTTGGGTTCGAATAAGCACAGCTAATTCGGCGAAAGTGGGCGGTTGGGTTTCTCTTTTTTCAGGTTGAAGATCAGCAATGAGACGATTGTCCCAACACCCTCTGCAGAATTGTTTCAGAAGGTAACGGTCACGTTCACTTTCTGCTATGCCACCTCGCCTGATTGCTGCACTCAGAATGACTTGTAAGCGGTGGAGATAGTCTGACGGTTTTTCACTCTGATTTTTTAGAGTGCCCATGAGTTTGGCCAACAACTCATCTCCGTCCTCGACAGAACCATATACAGACTCTAACAGCTCAAGATACACAGCAGGTAGGGCTGGAGGGCGCACATGTTTTACAATGTCGGCCGCTGGGGGTAAGAGACTGTCAAGTATTTTTCGTGTTCTGTGTAAGTCAGAGATGGAAGGATCATTTAACAAGAAGTCTACACTTGCACACCAGGTGTCGAAATCTGGTTCGTGTGGGGGACGAGGAGACCTCCCTGAGAAAACTCTCAGACGGACTGAGGTTTGCTGTGACAGGGTAGCTTCGCTTGTTTTCACTATGTGTTCAACCACCATTCTCTGGACAGCAGGTGGGTCCACAATATTTGTGGGGAAAGCAGGACAGGTTGTCACAGTGATATCATCGGTGGTGGTTTCTGGAGAAGGGGGAGACACAAATGTAGTTTTATACTTGGTTGGGTTTTTAGGTTCTGAGCTTTGAGCTTTTGTCACTTTTGAATGAGTCAGGTTGGGAGTCTGGGAGCTACTTATTGGTGGTGGGACAATGGCTTCTGCACTCTGGGAGTCACTGCTAGAGCCATTGCAGCTCACATGTTCTGCTGTATCTTGATCTGCCGAATGGGATTCTCTGAGTTTCTCCAATTCCTCTTGAAGCACACTTTGGAAAGACCTTCCGCTCTCTTTGGCAATGGCCTTCAGTTCTTCAAGATACCCTTCAGTGGCAGTGCAGCTAGCAGTTTGAGTATAGACAGTAGCTAAGGCGCGCACTCGGAAGGTAACATCTGGGTCAGAGAGACTCCCCAAAGTTAAGGGTAGGAAAGGGGACAAACTTTGGATTGCTGAGTTATGGTTATACTCTATGATGGCATTTCTGTGAAACTCTGAAGCTGGGTCATCAATGATAATATTACGGCTAATTGAACCATATCTCTGCAGGTACGTTTCCAGTTCACTGTCTACTTCAGTTAATGTAAGGCCTTCAACTATGAGCGCATTTGCTACATTAACGTTTTCCCGCTTCACGATTTCCATTATAACGGTTGAAAATTTCAATAAGTTGTTTCTCTTGTTTTACTAATTTCCCTTCTCTGTTTCTTTAACAGCTACCCTCGCTGCAAGAGCTGACTCCTGGCTGGCTCGCCAACTTTTTGTGTAGCACACGTGACCACAATATGTATAAACCACTTTCTAATACCTTGGACCAGATCAGAAGTCTACGTTCGCTCTTGAGCCAGCGTTGCAGCAAGACAAGGGAAATGACGAAAGGGGACAGTATTATAATTGAAGAGGTAAGTATTTTTCTTTAGTATTTCTTTTATCATATAGTCTCGTTAAGGGGAAAAAACCAACAACTGGAAAAACCCCAAAATGACAGCAAAATAAAACAGGAAAATATAACAACAATAATACAATTCACAAAAGAAACCTTTTTGTTGAACTTCTCGAAATAAAGCTTTTTATACCCCTGTGACTTTGTGTATTTTTTATTTCTGTAGTTGATTGCATAATATTTATATATATAATATATTATTATTATTGTTGTATTATATTAGTTTATCTTATACTTTATAATATTATAGTAGTTCAGTTATTTAATTAGTATGTTATTCTTTAATTAGTTTTAGTATTCTTAATTTACTAGTTTACTAGTTTCTAAATCTGGTTTATAGCTATGTATCTTTAAACAACCTTTTCTTTTTTTTTATATATATATAAAATGGTAACCAACTCAACAACCTTTGTGGTTTCTTTTCAGAACAATATCAATAATACAAAAATAAAAAACAAAATTACAGTAATGGGACAATGTCAATGAAGAAAATGTCAAATGACACCGAATCAGAGTCCTTTTCAATGAATTGTCTTTGCTGGAAATGACTCAAGCAAATTAAACAGGACTTAAGCTCAGTTCAGTGTCCTGTTCCAGTGTTCAGGTAAAGAACACTGGTACGCAACTCCAAGATGGAAAAATTATGGGGAAAAAAAAAGGAAAAATAGGAAAAATGTTCTTGTTCTCACAATACGTGTGATCCTACCACTTCGAAGAACAAATGTAATGTTGTCCAAGCTCGAGAAAACCAGGTTGGCCCGCCAGTTTCCACCAATGTCGAGCACTCCTCATTGAAGGCAGAAACGTTCTAACTCAGAACTCCAAGAAACTCCTCGTTCAATTTCAAAAAGATGCAGAAGTTTGGGACATCAAGATAGAGAAAAGGAGAAGAAAAAAAAAACAAAAGGAAGGGAAAAAAAAAAACCCAACCTTGCAAAGACAAGGCAGAAAAGTCACAATTAATTCCCATTTAACAGCATTAACATTTCAAATTATCATTTATAGAAAAATAAATTCTCTAAAATGCATCAATACACATTTCTCAACACATCTCTTTCTTTTATCACATTTCTTAACATAAGTATAACTATATTAATAAAGAATAACATCTTAGGAGTGACGTATGTGCACTCGTTTAGCTTGTAGCTCGTAGCACATGGCCCGCATGGTTAGCAAAAACTCCACGTGAGCTACGTTACACTCAATGTGCTCATAAAGTTAGAAAATGGATATAAACACTTTTAAACCGCAAATAAACAGCTGATTTAGGTAATAAATTCACATAAGAACTAATTTCTCTACATATTTCACAAAACATACATCACAGTATCATTTAAGAACACTTGACTCACAAAAGACTGGAAAAATGCAGAAATCATAACCAAAAATATGTTCATTTATGAGCTCACTTACCAAGGATAAATCGGAAAAGATCAGAAATGGAATAGATATATCGAGGTAATCTGCTCTATGCAGTTTTCATCAGACAAATCGTCTCAACTTCTTACTCAATCCTTAAGAGTTAATACAAACGCAATTAGAACAATTTAAATAACATTTTCCTGTTAACGAAGTTTCAAAATACACATCTCAATAATTAATCTAACATTTCTCACTTACTTTATGTATTTTAGAACCGTGATTAACATGCATCACTGCTCAATCGGCCAATTCACTTCCCTCCGTGACGAGAGGCTGTGCAACTCTGCTGAGCGCGAGAGATGATGCAACACACTAAGGGCGGAGCTATTCTTAATTGTTTCATTTAATTATTTTTTCAATTTGTAACATTTTCTATATTTCTACAATAATATTTAATTTCTTAAACATTAAAATAAATCAATAAAATTGTTTTCATGTGCATTTTAATTTCTCTTTTTTTTTTTTTTTTTTTTACAGGTTTTGCTATAGTAACCTAGGTTACACCTCATCTGAAGACCTTTTGATTTCTGTTTACCACTGATTTAGCAAGTTGTATGGAAGTGGCTAAATTAAAATACACTTTTGTTCGAGTGAGCAGTAGGCAACCGACTAAAGGTATTAGCCAACTTATTACACCCTCTGACGAAGATCAGACTGGCGAGTTTATGTCCGTGAGTTTACCGCGAAATCCCGGGGCGAGTATCTCTGTGCGGCATCGGGTCCCTAATGACTGAACAATTGAAATATGGAATATCCAGAATCATAAATATCTAAACTAATGCATAACTAATGATGAATTTCTAATTGGAAACACAACATAAGTGTAAGAATCATTTGAAATTGGAGTCAGATTAAACGAGTGAAATTAAGTGAACTTCATAGAGACGCTGAAAAGACATACACGCTTAAACCTTCCCTGTCCTGTGGGAAACCGTCATTGGACCCATTAGGCGGGCCTTACAAAGTGGTGACGTTCCCTCCGTGATCTCCCATATCTTGTTGGCGAGTGTCTTTTCAGTGGAAAATTGGGATTTGCAACAAGTAAGAGGCTTGATCATCTTCTCTTTCTTCAGCTGTGGTAAGTCCATTCTTATTTGCCTTTTAGAAGTGTTGAGGGAAAGATAATTGCATCCTACACATTTGTAGAATGGGTCGGCATACCCATAGATTTAAGACCGGAGACCGAAATCCGGTGGGGCTGGAGAATTAGACAAACCACATGTTATCAGGGACATGATAGCGGCAGCGTAGATGAGAAATGATATCCCTTGCTTAAAACTTTAAAGATCTCCTTGTTTGCCCACGCAACAAGAGATTAACCTTAAATTGGAATAACATCATCCAAATTTTATTCTGGTATTCAACAGAGGGCTGTAAATTAAAACCTAAATTCTGAGGTAAAGAATGCCCAGCTACATGTTTATTTGTCTTGCTGCAACGACGTTGCAACACTGAAAATAAGCAAATGGTCACGTTGTGGGAAAATCTTGTGATTGGATAAGCCAAAAGATAACAAGGGAGAAAAATCTCTCACTGGAATCCTTTGTGTGTGGAATGTTAAGCTGGACAAAATAATGTTGTAAAACTAAAAAGTTTTCAAAAGAAAAGATTTGGACATAATTCTGTCTCAGTCCTGGAGAACTGCTGCCATGCAGAAGTCCTAGAGACTGCAACTGGGAAAATACACTAAATGTTAAAACGGATGTGTATAATGATAATTATGATGTTACAGAGAGACTTGTAACCAAGCCTGAGGGTTTCAACCATTCAGAGGACATGTTCAGTTTGTCTTTGTTTCATAAAAGAAATTTAGATGAATCATATCACTTTGTAATTGTACAAAAGGTGCTAAGAAATTTTACGACTGATGTCACAAATGGTGTAAACAGCACTGGTTATGCTCAGTCTTATAAAACATCTTTTACCTTGGTCTTAGTTCAGAACTTAAAAATTATTGCACTCTTGTATGTTGTTCAGTGTCTCAAAAGAAACTGAAAAAACAAACAGACCAACAATTAATCTTTGTGCTCTCAATCAGACCCGTGTTTGTCCAACCTTTCTTTTCATATCCAAATAGATTCTCAGAGGAGTGTAATTGATGACATCTTAGCCCAAAAATAAGAAAATTGTGTCCAATTCTATATTGTAGTCACAAAAATCTTAAAATTGAGCAAATGATTTGACCCAATATTCACAGCGTCAAAGTCTATAACTGTTTCCAGTTTAGCCTGTTGCTGTGAACACAATGTAATGCCATCACAGCTGTAGCTGCAGGGCCAAATGCCTTCTAAAAGATCAGTGAGGTGAAAACAAGTCACTCTGGGAAAAATTACTCAGCCAAGACCCTCTTGATACCAGCAAATAAAATTATTTTTAATTTATACTATTTTAATATAATATAATTTATATTATGATCACATCATGATATATTATATTATAATGGCCAGGGATGGCCTTTAATCTCATGATGATTCAAGCAATGGTGTGGAAGAAGAAAGGATTTTGGAGAGGAGCAGAAGGAATTAGAATGTAGTAAGATGGAACCAGAATGTAGACAGAAGTTGGAAGCACTATCAGTGCTGAGAGAATTATGAAGAATCAATGGAAGGATTCAAATTTGTAATTGTGTTAGACACATTGTTCTCATAGAAAACACATTCTAGTTGTTTGTGCTACTACATGTGCACCTAGACTAGTTGAGTTTATTCTTTAAAACACATGACTGCCTAACTGTAAGTGATGAGTTGACACACTTAGGTTTAAGGTTGTAGATGCTATGCATTCTAGGCCATGTGTCTTGTGTAAGTTGGAATAACTAGTACTGAAATTGTACAACAATTTCAAGTTGTATGTGTGTCTATGTTGAATTAGTTAGTCTCCTAAGTGGAACACTCAGCTATCTTCCATATAGCTGCAGTTAAACCATGTACAGGAGCATAGAATTGCCATAAGGCTACAATGTGCTTCACAATTGCATTACTGTAAACTGTTAAGAAAGAAAAATGGAAGGAAGGAATCAAATTAATGGAAAATAACTTATTTATCTACTATCTGTGCAAGAATCTTTAATGAGAAAATTACAATGCCCAATATTAACTAAAACAATCAACCCGATTGTCATATCTTGAATAGGCTAAATCCATTCAAGATCAAAACATGAATTAAAAAATTCAATTCTATTGATCTGTAACCCAGTGACAAGAGGAAGTATAAGTTTTGATTTTCCTTTGCAACAAAACCACAAACAAAGTGGACAAAGTGTTAGCAAACTCCTCTCTGAGGGCGCTGGATCATATGGGATCTGATCAGGGAAGTTATTTTACTGGACATGTAATTAAAGTTGTGTGAAATGTTAATATCAGGCAGAAACTCTTCTGTTTTTACAGACGACAGAGGTCCAAATGGTCAAGTATTTGAATGACACCATAAATACCAATTGCTAAACAAACAGCACAGCACCACAAAAGGTGATCTGGTGTCCTAATCACAGATCTAACTAATGTGAGATTCCCCCAGGAGACCCAGGTGTCATTATGCTCACGAGACAACAGACTGTGTAAGCACAGCTGCAATAGCAACTCAAGGTGTAAGATTCTCTGACACGCTTAAACACCAGCAGTCAGATCTGACCACTAACATTCAGTTTTATCTGACCTTTTCTTTGCAGAAACATAATCATAATAATGATCTATGTCTCTGTAAACTAAAACAAATTTTCTTCTAATGGCATACAATCTTAACAGATGAAAGCCATTTGCAACAACTGCCTGGATAAAACCATTCAAGAAAAATTAAGATAGCACCATCTATCTTAACATAATTTGTTTGAAGGTTCAAGATAAACTGTTTTTCCTGTGTCTGTTTCCTTTTCAGGATTGATAGCTGCCATTTTAAGGGCCATGATACACAACTTCACACGCAGGAGATGGGGGTGAAACTTCAAGAGGCCATCTCATGACACTAATAGATACATGGCCTCCCAGTGTAAAACTGGAACTAAATTATGCAACACAATTATGGTAATATAGACACCACCCATCTTCTACACAAACATACAGAACACACACTATACAAACTCACAACATCTCTACCTGGAACAGATCATAAGACTATCCAGAAAAAAATATTCACATAATGCAAATCTAACATACATAATTTACCTTCATACATATAGGACAAGGGAAATTATTGCCATAATTTCTTTTCTTTTTAATTGTGTCAATTTTGAGGTATAATGGAAACACTGTAATATGCAGGACATGTGCATGGCTTTAGTCACACATCAATTAATAGAATTTCTGATCATTCAAAATTCCAAATTCCAAATCTAAATGAGATCTATTCAGTAATGTAACTGGTCTCTTTGGACAAAATGTTTATTATGTCCAGTCCTTGGCATTGTTGCAAACTAGGAGGGCCCCCTAGTTTCCAACATATGACTAATGACAAATTGAACTAAACAGTTAGAACTGAAATGAAGGCATTTCTATAAATCAGTTACCCAATTCCCAGACCTCTATTCTTGAGTGTGACTTAGCCTGTACATCAAATGCACAGATGATGGTTGTAAAAGCTAAACAAGACATTTTAAATCTCTGTTTCTGTAAATCCCATTCTCTAATTGACTTGATTGAAACCTTATTTTTGCATTAAGGATTTGCAGTTAAAACAACTCTTATAGACAGTTTTATAATTGTAATTATGAAATTGTGTATTTCTATGTTAAGTATGTGATATATTTAATTATTTATACCACTGGTAAATATACTAGTTATTTAGACTCTTTGCTACTTGCCTTTAACTCATCCAGACCAAGTCTAAATTCCACTATCATAGTGAAGAATCTGGTGATTAAATGAGACCTGCTCACTAAAGATAGGACTCTGAAAGGGAGACCTCGTTTACCACTCACACTTTTGACATGTTCATCATGTGTTATTTTGTGTTATTATGTTTTTCCAACAACCCTTTTTCTCATCTTACAATAACACCAAGTTCATCAGTGTTCAAGTATTGAATGGTCACTCAGAAGTTGTTCAGGTGTCCTACACGCAATGGAGCATCATCAGCTAAATGAATCCTTCACCCATGGAAATTTGACCTGCCCGGCAAACCAGACCTTCTACTTGAAGGTAACCGAGGATTTCTCACAGGATCAATTAAACCTGCGGTGGACACAGGTGTTTCCGCAAAGTGCAATGAGACTTTCCTGACACGTTCTGCTCGTGCTGACCAACACAACAAACTTGGTACAACCAGTCATTCTACAGTCAGAATACCACCACAGCCAAGTGCAGGTGGAAGCAAACCTGACCAAGAGGATCACAGACATGTCCAGCTGCTGCAGCATCCAGTCAGCACAGTACACACCTAAAGGGACTGTGAGCCACAGAGATGCATCCTGCTGTACTTTCATCTTAATGTTCAACCTGCCTTAATGTTGATTATTTCAGGTAACGACTTGACTCATTCACCCATCAGCTGACGCTGCTAGGTGACAGCCTATGGACACTCTAGAAGCAGGAAATGTTCAAAAGTGGCCCCTCAGGGACTCATTGAATTTGCCCCAAGGGGCCAGGGGCCATCTGTAAGGCTTGATTTTCCTGCTAAACAAAAACTGAGATCAAGCGTCCTGCAATAAAGTAATAAAACTTTAATCTGGAAAGAAGATCTCAAAGAAGTAGCAATGGACAACGCCTCGCCCTAACCCCAAAAGGACAGCGCCTCCCCCCACCACACACACACACACACACACAAACTCTCCTTCCCCCTGCCTCAAGTCACTGAAAGTTATTCAAAACATATAATGTAACTTGTTTATCTATTGTTTTTCCCTTTTCATGTTTGATATCATTTAATTTGTTGGTAAAACGGTCTCAATTTCACGGCAGTCACTAGAATTATGAAGAAGATGGAAAATTAAGGAAAATTCTGTCCTCTTTTTGGGTGGTGTCTCTTCTCCTCTCCCCCAAAACAGGTGTTGGTGTCATAAACATTTACGATCCTTTTGTTCTGGTTCTGGTATAAAAGGTAAAGAGCAAAGCAGTCATGTGGGATCATCTGTAGGAGAGGCCCCCCAGAGATGGGTGAATGTCTGAGGACATTCACCCATCACTGTGTATATATGCATTTCTTTGAGTAATCGATGTTATGCATTCATCATTTCTGAATTGGCTTTAATTGGTTATTTGTGTAATTGACACGATACACTGTTACCTGACAAATAAAATGTTATATTTGATTTGCTCTGGATTCTCCTGATATCATTATTACCAGTAAATTATGGGAGGCTAATGCTACCGTAAATCTGTGTCCAGGGTAAAACAAACTGAAGGCGCATGAATGAAGGAGCAGTAGGCACTTCATCTGAAGACCTTTTGATTTCTGTTTACCACTGATTTAGCAAGTTGTATGGAAGTGGCTAAATTAAAATACACTTTTGTTCGAGTGAGCAGTAGGCAACCGACTAAAGGTATTAGCCAACTTATTACACCCTCTGACGAAGATCAGACTGGCGAGTTTATGTCCGTGAGTTTACCGCGAAATCCCGGGGCGAGTATCTCTGTGTGGCATCGGGTCCCTAATGACTGAACAATTGAAATATGGAATATCCAGAATCATAAATATCTAAACTAATGCATAACTAATGATGAATTTCTAATTGGAAACACAACATAAGTGTAAGAATCATTTGAAATTGGAGTCAGATTAAACGAGTGAAATTAAGTGAACTTCATAGAGACGCTGAAAAGACATACACGCTTCCCTGTCCTGTGGGAAACCGTCATTGGACCCATTAGGCGGGCCTTACAGTTGATTATGTACATTGCCTGCATGCTGTTTGTCAAATTACATTTCAGTCATTACCTTCAGCAAGTATGAAAACAAAGCCAAAACTGGGACATTTTTGGCAATTTAAAAATCCTGGCCAGGACATGTCTAGGAAAACGAGGACGTATTGTTACCCTACATCTGTGTACTGGACACCAGCATGATAGACACCAGGTGCAAGCTGGACAGAAGTTCTCCATGGAGGGGCACGCTGGACAGAAGGTCTTCAGGGAGAACTTCCTTGCCTGGTGCATTGTGGTCGCGTACAGAGGGCAGACGGGACCATACTCCCAAGGCAGATTGCAGCAAACCAAGGCCAGGCAGACTTCTCAAAGCTGACAGGGCATAAAGACTTGACGAAGGCCGATTGTGTCACAGTGGCATGACAAAGGCTGTCCCAATTCAAACATAATGTCATGCAAATGTGACTCCAAATGCGCACAAATGAAGGATTCAACAATGGACACTTCGCACCCTACCCTACCCCAGATTTCATAGCACACTGGTGACGACTGGCGGGTGGTAGTTCTGTGGTAACCAAGCAATTCACATATAAATTAAATTACTGTGTTTCATTTATTCAAATAGTTAGCGAAACAAGTAAAAAAAACAAATAAATATAGACCAAGCACTGAATCCCCAATGGGAAACCAATCAACTGAGTTAAATTAATCAAATACTAAATGTAATATCAGCATGCATGAACACTGCAAAACTTACTTAGTATGTTTGTATTGTTTGTAGTCCAACTATTAAAAAAAAAAAATCTTAAGAATTTACAAGATAAGCAAAAGTTATTGCCTTTTTTTGGGGGGGAAAATAAGACAAAAGTGAGCGTGCTTAAAATAAGCTAAATAATCTGCCAATGCTTACCCCATTAGCAGATGATTATTTTGCTTTTTTTTTCCTAAAACAAGACAATAACTTTTGCTTGTATAGTATAACTTTTTACTGTAAGATTTTTTTTTATTATTATTTGGACTAGTAACAAGACAATAACTATTCAATAAATAAAACAGCAGCACAAATGCAGATGAAATTAAGCCAACAATACATCTGAAATGTGGTGGATAAAATGACCTGAAAAACAAACAAAATGGTTGACAAACAAAAATAATATAATTTACAGTTGATTAAAGCCATTTTTGTTTATTTTTGTCACTTATTTGTAAATGAAATGATTCCTGTACACTTTTCATTTTTGTAATGTAAGTTAAAGTTGAAATGACTAAGTTCTATACATTATTTATATATGAAGCAAAGCCAATTCGGTACATTGTTTTTGTAATATAAGTTCACATTTGGAAAAAAAAACCCACAAGTAATTGTTCTGGAAATGATTTACTTTTGTAATGGAATTTGTAAATGGCATTCTTCAATACAGTACATTTCTTTTTTGGCATATAAATGACAATTTTTACAACTATTTAAAACAACTATTTAATATAAGGAAAACAACATAATTTCAATTAATGGTACATAAAACAAATTGGAAAAAAGAAAAGTCTGTATGACTGAAAATGACTGTAAAGTCATTTTAAAGTATGTGTTCTGAGTTTGTCACACCACAGAAAAATGTGTTATTAACCACCCAGCCAAATTTGAATGATTAAAAAAAATCTGCAAGTAAATGAAATAAGTTATCAAAATCTCGAAAAAATAGGCAGCGCTCTCTGCTCTCAAATGCAGTGGCGGAGCCCTTTTTCATAGGGGTGGCCAGGCAGGGGCCAGCAACCAGTCTGGTGTGGCACAGAAATCTTCATTATTTCAAAATAAAAATGAGGCTGACTATAATGTACTGGACTGTGCCTACAACACAACCATGAATACAGTTAATTTGTAGCCTTAATTGTGATTGACTCCAGGAAGAATGGAGATCGGAATAAATACTGAAATACAGATAGTGAATTAGATCAAGGAATGCTGAGTGAAATTGACCTTTTTTTTTTCTTTTTTCTTTTTTTTTTTTTAATCATTCCTCACTTGCAGGCATATTAATAAAGGGGCTCACACTATAGCTAAATTTCAACTTGTTCAGTCATGGTTCTCAAAACCCCCAATGTTCTCCATTGTTGCATCTCCATGGATGAGACATGCAAATAACTACATACTGATTACTTACATACTGAACTACATAAGATTATTCAACCTTCATTCAATTTGATCTTTGAGTTTGTCTGTTTCAAAAACTAACCAAAAAAGTAAACACTAAATGTTTAACTTTCTATATAGTCAAAATAAATAACTGCAACAGTTCTATCATACCTAAATTTAACTCAGTGCAAAGTCTTCTCTTTTGAATTCCCATTTGCTGATGTGGAAGTCAACAGCACATAAATGCCAGAATGTAAAATTAATTATTTTACTTTTTAAATTAGCGCAAAATTAACATGTTCTAGTACAAATGCACAGTTCTCACATTTATTTGTGCATATCAGTTTGTTCTTTATATTGTGATCTCACATAGCAGAATATTTTAGTCCAGAGTGACGCATATATTGAATGGGCCTACACACACAGTTTATATACATGCACAGTTTTAACGCAGCTTTAATCACCTTTTTAGTTATTTCATGACTTAATAGATGACAGAACTATGACGTTGCATGCTCGTAGTTATTTTTGCGCTTTATTTATAGTGAGTAATATGCAGCGCGCCGTGATTGAAAGGTGCGCGGTCTTGCAACCCACCAGTTGAGAAACATTAACGTAGGCTATAGACAATATAATGTTCGCCGTTCACTGTTGTTCTGCTGAAGCTCATTCAGCACCTGTATCGTTTCCGCGCGCGTTTGAATTGCGCCTGGTGCTGAAGCGAAGTTGGAGTGCGCGTCTGAAAACTCTCCCGTTTTGCAGTGGAGAAATTCTCACAGGTGCTTAATGCAATGCGTTGCATACAGAAACTAACCCTTTCCTTTTTGCATTGAAGAGAAAACAAATAAC
This sequence comes from Chanodichthys erythropterus, assembly GCF_024489055.1. NCBI lineage: Eukaryota > Metazoa > Chordata > Actinopteri > Cypriniformes > Xenocyprididae > Chanodichthys > Chanodichthys erythropterus. The sequence goes on along the minus strand of NC_090238.1, from coordinate 9,494,116 downwards.
TTGTTGTTTTGCAATGTTTCAAGAACTGTTTAATTGTACTGCTTACAATAGTTAACTTATTACGTTGTGTATAGAAGAAATTAATATAACATATGTGCTGTTGCATTACATTATGCTTTGTTTGCTTGCATCCAGGAAATAACATTTTCCTCTTGCATTTAAGAGATAACGCATTGCATTGCAGTAACTTAATCCGTAGTGAAATGAAGAGATAACACGATTGTTGCACTTGCTTTGCATAAAAGAACATACTCTTTACTTTGTGCATTAAAGAGAAAACGAACCACAAATACCGTTGCACTGCAATTCATTAAGAACTGTTTCAGTGCATTGTATATAATGATTAATTTATTACATTTATTTACTACAGTGACGGCGACGTCACTGTAGAACTAATCGTAGGCGGCGACGTGACGGCAGCGTACGTGAGAAATTTGCATAAAAAATGACGTGTGATTGGTACGTCTGAAATATGTACGTCGCATCATACTTCGCATCATGTGGCATCATATGACGCCTTTAAACACATTTAAAATTTTCCATTAGTAGATGTAGGCTATTTGTTATAGACTATTGATTTTACAATAATTAGTTAACTAATAGTGGCAACAGTGCATAAAAATTCTAAATTTATTTAATGCATTATGAGTGTGTGTGTGTGTGTGTGTGTGTGTGTGTGTGTGTGTGTGTGTGTGTGTGTGTGTGTGTGTGTGTGTGTGTGTGTGTGTGTGTTGGCTGTTATGTTAGTGTTGAAGTGAACAGATTAAACATGTTTTAAAAATTTAAAGGCATTATTTTAACTTGGATGCCATAGCCCTAAAAGCCTATGCTCAATTTTTTCTATATCTTTTTTGTTCTTTCGTGATCTTGCCTGAATTTCCTTTGTCATTTAACATTTTATTCTGAGAAAACATTCTTGGTTTCATTGATATAGTTTATCTATTTGGGTAAATAAGTTACAAAAAGTATAAACAGTACAAAGATGATGGTAGAAAGGGTTGTTATTATTATTATTATTATCATTAAATTTGTTCAAATTAAGGAATACTAACATGGTAACTTCTGACCAAAAAGAGGAGCAGTTATAATAGATGTATGAATTTCTGTTGCTCAGGAGAACAGCAAATTCTACACCAGGGGTTGTCGGCTATGGTCTTTAAGGTCCACTTTACTGCAGAGTTTAGCTCCAACCCTATTCAACTCCTGGTTTAGAATTTGCTGTTATAATTGTTATAATGCTATTAAAATTTTATTTTTGGTATTATAACCACTGCTCTAAATCATCAGCAATTTCAACTGCAACCTGAAGGCTTGGATATTAACCTTGTCCACTAGATGGAGCTATAAGATAAGGAATCGTTTTAGACTAATATTATTAATTTGTTTTCTATCCCTTTGAATAGAAATAAATGCATTTATTTATCTAATTAATTTGTGTAACTTGTGTATTAACAGTATAGTTAATTTACATGTAAGTTTGTGAAATGTGAATCACTAATAGCCTATTTGATGGTGGAAAAATATATTTTTTAATATGATTAATGTTAAATCATACATGATGAGATGTGTTAACTTACCTGCATTTTTCCATATTTTTTCATTATTTATAATTATTTATTATTAATTTAGTAAAGTTTTATTTAACAGGCGGTGATTTCAATAGATATTAGTAGTAGCAAGTAGGCTATTTGTTTTGAAAATAACAAAATCAAGTCCATCACTTGGAGAAAATGCATTCCTCCCTTTACTCTAAAGAAAAATGGTTTTAAACAGTAACAAATTATGGTTCTTCAGCTTGTAGCAATAGCAGAAGCCGTTTTTGTGCTAAATAGATCCAAGGATCCATAAAGAAATAAACTTCTAATTTTGTATCCTTTGAAAGTGCTATAAAGGACCCTGGTGTTGTAAATAATGTGTTTAATAATAGTTTTGTTTTCCTTTTTTTTTTTCCTTTTTTTTTTTTTTTTTTTTAAATACGATCAGTATATTATTATCTTTAAATTATAAAACTGTGTAGTTTGATGGTTGAGCTCCAGAAAACCATTAATGAGGTGGCTATGACAGTTAGAGCTTTGAAAAACCAAAAAGCAGGAATTAAGAAATGCATATAAAGGGGTTATTCATGAGGGCGATGCGGTTCTAAATAGAACTGTTACTATTATCATATTTTTGAGGGACACAGGAAAGTGTTCCATAAGTCTAGGTTTAATTTTTATTTTCCATAGAAGAAAGAAAAAGAAATACGTGTTTGGGACAACATAAACATCTATATAAACATCCCTTTAACCCTCTGGTACAGGGCTGGGTTTCCCAATAACGATGTATCTTAGCTCTTAAGAGCGCTTTCTAAGTGCGAGGTTACGAACGCTCGCTGCAATTCCACGTGCGTTTCCCAAAAATGCCCTTAACATGAACGCGCGAGAACGCGCTCTACGTGCTACTTAAGAGTCGCTGTCCGTTTCTCAAGTGCTGAATATTACCTTATAAAATCGTATCCTTTAACGTTTAACCTAATAATCGTCACCTGATGTGGTTTAAAATAAATAAATAAAGGTACCTTTCAAAAAGATTAAATTAATGTTCTTCTGGAGGAGGTAGAGCTAAACAAAGATGTAATTGTCAGACGATTTCTTTAAGCTATATATATATATATATATATATATATATATATATATATATATATATATAGATATATATATATATATATATATATATATATGACGACTTCAGATGCAAAAGCCTATAAGTGCCGTCTGAAATGTTCTTCTAAAATGAGCATTTGTATCAAGCTTGTATGTTTAGGTTCAGTAATTTCACTTTAATGGCAATTAATAGGTCATTTTCTTTTCCATTAATGTGAAATAACTGAACATAAACATAGGCCTACAAGCTTGATAAAACTGTTCATTTTATAAGAAAATTTCAGATGGCACTTAGAGGCTTTTGCATCTGAAGTCTTCATATATATACACACACAGTCAAACCACAATTTATTCAGACACCTTGAACATTTCATTCATTATTACAAATTATTCACTATATTTTTTTTTTTAATGGTAGTAAAATATGACAAGATCTCAAATAACACTTTAGCAAAACATGGTCAGGTCAAAGTGTCTGAATAATTTTGGTTCCAAATTTGTATCAATTTTACTGGTAGTCCACTGTATGAAGAATTTTTGGGCATAATATGTCACAGTTTACTTTATTTTGTCATTCTCACTTACATAAATTAACCATAGTGTCTATATTTAACTTAAATTAATTATAGTTTATATATATATATATATATATATATATATATATATATATATATATATATATATATATATATATATATATATATATATATATATATATATGTGTGTGTGTATGTGTGTGTATGTGTGTGTGTTTGTGTGTGAAATCAATCAAACTGTGATTCAGTGTTTTTGAAGTTAATATCTAAACTTGTTTATGTTTTAAAATTTAGTTTATAGTTATAGTTATAGTAAAGTCAGTCACTTCAGAAACACTTGGAAGAACTCCTATAGTATTTCATAGAGCTTTAGGCCATAGGTGGTAGGCCTATATAAAGCCTATATAAAGGGTATAGGGTGACAGTAGTACAAATTATGTACTTCATCTAGCCAATTTCTACAGGTGTACAGACAATTGTTTTATTGCAGACATGTTTTATCAGCACTATTTATGACATCATGTGTATTTTTATTTTTTTATTTTCTTCCGTTTTCTTTTCATATTAAACAACAAAGAGGATTTAAGAGGAATACAGTCAAAACCTTAGTTATGTTATACACATTGCACTTGAATAAAGGTGTAATCTGCCGGTTGTCCTGTAGGTGACCTCATAACTCTGTCTTCTTACGATGCACTTAGGGCTTAACGATTACTCCTGAGCACTCGTAGATCTACGATCATTTTCAAGTGCAACTTAAGTTACGATGCTTTTGGGAAACAGACCTTAATATTAAGATCACTCGTACGATCGTTTTTACGATCAACTTAGGCTTACGATGCTTTTGGGAAACGCAGCCCTGTTTAGTTCAACAGTTGAGTTTGTGGCAGAACCATTTGCGGTCTTGTATTATTTTATTAACCACATAGCTATTTTAGTTATGAAAAAAAATATTATATAAACGTTAAGCCAAAACGAATTCATTTAAAGCTAAACTGAAACAGAAACCTGCGTTATAACCTACCTCTCTAATTTGGCACAAATCCAAATGTTGATTTGGAGGCTAAACTATATTTAGGCTATTATTTAAACTCTTTTACACAGACTACTTAAAATTATAAGCCTAACCAGTATAACCTTTTATATGTGTGGTTGAATGTATGTTATTTTGACAATTAACAACTGCGATGTCAAGTTACTAAAACTGATTTGTTCCGTGTCCGTGTGATGAGGCGCCGACGCCTTCACTTGAATTTTCTTATAAAAGCGGAAACATCTTAAAATAACCAGACATTTATGGTGTAATAACTTGAGAAGAGACACACATGCAACACCATTCGAATCTGTGAAGGGTTAAATAGGCCTATTAGTTTTGTACACTCACAAATAAAAAGAAAACTTTGCTCGTAAAATAAACAAAGAATTTCTGCCGTCTCGGTTTCCTTTCTGTGAACTTCTCAAATGAACCGAAACTCAGTCTAGTCTTTTGTCGCATTCTTCCCCCTTTCATTTTGTTAATAGGCTATGTTAAGTTATGCGCATAGACATTGGCTATTTATTCCTTTTGTATAATTTAATCTTTTTTTTTTTTTCGTTCACAGAAGCGCTGCTGCAGATGCGTGATTAATGCATCCTCGTGTTCTGTTGTTTATTTTGCTATTTGTTCATGTAGACTAAAACTGAACCCCTGGCACTTTTTATTCACAGACACTTATCAATTCTAATTTTGTTTAATTAATTTAATTTAATCTTGTCGGTTAGTGAAAAGATGATCGCGTCAGTTGAAAGTCAGGGGAAAAAACCCAGAAACGATATTGACAAGGCAACAATAATTTTCGTTCAGTTTAAGTTTTTCAACTAATATTTATATTTTCTTATATTTCATGTTTATTTCGATTAGCATAAATGTTTTAATAGTTTTTGTTATTAATTAACTATAATCTGCAGATGAAATATAATCATCCGTAACATTCCTCTGCCGATTGTCTGCGCGCTTCAACTCTCAATGCACCACAACTGCTCCTAACAAAAACGCTATTAAATGATTTGGCGGTCTTACATTAAGCTGCGGATTTATACAACGCTATCTCACGACCAATTCGTACTTATTCTACGAGGTGGCTATTTCGTTTAAATTCATACGACCTCACTCGTGCGAATTCGTACGATTTGTCTAAACCCCAGTGACGGTTAGGTTTAGGGGCGGGGTTTGGGGTAGGTCATTAGTATGAATTCATACGAATTTGTCAACTCGTAAAATACATACGATTTAGCAAAAAACGTATGAATTAGTACGAGTGAGGTCGTATGAATTCATACGATTTAGCCACCTCGTAAAATACGTACGAATTGCCGTGAGATTATATGTGACGCATAAATTAAAATGATTTACTCTTCATGCAGTAGACGTTTCTGGAGTTATTTGACATTTTAACTTTCTGATCACTTTAATTAATTAAATTAATTAATTTAATAATACATATATCAATAAATCAATATTTTGACAGCCCAAAGGACTGCAGTCCATATTTCAAACTGTAAATAAGGGCCATTAGAAGTAGCATTAATGGGTAAAGTGTATAGGTGCATTGAAGTGCATTAGGAATACACAATTGTAATAAAATGTCTGATTAGGTATGTGAATTTCTTTCACCAAACTGACTATATGTTGTTTTCATTATTTGTCATAATTACAAATATTGTAACTACTTTATATATGTATATCTGTTCGCAAACATGCAAAATTGTGAAAAGTGCTATTTAATTAAATTAAACAATAGCCTACCTGATATTCAAAGTGTGAGCAAATTATTAAAAAAGGTAAAGGTCATAATTATAAAACTTACTTATGATTATTTTTTGCAACTCAAAACACATTTCCTGTAAACTTTTATCTAGGCCAGTACTATTTTTATAAACAAGTAGAACTCAAATACTGTTCATTGAATTGGACATTTAATCATAACAGGTCAACATACTATTCAACAAAAATAAATTACTTATGACTTATAAATTACTTACTTACTAAAAATGTAACATATGAAATCATTTTATTAGCAAATTTCTCATGGTTACGTCTGAGCTGTAGGCAAAAGTTGGGTTTGAAAATTCTGCCCTTACAGCCAATTAGCAGAAACAAACTAGATGTTTCAGTTCATGTTTTCTGTGGTTTGCACCAAAAGTCTCATCTAAAAAAATTATATAGCATCACCTAAAAATAATTTGATCATTCTCAGATTTGAAATACATGATGAGACTTGTGTCTTTAGCTACAATGACTTTCTAGACTCCAAAATTTCCTTCTGACAAATGTGCCAAAATCTGCAACACAAATTCCCAATAGTGTGCACTCCAGAGAGTTCGGCTGTTTAGCAAAAGTACAGCAAAACTGATTGTTGGTGAGTGTGATGGCATTGGCTTTATGGGGTGTTCACAACATATCAATCATTGGGGTTCAACCAATAGTAGGACGTTGGGGTAAGCCAATGAGGGTCAAGGTTTAGCTTCAGCAGTTAGTGTTTTCAAGTCATGTCAGAAAGAATGCATTTAAAATGCACATGAACATCAGCACAACTCATAATTATCAGTTTAGGTAATTCTGGATTTCCTTAAGAGTTTCCAAGTTAAGTACGTGGCAGTGAGAAAACTTGTCAGAGGCATAGATGCAGAGTCTGCCCTAGTGAAAAAACCCTACCAAAATATATTTAAAATAGGCCTACATTCATTAAAAAAATATATATATAAAAATCCATTAATATACAGTAGTCGGCATTTGAAGTGGATCAAAAAAGTTAATCAAAGTTGTCCTTAGAAGAAGGTTTTAAGACAACTTTGATGAAGGGTTTTGACCCACTTCAAATGTTGACTATTTAAAGACATACTGACATAAATATTTGAATTAAACTTTATTTGCAGTTCTTCTTTATTGCACAATGCACAATGCATATTTCTAAATATTAAGTCTAAAATGTGTTTAATATCACTATTAGTAAGGATAGTATGATCACTGTATAATTTGAATGCAAGATATATACTTGTACTAAAGTTTACTTGCAATAGTTCCACTTTAGCATAATCAAATATACTTAAGTATAGTTTGGTTGCAACACAAAAATATTTGTTACAGTTTAGCAGACTTTAAGTATACCAATTTAGTATACTAAAAGTACAATTGCAGGGTATTTACATTAAGTACATGCAAATGTAAAATGCAATTGTAGTACACTTAGCATAAAATAAATGTATTTGAAATAGATTTTAGTATATTTATTTTTCACTAGGGGAAAGTTCATGGTCAAGGACTAATTTGCCAGAATTATGTTTAGTGGGTCTAATATGGGTTCATACATGACTGAAGTAACATCAGAATGAGTCAATGAGTATGTATTGAAAGTTCAAGATTGAGTATCAATTTGACAGAAATATGTTCATAAGGTCAAATGTGCAATTCTCTGTGGCTGACATATCATCAGGAGTCAATGACTTTATATAAAAAGTTCATAATCAAGGACTAATTTACCAGAAATTGTTCAATAGGTCAAAATGGGTTGACCTATTCATATGACTCAAGTAAGATCAGAGTGAATCAATGAATATGTATTGAAAGTTCAAAATAGAGTACTTTTGGGCCAGAAATATGTTCATTAGGTCAAATATTGACCCTTTAATGTGATGATGTGAAATCAGAAGGCGTCAATGAGTGTATATAAAACCTTCAATGTTGAATACTTTTTGGCCAGAAAAATGTTCCGTCGGTCAAATATGGACTATTGTCTGGCTTATCTAACATCAGATGGAGTCAATAGTTATGTATTCAAAATTCATTATCGAGGACAAAATAATGTTTAAGTAGGTCTAAAATGGACTTCTGTACATTTTCTGCCTGAAATAAAATCAGAAGGAGTCAATGAGTATCCAGAAATATGTTCATTAGGTAAAATATGGACTACAGTATGGCTGATGTGACATCAGAAAGATGTCAGTATGTATATATAAAAAGTTCAAGATTGAGTACTCTTTGGCCAGAAATATGTCCACTGAGTCAAATATGCAATACTTTATACCTGACGTTTCATCAGTCAATGAGTAGGTAAAAAAAATTCTTGATCAAGGACTAATTTGCCAGAAAGAGTATATAGAGAAAGTTCAAGATCAAGCGCACTTAGGCCAGAAATATGTTCCTTACGTCAAATATGGCCTACTCTGTGTCTGATGTAACACCCGAGTCAATGAGTCTGTATAGAAATTTCATCATCACCAGAAATTTGTTCAGTACGTCATAATGGCTTCATATATGGCCCAAATAACATCAGAGTGAATCAATGAGTGTGTATTGAAAGTTCAAGATTGAGTACTTTTCGACCAGAAATATGTTCATTAGCTCAAATATGGACTCCAGTAAGGCTGATGTGACATCAGAAGGCGTCAGTAAGTGTATGTAAAAGTTAAAGATCGAGTATTCTTTGGCCAGAAATATGTCCTTTAGGTAACATGCAATACTCTATGGCTGAAGTAACATCAAAATGAGGCATGTATATAAAGTTCATGATCGAGGACTCTTGGGACCGAAAAACTTTAATCAAGAGTAAAATGGACTCCTGTATGGCTGAAAAATTTCAGATGGAGTCAATGGAGTCAAAGTTCAAGACTGGGCCAGAAATATGTTCAGAAGGTCAAATATAGACCTCTATATGGCCAAAAATATGTTCCTTAGGTCAAATATGGCCTACTGTCTGTTTGATGTAACACCCAGAGTCAATGAGTCTGTATAGAAATTTCACCATCAAGGACAAATTTGCCAGAAATTTGTTCAGTAGGTCAAAATGGCTTCATATATGGCTCAAGTAACATCAGAGTGAATCAGTGAGTGTGCATTGAAAGTTCAAGATCGAGTACTTTTCGGCCAGAAATTCATGATCGAGGACAAAAAAAAAAAAAAATAGTTTAAGTAGGTCTAAAATGGCTATATTAGACTATATTAGAATATAGCTACTATATTAGAAATATAGTGACTATATTAGAAAGTTCAAGATCAAATAGGAAATATGTTTCTAAGGTCAAATATGGACTACTGTCTGTCTGATGAAACACCAGAAGGAGTCAATAAGTCTGTATGGAATTTTCAACATCAAGGACTAATTTGCCAGAAATTTGTTCAGTAGGTCAAAATGGCTTCGTACATGGCTCAAGTAACATCAGAAGGTGTCAGTAAGTATATATAAAAAGTTCAAGATCGAGTTTTCTTTGGCCAGAAATATGTCCATTATGTAAAATATGCAAAACTCTATGGCTCAGGTAACATCAGAGTGAGGCATGTATGTAAAGTTCATGATCGAGGACTCTTGGGACCGAAAAACTTTAATCAAGTTGTTGTATTATATCAAGAAAATGCAATTACCCTGCCTCCTTGGTAAGATTTTGGATGTCTGTTGCTACACATTTGGCCAATGTATTAAATATTAGGCATTGCTTACAATATTATTGTTATTTATATTTGCTTGTTTCTAAGAAATGCATTATACTGTATGGCCAAAGATGTACAGTTATTGATAGTTATTACAGTTATTAGATATGTGTGTGTGCCTGTCCATGAGAAGGAGGAGCAGAACTGGACTGCAGCACACAGAAGTGTGTGCGGTTCTATGTGTGTGTGCTCAAGGACATGGAGAACTTTGGTTCTACTCCAAGAACCTTATAAGGACATCAGCCATCTTGTCTGAGTTTACTGGAGTTCAAGGACACAAAAGCCAGACAGCTTGCACCTGCGAGGCCTTGAGAAGTGTCTGGAAACTTTGGAAAAGTTACAACGTACGTCAATCAAGAAGATAACCCAACGTCTGCAATAAACAGCACAAGTATAAAAGACTGATGAGTTTATTGCCTCTTGGGATACTGATACGTCAGTACCCCCAACGCCTAGAAGCCCAGACCTGAGGACAAGAAACCCCAAGCTAAAGATGGGAGGCCCAGAGCTGACTACACCTGTGACTCAAGAGTGATTACTGTATTTTATACTTTAATGATGAAGTTTTATTTGCCTTTAAATTTTTTGTTTATTAAAAAGTAACCAATTAAAAGAAATTTAATTGATTACAAAAGCTGCCTACCTTAGCTTGATTTATAGTGTTTTAAGACTTTGAATAAGAATGTACCACAGAGGAGTCTTCTGACCAAATTGTAAGTAATTTAAAATGAGTATGTGTTTGAAAGTTCAAGATTAAGTACCAATTTGACAGAAATATGTGAATTAAGTCAAATGTGCAATACTCTGTGTCTGACGTATCATCAGAAAGAGTCAATGACTTTATATAAAAAGTTCATCATCGAGGACTAATTTGCCAGAAATTTGTTCTGTAGAAATGGGTTCGTATATGACTGAGGTAAGATCAAAGTGACTCAATGAAAATGTGTTGAAAGATCAAGAAAGAGTACTGTTGGGCCAGAAATATGTTCATTTGGTAAAATATGGACTACAGTATGGCTGATGTGACATCAGAAAGGTGTCAGTAAGTATATATAAAAAGTTCAAGATCGAGTTTTCTTTGGCCAGAAATATGTCCATTAGGTCAAAAATGCAAAACTCTATGGCTCAGGTAACATCAGAGTGAGGCATGTATATAAAGTTCATGATCGAGGACTCTTGGGACCGAAAAAATTTAATCAAGTCTAAAATGGACTTCTGTATGGCTGATATAACATCAGGAGTCAATGAGTATCCATAAAAAGTTCAAGATCAAGCGTCCTCAGGCTAGAAATAAGGTCAAACATGGACTACTGTCTGTCTGATGAAACACCAATAAGTCTGTATAGAATTTTCAACATCAAGGACAAATTTGCCAGAAATTTGTTCAATAGGTCAAAAATAGGTTAATCCTTGGCTGAAGTAAAATACGACTGAGTCAATGAGTATGTGTTTGAAAGTTCAAGATTAAGTACCAATTTGACAGAAATATGTGAATTAAGTCAAATGTGCAATACTCTGTGTCTGACGTATCATCAGAAAGAGTCAATGACTTTATATAAAAAGTTCATCATCGAGGACTAATTTGCCAGAAATTTGTTCTGTAGGTCGAAATGGGTTCGTATATGACTGAGGTAAGATCAGAGTGACTCAATGAATATGTGCTGAAAGTTCAAGATAGAGTACTGTTGGGCCAGAAATATGTTAATTTGGTAAAATATGGACTACAGTATGGCTGATGTGACATCAGAAAGGCGTCAATATGTCCATTGGGTCAAATATGCAATACTTTATGTCTGACGTTCCATCAGATGGAGTCAATGAGTAGGTAAAGAAAGTTCTTGATCAAGGACTAATTTGCCAGAAATATGTTCAGTAGATCTTATGTGGACTTCTGTATGGGTGAAGTCAAATCTGAAGGAGTCAAAGAGTATATATAGAAAGTTCAAGATCAAGCGCACTTAGTCCAGAAATGTTTCTTAGGTCACATATGTCCTACTGTCTGTCTGATGTAACACCCAGAGTCAATGAGTCTGTATAGAAATTTCATCATCAAGGACAAATCTGCCAGAAATTTGTTCAGTAGGTCAAAATGGCTTCACATATGACTCAAGTAACATCAGAGTGAATCATTGAGTGTGTATTGAAAGTTGAAGATTGAGCACTTTCGGCCAAAAATATGATCATTAGCTCAAATATGGACTCCAGTAAGGCTTGATGTGACATCAGAGGGCGTCAGTAAGTGTATGTAAAAAGTTAAAGATCGAGTATTCTTTGGCCAGAAAAATGTCCATTAGGGCACATGCAATACTCTATGGCTGATGTTAGATCAACACGAGGCATCTATATAAAGTTAATGATCGAGGACTCTTAGGACTGAAAAACTTTAATCAAGTCTAAAATGGACTAGATGGAGTCAATGACTACGTATAGAAAGGTCAAGACTGGGCCAGAAATATGTTCGGAAAGTCATGGGCCTCTATATATGGCTGATGTGAAATCAGAAGGCGTCAATGAGTGTATATAAAATCTTCAAACTCGAATACTTTTTGGCCAGAAATATGTTCCGTCGGTCAAATATGGACTACTGTCTGGCTTATGTAACATCAGATGGAGTCAATAATTATGTAAAAAAAAATTCATGATCGAGGACAAAAAATGTTTAAGTAGGTCTAAAATGGACTTCTGTATGGCTGAAGTAAAAAATCTGTAGTCAATGACTGTTTATAGAAAGTTCAAGATAAAGCACTCTTAGGCCCGAAATATGTTTCTAAGGTGGACTACTGTCTGTCTGATGAAACACAAGAAGGAGTCAATAAGTCTGTATGGAATTTTCAACATCAAGGACTAATTTGCCAGAAATTTGTTCAGTAGGTCAAAATGGCTTCGTACATGGCTCAAGTAACATCAGAAGGTGTCAGTAAGTATATATAAAAAGTTCAAGATCGAGTTTTCTTTGGCCAGAAATATGTCCATTAGGTCAAAAATGCAAAACTCTATGGCTCAGGTAACATCAGAGTGAGGCATGTATATAAAGTTCATGATCGAGGACTCTTGGGACCGAAAAACTTTAATCAAGTCTAAAATGGACTTCTGTATGGCTGAAATAACATCAGGAGTCAATGAGTATCCATAGAAAGTTCAAGATCAAGCGTCCTCAGGCTAGAAATAAGGTCAAACATGGACTACTGTCTGTCTGATGAAACACCAATAAGTCGTATCATCAGAAAGAGTCAATGACTTTATATAAAAAGTTCATCATCGAGGACTAATTTGCCAGAAATTTGTTCTGTAGGTCGAAATGGGTTCGTATATATGACTGAGGTAAGATCAGAGTGACTCAATGAACATGTGTTGAACGTTCAAGATAGAGTACTGTTGGGCCAGAAATATGTTCATTTGGTAAAATATGGACTACAGTATGGCTGATGTGACATCAGAAAGGCGTCAATATGTCCATTGGGTCAAATATGCAATACTTTATGTCTGAAGTTCCATCAGATGGAGTCATTGAGTAGGTAAAGAAAGTTCTTGACCAAGGACTAATTTGCCAGAAATATGTTCAGTAGATCTTATGTGGACTTCTGTATGGGTGAAGTCAAATCTGAAGGAGTCAAAGAGTATATATAGAAAGTTCAAGATCAAGCGCACTTAGGCCAGTAATGTTTCTTAGGTCACATATGTCCAACTGTCTGTCTGATGTAACACCCAGAGTCAATGAGTCTGTATAGAAATTTCATCATCAAGGAAAAATTTGGCAGAAATTTGTTCAGTAGGTCAAAATGGCTTCATATATGACTCAAGTAACATCAGAGTGAATCAATGAGTGTGTATTGAAAGTTGAAGATTGAGCACTTTTCGGCCAAAATGGTTCAATGATTAATTCACAGCCACTTGCTTTGTTACTGAATGAATGACTCATAAAAACAGTGACTTGGTCCCACCTACTGGCGGTTTTAGTTTAAAATTTAAAGGTTTTACTTAATTTTAGCAACATTGCATATTTCTCTATTGAACATTTTTTAAATTTAAAACATTATAAAATAAATAAAGTTATTCATAAAGGTTAAAAAATGCACTGGAAAATCAATTTAGGGGGCAAATTTTGTCCCTTAATGGTAAAGGTGTGACTGCAGTCTAAGTGGAAGAGAGCTGTACGCAGAAGGATGGTAATCCCTTCATGGGGTACTCCAAGCTAAAAAAAAGTTTGGGAACCACTGATCTATGCAACGCAGTGCAACAAGCACCTGTCGTGTTGTCATGTCTTTGTAAAGACGCAACACAGAAATAACTTATGAACATGCTTTTTACTCAGACTATAACTCATATCCACTCTCTTGATACACTTATAGGCATTTCAGATCTACTAGTGCCACTCACAGGACAAGTGGTGACACCACATGTGTTCTTTCTTAACTGCAAAACGGACTAACTTACTGCAATGCAATGCAAATGTTATGTGTATGATATGCAGTGCAACAAGCACCTTTCATGTGTTATAACTACTTCACTGCACAACGGACCAAGTTACTGCTATGCAATACACGTTATTTGTTATCTCTTCAATGCATAATGGATGAGTTAGTTCATAAATCCCAAGTTATCTCTTCAATGCATGAGCAATACGTTAGTATAGTATGCTGTATAGAATGCAAGGAAACAGTGCATATCTTACATGTTGCAATGGAACAGTAAACATGTTTTGTTTGTTTTTTTACATTTCTTCTATGCACAGCGTAATGAAATGCAATGTTGTGTGTTATCTCTTCAATGCATAACGGACGAGTTAGTTAATTTATCGCAACACAACGAGTTATGTGTTATATCTATTATAGAATATGCATAATAATTTATTCTATGCACAGCGTAATAAGTTAACTTTATTAGCTTTGTTAGCTATTGCAATGCAAACAGCAATGTTCTATAAAATTTCTTCTGTGCACAACAAAAAATACGTTAATTATTGTATGCAATGCAATGAAAGAGTTAGTTCTTATATTTATTGCAGTGCAACAGCATATGTGTTTTGTTTTCTGTTCAATGCACGAAGGAAAGAGTTAGTCCTTGTATGCAATGCAACAGGCACCTGTCCATGTGTCCATCTCTTCATTGCACTTCGGATCAAGTTTCTGCAATGCAATGCATGAGGAAAGCGCTATTTCTTGTATAGAATGCAAGCAAACTTTTAAGTTCTTGATGAATAAGTTAAATATTGTAAGCAATACAGTTCTTGATGCATTGCAAAACAACGTTTTGCAATGCATTGCAAAACAACGCAAAACAACGTTGTTTACGTTATTTATTTTTTCTACAATGCAAAAAGGAAAGACTTAGTTTATGTATGCAGCGCAATGTAAAAAGCATCTGTCGTCTCATTTCTTCACTGCAATGCACGTTATGCGTTAATACATAACGGATGTTAGTTCATTCATGTGTTATCTCTTCAATGAGATTTGTCGTTCGTTTTCTCTTCAATGCACAAAGTAAAGAGTTATGCAACGCAGTGCAACAAGCAGCTGTCGAGTTATCTCTTCACAGCGAAACGGAATAACTTACTGAAATGCTATGCACATGTAATGTGTTAAATCTCAATGCATAACGGATTAGTAGGTTCATTCATCGCAACACAGAGTTAATGTGTTATCTCTTCAATGCAGAAGGAATAAGTTAGTTTGTGTACACAGAGCAAGGAAACAGTGCATAACTTATGTTAGCTCTTGTATGCAATACAACAGCACGTTATACTAATTTCTTCTTTCCACAACATGTTAATTATTGTATGCAATGCACTGAAAAACTTACTGAAATGCAATGCACTTGTTACGTGTTATCTCTTCAATGTATAATGGATGAGTTAGTTCATTCATCACAACACAACGAGTTATGTGTTATCTCTTCAATGCATGATGAATACGTTAGTTCGCGTATAGGATGCAAGGAAACAGTGCAGATCTTACATGTTGCAATGCAATAGTACGTGTTATGTACAATATGTTGTTTTTTTTTTATTCTATGCACAACGTAATGCAATGCACAGTTCAAACATATGCAATGTTCATAAAGTATTCATAATGCATTGAAGAGAGATAATACATAACGCGTTGTGTTGCGATGTGCATGGCATTTCAGTAAGTTATTCCATTTCGCTGTGAAGAGATAACTCGACAGGTGCTTGTTGCACCGTGTTGCATAATAAAATAACTAACTTTGTGCATTAAAACTGTTTCAGTGCATTGCATACAATTGTTAACTTATTACGCTGTGCTAGAAGAAATTAATATAACTTACGTCGTATACGAGAGCTAACGTATTCTTAATGCATTCAAGATATAACACATAACTCGTTGTGTTGCGATGAATTCATTAACCCATCCGTTATGTGTTAAACAGATAACACATAACATGTGCATTGCATTTCAGTAAGTTGTTCCGTTTCGCTGCGAAGAGAGAACACTGCAGGTTCATGTTGCAATGCGAAATGTAAAAAAATAATAATAATAAATAAATATGTACTGTTGCATTGCAACATGTAAGGTATGGACTGTTTCCTTGAATCCTATACAAGAAGAGTTACATAACTGTTGTTTTGCGATGAATGAACTAACTCATCCGTTATTCATTGAAGAGATAACACATAAACACGTGCATTGCACTTCGGTAAGTTTTTCAATGCACTGCATACAATAATTAACACGTGGAAAGAAGAAATTAATATAACGTGCTGTTGCACTGCAATTGTATTTAATAAACACTGCACATAATAAACATTGCATTTCAGTGAGTTATTCCATTTTCCATTAGTTAACTTATTACTAACTTGTCTGAAGAGATTTCAGATTTCGCTGCGAAGAGAGAACACTGCAGGTGCTTGTTGCAAAGCTTTGCAACATAACTCGTTGTGTTGCGATGAATGAACTAACTCATTGCATTGCACTTCAGTAAGTTTTTCAGTGCACTGCATACAATAATTAACATGTTGTGGAAAGAAATTAATATAACGTGCTGTTGCATTGCAATGCATACAAGAACTAACACATAAGTTATGAACTGCTTCCTTACATCGAGCTAACGTATTCTTAATGCATTCAAGATATAACACGTAACTCTTTGTGCTGCAATGAATGAAAAAACTATCCGTAATGCATTGAGATTTAACACATTACATGTGCATGGCATTTCTGTAAGTTATTCCATTTCGCTGTGAAGAGATAACTCGACCGGTTGTTTTCACTTCAATAAACAAAGGAAAGAGTTAGTTCTTGTTGCAGTGTTCTCTCTTCACAGCGAAATGGAATAACTCACAGAAAAGCCATGCACATGTAATGTGTTAAATCTCAATGCATTACGGATAGTTTTTTCATTCATCGCAACACAAAGAGTTACGTGTTATATCTTGAATGCATTAAGAATACGTTAGCTCGATGTAAGGAAACAGTGCATAACTTATATGTTAGTTCTTGTATGCATTGCAATGCAACAGCACGTTATATTAATTTCTTTCCACAACATGTTAATTATTGTATGCAGTGCACTGAAAAACTTACTGAAGTGCAATGCACGTGTTATGTGTTATATCTTCAATGCATAACGGATGAGTTAGTTCATTCATCGCAACACAACGAGTTATGTTATCTCTTCAGATAAGTTAGTAATAAGTCAACTAATGGAAAATGGAATAACTCACTGAAATGCAATGTTTATTATGTGCAATGTTTATTAAATACAATATTTCTTATGTCTCAGTGCATGACGGCTGAGTTAGCTCATTCATCGCAATACACCTAGTTATGTATCTCTTCAATGCATGAGCAATACGTTAGTTCTTGTATAGGATGCAAGGAAACAGTGCATATCTTACATGTTGTAATGCAACAGCACATAAGTTATATTAATTTCTTCTATGCACAGCGTAATGTTAACTATTGTATGCAATGCACTGAAACAGTTTTAATGCACAAAGTTAGTTATTTTCTCTTCAATATACAGAGTAAAGAGTTATGCAACACGGTGCAAAAAGCACCTGTCGAGTTATCTCTTCAAAGCGAAATGGAATAACTTACTGAAATGCCATGCACATGTAATGTGTTAAATCTCAATGCATTACGGATAGTTTTTTTAATTCATCGCAACACATCGAGTTATGTATTATCTCTTCAATGCATTATGAATATTTAGTCCTTGTATAGCAAGGAAACATTGCATATCTTACATGTTGCAATGCAAAAGAGTTAACTAATGGAAAATGGAATAACTCACTGAAATGCAATGCACGTTATGTTATGTCTCAGTGCATGACGGCTGAGTTAGTTCATTCATAGCTATACAACTAGTTATGTATCTCTTCGATGCATGAGCAATACGTTAGTTTTTGTATAGGATGCGAGGAAACAGTGCATATCTTGCATGTTGCAGTGCAGTAGTACATATGTTTTTGTTTTGTTTTTTATTCTATGCACAGCATAATGCAATGCACAGGGTAATGCAATGCACTGAAACAATTCTTGATGCGTTGTACTGCACCAGCATATCTTATTTGTTTTCTCTTCAATGCACAAAGGAAAGAGTTCTTGTTGCAACGTATTGCAACATCCACCTGCAGTGTTCTCTCTTCGCAGCGAGACGGAATAACTTACTGAAATGCAATGTACATGTTATGTGTTATCTCTTCAATGCATAACGGATGAGTTGGTTAATTCATCGCAACACAACGAGTTATGTGTTATGTCTTGAATGCATTAAGAATACGCTAGCTCTCGTATACGGTGTAAGGAAACTGCATTGTCTTACATGTAATGCAACAGCACATAAGTTATATTAATTTCTTCTATGCACAGCGTTATGTTAACTATTGTATGCAATGCACTGAAACAGTTTTAATGCACAACGTTAGTTATTTTATGCAACACGGTGCAACAAGCACCTGTCGAGTTATCTCTTCACAGCGAAATGGAATAACTTACTGAAATGCCATGCACATGTAATGTGTTAAATCTCAATGCATTACGGATAGTTTTTTCATTCATTGCAGCACAAAGAGTTACGTGTTATATCTTGAATGCATTAAGAATACGTTAGCTCGATGTAAGGAAACAGTGCATAACTTATATGTTAGTTCTTGTATGCATTGCAATGCAACAGCACGTTATATTATAATTTCTTTCCACAACATGTTAATTATTGTATGCAGTGAACTGAAAAACTTACTGAAGTGCAATGAAATGAGTTAGTTCATTCATCGCAACACAAGTTATGTTATCTCTTCAGACAAGTTAGTAATACGTTAACTAATGGAAAATGGAATAAGTCACTGAAAATGCAATGTTTATTATGTGCAGTGTTTATTAAATACAATATTTCTTATGTCTCAGTCATGACGGCCGAGTCAGCTCATTCATCGCAATACACCTAGTTATGTATCTCTTCAATGCATGAGCAATACGTTAGTTCTTGTATAGGTTGCAAGGAAACACATCTTACATGTCACAATGTAGCAGTACAAATGTTTTTTTGTTTTGTTTTGTTTTTTTCTATGAACAGCGTAATAAGTTAACTATTGTATGCAATGCACTGAAACAGTTTTAATGCACAAAGTTAATTCTTTTATGCAACACGATGCAACAAGCACCTGTTATCTCTTCACAGCGAAATGAAATAACTTACTGAAATGCCATGCACTGAACTGAAACAGTTCTTGATGCATATTGGAATGCACCAGCATATCTGATTTGTTTTCTCTTCAGTGCAAAGTTAGTTCTTGCTGCAACGCATTGCCACATGCACATGCAGTGTTCTCTCTTCGCAGAGAAACGGAATAACTTACTGAAATGCAATGCACATGTTATGTGTTATCTCTTCAATGCATAACGGATGAGTTAGTTCATCGCAACACAACGAGTTATGTGTTATATCTTGAATGCATTAAGAATACGTTAGCTCTCGTATACGATGTAAGGAAACAGTGCATATCTTACATGTTGTAATGCAACAGCACATAAGTTATATTAATTTCTTCTAGCACAGCGTAATAAGTTAACAATTGTATGCAATGCACTGAAACAGTTTTAATGCACAAAGTTAGTTATTTTATTATGCAACACGGTGCAACAAGCACCTGTCGAGTTATCTCTTCACAGCGAAATGGAATAACTTACTGAAATGCCATGCACATCGCAACACAACGCGTAATGTATAATCTCTCTTCAATGCATTATGAATACTTAAGTTCTTGTATAGTATGCAAGCAAACATTGCATATATTTGAACTGTGCATTGCATTACGTTGTGCATAGAATAAAAAACAACAACATATGTACTATTGCATTGCAACATGTAAGATATGCACTGTTTCCTTGCATTCTATACAAGAAACTAACGTATTCATCATGCATTGAAGAGATAACACATAACTCGTTGTGTTGCGATGAATGAACTAACTCATCCATTATGCATTGAAGAGATAACACATGAATGAACTAACATCCGTTATGTATTAACACATAACGTGCATTGCAGTGAAGAAATGAGACGACATAAACTAAGTCTTTCCTTTTTGCATTGTAGAAAAAATAAATAACGTATATTGTTGTTTTGCAATGCATCAAGAACTGTATAATTGCATTGCTTACAATATTTAACTTATTCATCAAGAACTTATAAGTTTGCTTGCATTCTATACAAGAAATAGCGTTTTCCTCATGCATTGAAGAGAAAACACATGACGTGCATTGCATTGCAGAAACTTGATCCGAAGTGCAATGAAGAGATGGACACATGGACAGGTGCCTATTGCATACAAGAACTAACTCTTTCCTTCGTGCATTGAACAGAAAACAAAACACATATGCTGTTGCACTGCAATAAATATAAGAACTAACTCTTTCATTGCATTGCATACAATAATTAACTTATTTTTTGTTGTGTACAGAAGAAATTTATAGAACATGCTGTTTGCATTGCAAGAGCTAACAAAGCTAATAAAGTTAACTTATTACGCTGTGCATAGAATAAATTATTATAGCATATTCTATAATAGATATAACACATAACTCGTTGTGTTGCGATGAATTAACTAACTCGTCCGTTATGCATTGAAGAGATAACACACAACATTGCATTGCATTACGCTGTGCATAGAAGAAATGTAAAAAAAAACAAAAAAACATGTGTACTGTTGGATTGCAACATGTAAGATATGCACTGTTTCCTTGCATTCTATACAACATACTATTCTAACGTATTGTTCATGCATTGTAGAGATATCACATAACTTGGGATTAATGGACTAACTCATCAATTATGCATTGAAGAGATAACAAATAACGTGTATTGCATTGCAGTAACCTGATCCGTTGTGCAGTGAAGCTATAACACATGGAAGGTGCTTGTTGCACTGCATTGTATACACATAACATGTGCATTGCATTGCAGTAAGTTAGTCCGTTTTGCAGTTAAAGAACACATGTGGTGTCACCACTTGTCGTGTGAGTGGCACTAGTAGATCTGTAATTCATATAAGTGTATCAAGAGAGTGGATATGAGTTAGTCTGAGTAAAAAGCATGTTCATAAGTTATTTCTGTGTTGCTTGCGTCTTGACAAAGACATGACAACATTTGCTTTTTGCACTGCGTTGCATAGATCAGTGGTTCCCAAACTTTTTTTTAGCTTGGAGTACACCCTGAAGGGATTACCATCCTTCTGCGTACACCTCTCTTCCACTTCGACTGCAGTCACACCTTTACCATTAAGGGACAACATTTGCCCCCTAAATTGATTTCCCAGTGCATTTTTTAACATTTATGAATAACTTTATTTATTTTATAATGTTTTAAATAAAAAAATGTTCAATAGAGAAATGTGCAATGTTGGTAAAATTAAGTAAAACCTTTAAATATTAAACGAAAACCGCCAGTAGGTGGCACCAAGTCACTGTTTTTATGAGTCATTCATTCAGTAACAAAGCAAGTGGCTGTGAATGAATCATTGAACCATTTTAGCCGAAAAGTGCTCAATCTTCAACTTTCAATACAAACTCATTGATTCACTCTGATGTTGCTTGAGTCGTATATGAAGCCATTTTGACCTACTGAACAAATTTCTGGCAAATTTGTCCTTGATGATGAAATTTCTATACAGACTCATTGACTCTGGGTGTTACATCAGACAGACAGTAGGACATATGTGACCTAAGAAACATTTATGGACTAAGTGCGCTTGATCTTGAACTTTCTGTATATACTCTTTGACTCCTTCAGATTTGACTTCAGCCATACAGAAGTCCACATAACTCCTTCAG
Organism: Chanodichthys erythropterus; assembly: GCF_024489055.1. Lineage (NCBI taxonomy): Eukaryota > Metazoa > Chordata > Actinopteri > Cypriniformes > Xenocyprididae > Chanodichthys > Chanodichthys erythropterus. The sequence goes on along the minus strand of NC_090238.1, from coordinate 9,472,185 downwards.
ACATACTGAACATATTTCTGGCAAATTAGTCCTCGATCAAGAACTTTCTTTACCTACTCATTGACTCCATCTGATGGAACGTCAGACATAAAGTATTGCATATTTGACCCAATGGACATATTGACGCCTTTCTGATGTCACATCAGCCAATACTATAGTCCATATTTTACCAAATGAACATATTTCTGGCCAACAGTACTCTATCTTGAACTTTCAGCACATATTCATTGAGTCACTCTGATCTTACCTCAGTCATATACGAACCCATTTCGACCTACAGAACAAATTTCTGGCAAATTAGTCCTCGATGATGAACTTTTTATATACCTACTTTATTGACTCCATCTGATGGAACGTCAGACATAAAGTATTGCATATTTCAGGCCTAAGAGTGCTTTATCTTGAACTTTCTATAGACAGTGATTGACTCCAGATTTTTTACTTCAGCCAGATAAGCCAGACAGTAGTCCATAATTTACCAAATGAACATATTTCTGGCCCAACAGTACTTTACCTTGAACTTTCAACAAATATTCATTGAGTCACTCTGATCTTACCTCAGTCATATACGAACCCATTTCGACCTACAGAACAAATTTCTGGCCCAGTCTTGACCTTTCTATACATACTCATAGACTCCATCTAGTCCATTTTAGACTTGATTAAAGTTTTTTAGTCCTAAGAGTCCTCGATGATGAACTTTTTATATAAAGTCATTGACTCTGATGATACGTCAGACACAGAGTATTGCACATTTGACTTAATTCACATATTTCTGGCCAAAGAATACTCGATCTTTAACTTTTTACATAAACTTACTGACGCCCTCTGATGACACATCAAGCCTTAATGGAGTCCATTTTTGAGCTAATGATCATGTTTTTGGACGAAAAGTGCTCAATCTTCAACTTTCAAACACATACTCATTGACTCAGTCGTATTTTACTTCAGCCAACGATTAACCTATTTTTGACCTATTGAACAAATTTCTGGCAAATTAGTCCTTGATGTTGAAAATTCTATACAGACTTATTGGTGTTTCATCAGACAGACAGTAGTCCATGTTTTACCTTCGAAACATATTTCTAGCCTGAAGACGCTTGATCTTGAACTTCAGGCACTCCTTCAGATTTGACTTCACCCAAACAGAAGTCGACATAAGATCTACTGAACATATTTCTGGCAAATTAGTCCTCGATCAAGAACTTTCTTTACCTACTCATTGACTCCATCTGATGGCAAGTCAGACATAAAGTATTGCATATTTGACCCAATGGACATATTGACCCCTTTCTGATGTCACATCAGCCATACTGTAGTCCATATTTTACCAAATGAACATATTTCTGGCCCAACAGTACTCTATCTTGATTTTTCAACACATATTCATTGAGTCACTCTGATCTTACCTCAGTCATATACGAACCCATTTCGACCTACAGAACAAATTTCTGGCAAATTAGTCCTCGATGATGAACTTTTTATATAAAGTCATTGACTCTTTCTGATGATACGTCAGACACAGAGTATTGCACATTTGACTGAATTCACATATTTCTGTCAAACTGGTACTTAATCTTGAACTTTCAAACACATACTCATTGACTCAGTCGTATTTTACTTCAGCCAAGGATTAACCTATTTTTGACCTATTGAACAAATTTCTGGCAAATTAGTCCTTGATGTTGAAAATTCTATACAGACTTATTGGTGTTTCATCAGACAGACAGTAGTCCATGTTTGACCTTCGAAACATATTTCTAGCCTGAGGACGCTTGATCTTGAACTTTCTGTGGATACTCATTGACTCCTGATGTTATATTAGCCATGCAGAAGTCCATTTTAGACTTGATTAAAGTTTTTCGGTCCCAAGAGTCCTCGATCATGAACTTTATATACATGCCCCACTCTGATGTTACCTGAGCCATAGAGTTTTGCATTTTTGACATAATGGACATATTTCTGGCCAAAGAAAACTCGATCTTGAACTTTTTATATATACTTACTGACACCTTCTGATGTTACTTGAGCCATATATGAAGCCATTTTGACCTACTGAACAAATTTCTGGCAAATTAGTCCTTGATTTTGAAAATTCCATACAGACTTATTGATTCCTTCTTGTGTTTCATCAGACAGACAGTAGTCCACCTTAGAAACATATTTCGGGCCTAAGAGTGCTTTATTGAGTGCTTTATGGAGTCATTGACTCCAGATTTTTTACTTCAGCCAGACAAGCCAGACAGTAGTCCATATTTGACCGAAAGAACATATTTCTGGCCAAAAAGTATTCGACTTTGAAGATTTTATATACACTCATTGACGCCTTCTGATTTCACATCAGCCATATATAGAGGTCCATGACTTTCAGAACATATTTCTTGCCCAGTCTTGACCTTTCTATACATAGTCATTGACTCCATCTAGTCCATTTTAGACTTGATTAAAGTTTTTCAGTCCTAAGAGTCCTCGATCATGAACTTTATATAGATGCCTCATGTTGATCTTACATCAGCCATAGAGTATTGCATGTGCCCTAATGGACATTTTTCTGGCCAAAGAATACTCGATCTTTAACTTTTTACATACACTTACTGACGCCCTCTGATGACACATCAAGCCTTACTGGAGTCCATATTTGAGCTAATGATCATATTTTTGGCCGAAAAGTGCTCAATCTTCAACTTTCAATACACACTCATTGATTCACTCTGATGTTACTTGAGTCATATATGAAGCCATTTTGACCTACTGAACAAATTTCTGGCAAATTTGTCCTTGATGATGAAATTTCTATACAGACTCATTGACTCTGGGTGTTACATCAGACAGACAGTAGGACATATGTGACCTAAGAAACATTACTGGCCTAAGTGCGCTTGATCTTGAACTTTCTATATATACTCTTTGACTCCTTCAGATTTGACTTCACCCATACAGAAGTCCACATAAGATCTACTGAACATATTTCTGGCAAATTAGTCCTCGATCAAGAACTTTCTTTACCTACTCATTGACTCCATCTGATGGAACGTCAGACATAAAGTATTGCATATTTGACCCAATGGACATATTGACGCCTTTCTGATGTCACATCAGCCATACTGTAGTCCATATTTTACCAAATGAACATATTTCTGGCCCAACAGTACTCTATCTTGAACTTTCAACACATATTCATTGAGTCACTCTGATCTTACCTCAGTCATATACGAACCCATTTCGACCTACAGAACAAATTTCTGGCAAATTAGTCCTCGATGATGAACTTTTTATATAAAGTCATTGACTCTTTCTGATGATACGTCAGACACAGAGTATTGCACATTTGACTTAATTCACATATTTCTGTCAAATTGGTACTTAATCTTGAACTTTCAAACACATACTCATTGACTCAGCCGTATTTTACTTCAGCCAAGGATTAACCTATTTTTGACCTATTGAACAAATTTCTGGCAAATTAGTCCTTGATGTTGAAAATTCTATACAGACTTATTGGTGTTTCATCAGACAGACAGTAGTCCATGTTTTACCTTCGAAACATATTTCTAGCCTGAGGACGCTTGATCTTGAACTTTCTATGTATACTCATTGACTCCTGATGTTATTTCGGCCATACAGAAGTCCATTTTAGACTTGATTAAAGTTTTTCGGTCCCAAGAGTCCTCGATCATGAACTTTACATACATGCCTCACTCTGATGTTACCTGAGCCATAGAGTTTTGCATTTTTGACATAATGGACATATTTCTGGCCAAAGAAAACTCGATCTTGAACTTTTTATATATACTTACTGACACCTTCTGATGTTACTTGAGCCATGTACAAAGCCATTTTGACCTACTGAACAAATTTCTGGCAAATTAGTCCTTGATGTTGAAAATTCCATACAGACTTATTGACTCCTTCTTGTGTTTCATCAGACAGACAGTAGTCCACCTTAGAAACATATTTCGGGCCTAAGAGTGCTTTTTCTTGAACTTTCTAAAGACAGTCATTGACTCCAGATTTTTTACTTCAGCCAGATAAGCCAGACAGTAGTCCATATTTGACCGAAAGAACATATTTCTGGCCAAAAAGTATTCGACTTTGAAGATTTTATATACACTCATTGACGCCTTCTGATTTCACATCAGCCATATATAGAGGTCCATGACTTTCAGAACATATTTCTGGCCCAGTCTTGACCTTTCTATACATAGTCATTGACTCCATCTAGTCCATTTTAGACTTGATTAAAGTTTTTTAGTCCTAAGAGTCCTCGATCATGAACTTTATATAGATGCCTCATGTTGATCTTACATCAGCCATGGAGTATTGCATGTGCCCTAATGGACATTTTTCTGGCCAAAGAATACTCGATCTTTAACTTTTTACATACACTTACTGACGCCCTCTGATGACACATCAAGCCTTACTGGAGTCCATATTTGAGCTAATGATCATATTTTTGGCCGAAAAGTGCTCAATCTTCAACTTTCAATACACACTCATTGATTCACTCTGATGTTACTTGAGTCATATATGAAGCCATTTTGACCTACTGAACAAATTTCTGGCAAATTTGTCCTTGATGATGAAATTTCTATACAGACTCATTGACTCTGGGTGTTACATCAGACAGACAGTAGGACATATGTGACCTAAGAAACATTACTGGCCTAAGTGCGCTTGATCTTGAACTTTCTATATATACTCTTTGACTCCTTCAGATTTGACTTCACCCATACAGAAGTCCACATAAGATCTACTGAACATATTTCTGGCAAATTAGTCCTCGATCAAGAACTTTCTTTACCTACTCATTGACTCCATCTGATGGAACGTCAGACATAAAGTATTGCATATTTGACCCAATGGACATATTGACGCCTTTCTGATGTCACATCAGCCATACTGTAGTCCATATTTTACCAAATGAACATATTTCTGGCCCAACAGTACTCTATCTTGAACTTTCAACACATATTCATTGAGTCACTCTGATCTTACCTCAGTCATATACGAACCCATTTCGACCTACAGAACAAATTTCTGGCAAATTAGTCCTCGATGATGAACTTTTTATATAAAGTCATTGACTCTTTCTGATGATACGTCAGACACAGAGTATTGCACATTTGACTTAATTCACATATTTCTGTCAAATTGGTACTTAATCTTGAACTTTCAAACACATACTCATTGACTCAGCCGTATTTTACTTCAGCCAAGGATTAACCTATTTTTGACCTATTGAACAAATTTCTGGCAAATTAGTCCTTGATGTTGAAAATTCTATACAGACTTATTGGTGTTTCATCAGACAGACAGTAGTCCATGTTTTACCTTCGAAACATATTTCTAGCCTGAGGACGCTTGATCTTGAACTTTCTATGTATACTCATTGACTCCTGATGTTATTTCGGCCATACAGAAGTCCATTTTAGACTTGATTAAAGTTTTTCGGTCCCAAGAGTCCTCGATCATGAACTTTACATACATGCCTCACTCTGATGTTACCTGAGCCATAGAGTTTTGCATTTTTGACATAATGGACATATTTCTGGCCAAAGAAAACTCGATCTTGAACTTTTTATATATACTTACTGACACCTTCTGATGTTACTTGAGCCATGTACAAAGCCATTTTGACCTACTGAACAAATTTCTGGCAAATTAGTCCTTGATGTTGAAAATTCCATACAGACTTATTGACTCCTTCTTGTGTTTCATCAGACAGACAGTAGTCCACCTTAGAAACATATTTCGGGCCTAAGAGTGCTTTTTCTTGAACTTTCTAAAGACAGTCATTGACTCCAGATTTTTTACTTCAGCCAGATAAGCCAGACAGTAGTCCATATTTGACCGAAAGAACATATTTCTGGCCAAAAAGTATTCGACTTTGAAGATTTTATATACACTCATTGACGCCTTCTGATTTCACATCAGCCATATATAGAGGTCCATGACTTTCAGAACATATTTCTGGCCCAGTCTTGACCTTTCTATACATAGTCATTGACTCCATCTAGTCCATTTTAGACTTGATTAAAGTTTTTTAGTCCTAAGAGTCCTCGATCATGAACTTTATATAGATGCCTCATGTTGATCTTACATCAGCCATGGAGTATTGCATGTGCCCTAATGGACATTTTTCTGGCCAAAGAATACTCGATCTTTAACTTTTTACATACACTTACTGACGCCCTCTGATGACACATCAAGCCTTACTGGAGTCCATATTTGAGCTAATGATCATATTTTTGGCCGAAAAGTGCTCAATCTTCAACTTTCAATACACACTCATTGATTCACTCTGATGTTACTTGAGTCATATATGAAGCCATTTTGACCTACTGAACAAATTTCTGGCAAATTTGTCCTTGATGATGAAATTTCTATACAGACTCATTGACTCTGGGTGTTACATCAGACAGACAGTAGGACATATGTGACCTAAGAAACATTACTGGCCTAAGTGCGCTTGATCTTGAACTTTCTATATATACTCTTTGACTCCTTCAGATTTGACTTCACCCATACAGAAGTCCACATAAGATCTACTGAACATATTTCTGGCAAATTAGTCCTCGATCAAGAACTTTCTTTACCTACTCATTGACTCCATCTGATGGAACGTCAGACATAAAGTATTGCATATTTGACCCAATGGACATATTGACGCCTTTCTGATGTCACGTCAGCCATACTGTAGTCCATATTTTACCAAATGAACATATTTCTGGCCCAACAGTACTCTATCTTGAACTTTCAACACATATTCATTGAGTCACTCTGATCTTACCTCAGTCATATACGAACCCATTTCGACCTACAGAACAAATTTCTGGCAAATTAGTCCTCGATGATGAACTTTTTATATAAAGTCATTGACTCTTTCTGATGATACGTCAGACACAGAGTATTGCACATTTGACTTAATTCACATATTTCTGTCAAATTGGTACTTAATCTTGAACTTTCAAACACATACTCATTGACTCAGCCGTATTTTACTTCAGCCAAGGATTAACCTATTTTTGACCTATTGAACAAATTTCTGGCAAATTAGTCCTTGATGTTGAAAATTCTATACAGACTTATTGGTGTTTCATCAGACAGACAGTAGTCCATGTTTTACCTTCGAAACATATTTCTAGCCTGAGGACGCTTGATCTTGAACTTTCTATGTATACTCATTGACTCCTGATGTTATTTCGGCCATACAGAAGTCCATTTTAGACTTGATTAAAGTTTTTCGGTCCCAAGAGTCCTCGATCATGAACTTTACATACATGCCTCACTCTGATGTTACCTGAGCCATAGAGTTTTGCATTTTTGACATAATGGACATATTTCTGGCCAAAGAAAACTCGATCTTGAACTTTTTATATATACTTACTGACACCTTCTGATGTTACTTGAGCCATGTACAAAGCCATTTTGACCTACTGAACAAATTTCTGGCAAATTAGTCCTTGATGTTGAAAATTCCATACAGACTTATTGACTCCTTCTTGTGTTTCATCAGACAGACAGTAGTCCACCTTAGAAACATATTTCGGGCCTAAGAGTGCTTTTTCTTGAACTTTCTAAAGACAGTCATTGACTCCAGATTTTTTACTTCAGCCAGATAAGCCAGACAGTAGTCCATATTTGACCGAAAGAACATATTTCTGGCCAAAAAGTATTCGACTTTGAAGATTTTATATACACTCATTGACGCCTTCTGATTTCACATCAGCCATATATAGAGGTCCATGACTTTCAGAACATATTTCTGGCCCAGTCTTGACCTTTCTATACATAGTCATTGACTCCATCTAGTCCATTTTAGACTTGATTAAAGTTTTTTAGTCCTAAGAGTCCTCGATCATGAACTTTATATAGATGCCTCATGTTGATCTTACATCAGCCATGGAGTATTGCATGTGCCCTAATGGACATTTTTCTGGCCAAAGAATACTCGATCTTTAACTTTTTACATACACTTACTGACGCCCTCTGATGACACATCAAGCCTTACTGGAGTCCATATTTGAGCTAATGATCATATTTTTGGCCGAAAAGTGCTCAATCTTCAACTTTCAATACACACTCATTGATTCACTCTGATGTTACTTGAGTCATATATGAAGCCATTTTGACCTACTGAACAAATTTCTGGCAAATTTGTCCTTGATGATGAAATTTCTATACAGACTCATTGACTCTGGGTGTTACATCAGACAGACAGTAGGACATATGTGACCTAAGAAACATTACTGGCCTAAGTGCGCTTGATCTTGAACTTTCTATATATACTCTTTGACTCCTTCAGATTTGACTTCACCCATACAGAAGTCCACATAAGATCTACTGAACATATTTCTGGCAAATTAGTCCTCGATCAAGAACTTTCTTTACCTACTCATTGACTCCATCTGATGGAACGTCAGACATAAAGTATTGCATATTTGACCCAATGGACATATTGACGCCTTTCTGATGTCACGTCAGCCATACTGTAGTCCATATTTTACCAAATGAACATATTTCTGGCCCAACAGTACTCTATCTTGAACTTTCAACACATATTCATTGAGTCACTCTGATCTTACCTCAGTCATATACGAACCCATTTCGACCTACAGAACAAATTTCTGGCAAATTAGTCCTCGATGATGAACTTTTTATATAAAGTCATTGACTCTTTCTGATGATACGTCAGACACAGAGTATTGCACATTTGACTTAATTCACATATTTCTGTCAAATTGGTACTTAATCTTGAACTTTCAAACACATACTCATTGACTCAGCCGTATTTTACTTCAGCCAAGGATTAACCTATTTTTGACCTATTGAACAAATTTCTGGCAAATTAGTCCTTGATGTTGAAAATTCTATACAGACTTATTGGTGTTTCATCAGACAGACAGTAGTCCATGTTTGACCTTCGAAACATATTTCTAGCCTGAGGACGCTTGATCTTGAACTTTCTATGGATACTCATTGACTCCTGATGTTATTTCGGCCATACAGAAGTCCATTTTAGACTTGATTAAAGTTTTTCGGTCCCAAGAGTCCTCGATCATGAACTTTACATACATGCCTCACTCTGATGTTACCTGAGCCATAGAGTTTTGCATTTTTGACATAATGGACATATTTCTGGCCAAAGAAAACTCGATCTTGAACTTTTTATATATACTTACTGACACCTTCTGATGTTACTTGAGCCATGTACAAAGCCATTTTGACCTACTGAACAAATTTCTGGCAAATTAGTCCTTGATGTTGAAAATTCCATACAGACTTATTGACTCCTTCTTGTGTTTCATCAGACAGACAGTAGTCCACCTTAGAAACATATTTCGGGCCTAAGAGTGCTTTTTCTTGAACTTTCTAAAGACAGTCATTGACTCCAGATTTTTTACTTCAGCCAGATAAGCCAGACAGTAGTCCATATTTGACCGAAAGAACATATTTCTGGCCAAAAAGTATTCGACTTTGAAGATTTTATATACACTCATTGACGCCTTCTGATTTCACATCAGCCATATATAGAGGTCCATGACTTTCAGAACATATTTCTGGCCCAGTCTTGACCTTTCTATACATAGTCATTGACTCCATCTAGTCCATTTTAGACTTGATTAAAGTTTTTTAGTCCTAAGAGTCCTCGATCATGAACTTTATATAGATGCCTCATGTTGATCTTACATCAGCCATGGAGTATTGCATGTGCCCTAATGGACATTTTTCTGGCCAAAGAATACTCGATCTTTAACTTTTTACATACACTTACTGACGCCCTCTGATGACACATCAAGCCTTACTGGAGTCCATATTTGAGCTAATGATCATATTTTTGGCCGAAAAGTGCTCAATCTTCAACTTTCAATACACACTCATTGATTCACTCTGATGTTACTTGAGTCATATATGAAGCCATTTTGACCTACTGAACAAATTTCTGGCAAATTTGTCCTTGATGATGAAATTTCTATACAGACTCATTGACTCTGGGTGTTACATCAGACAGACAGTAGGACATATGTGACCTAAGAAACATTACTGGCCTAAGTGCGCTTGATCTTGAACTTTCTATATATACTCTTTGACTCCTTCAGATTTGACTTCACCCATACAGAAGTCCACATAAGATCTACTGAACATATTTCTGGCAAATTAGTCCTCGATCAAGAACTTTCTTTACCTACTCATTGACTCCATCTGATGGAACGTCAGACATAAAGTATTGCATATTTGACCCAATGGACATATTGACGCCTTTCTGATGTCACGTCAGCCATACTGTAGTCCATATTTTACCAAATGAACATATTTCTGGCCCAACAGTACTCTATCTTGAACTTTCAACACATATTCATTGAGTCACTCTGATCTTACCTCAGTCATATACGAACCCATTTCGACCTACAGAACAAATTTCTGGCAAATTAGTCCTCGATGATGAACTTTTTATATAAAGTCATTGACTCTTTCTGATGATACGTCAGACACAGAGTATTGCACATTTGACTTAATTCACATATTTCTGTCAAATTGGTACTTAATCTTGAACTTTCAAACACATACTCATTGACTCAGCCGTATTTTACTTCAGCCAAGGATTAACCTATTTTTGACCTATTGAACAAATTTCTGGCAAATTAGTCCTTGATGTTGAAAATTCTATACAGACTTATTGGTGTTTCATCAGACAGACAGTAGTCCATGTTTTACCTTCGAAACATATTTCTAGCCTGAGGACGCTTGATCTTGAACTTTCTATGTATACTCATTGACTCCTGATGTTATTTCGGCCATACAGAAGTCCATTTTAGACTTGATTAAAGTTTTTCGGTCCCAAGAGTCCTCGATCATGAACTTTACATACATGCCTCACTCTGATGTTACCTGAGCCATAGAGTTTTGCATTTTTGACATAATGGACATATTTCTGGCCAAAGAAAACTCGATCTTGAACTTTTTATATATACTTACTGACACCTTCTGATGTTACTTGAGCCATGTACAAAGCCATTTTGACCTACTGAACAAATTTCTGGCAAATTAGTCCTTGATGTTGAAAATTCCATACAGACTTATTGACTCCTTCTTGTGTTTCATCAGACAGACAGTAGTCCACCTTAGAAACATATTTCGGGCCTAAGAGTGCTTTTTCTTGAACTTTCTAAAGACAGTCATTGACTCCAGATTTTTTACTTCAGCCAGATAAGCCAGACAGTAGTCCATATTTGACCGAAAGAACATATTTCTGGCCAAAAAGTATTCGACTTTGAAGATTTTATATACACTCATTGACGCCTTCTGATTTCACATCAGCCATATATAGAGGTCCATGACTTTCAGAACATATTTCTGGCCCAGTCTTGACCTTTCTATACATAGTCATTGACTCCATCTAGTCCATTTTAGACTTGATTAAAGTTTTTTAGTCCTAAGAGTCCTCGATCATGAACTTTATATAGATGCCTCATGTTGATCTTACATCAGCCATGGAGTATTGCATGTGCCCTAATGGACATTTTTCTGGCCAAAGAATACTCGATCTTTAACTTTTTACATACACTTACTGACGCCCTCTGATGACACATCAAGCCTTACTGGAGTCCATATTTGAGCTAATGATCATATTTTTGGCCGAAAAGTGCTCAATCTTCAACTTTCAATACACACTCATTGATTCACTCTGATGTTACTTGAGTCATATATGAAGCCATTTTGACCTACTGAACAAATTTCTGGCAAATTTGTCCTTGATGATGAAATTTCTATACAGACTCATTGACTCTGGGTGTTACATCAGACAGACAGTAGGACATATGTGACCTAAGAAACATTACTGGCCTAAGTGCGCTTGATCTTGAACTTTCTATATATACTCTTTGACTCCTTCAGATTTGACTTCACCCATACAGAAGTCCACATAAGATCTACTGAACATATTTCTGGCAAATTAGTCCTCGATCAAGAACTTTCTTTACCTACTCATTGACTCCATCTGATGGAACGTCAGACATAAAGTATTGCATATTTGACCCAATGGACATATTGACGCCTTTCTGATGTCACGTCAGCCATACTGTAGTCCATATTTTACCAAATGAACATATTTCTGGCCCAACAGTACTCTATCTTGAACTTTCAACACATATTCATTGAGTCACTCTGATCTTACCTCAGTCATATACGAACCCATTTCGACCTACAGAACAAATTTCTGGCAAATTAGTCCTCGATGATGAACTTTTTATATAAAGTCATTGACTCTTTCTGATGATACGTCAGACACAGAGTATTGCACATTTGACTTAATTCACATATTTCTGTCAAATTGGTACTTAATCTTGAACTTTCAAACACATACTCATTGACTCAGCCGTATTTTACTTCAGCCAAGGATTAACCTATTTTTGACCTATTGAACAAATTTCTGGCAAATTAGTCCTTGATGTTGAAAATTCTATACAGACTTATTGGTGTTTCATCAGACAGACAGTAGTCCATGTTTTACCTTCGAAACATATTTCTAGCCTGAGGACGCTTGATCTTGAACTTTCTATGTATACTCATTGACTCCTGATGTTATTTCGGCCATACAGAAGTCCATTTTAGACTTGATTAAAGTTTTTCGGTCCCAAGAGTCCTCGATCATGAACTTTACATACATGCCTCACTCTGATGTTACCTGAGCCATAGAGTTTTGCATTTTTGACATAATGGACATATTTCTGGCCAAAGAAAACTCGATCTTGAACTTTTTATATATACTTACTGACACCTTCTGATGTTACTTGAGCCATGTACAAAGCCATTTTGACCTACTGAACAAATTTCTGGCAAATTAGTCCTTGATGTTGAAAATTCCATACAGACTTATTGACTCCTTCTTGTGTTTCATCAGACAGACAGTAGTCCACCTTAGAAACATATTTCGGGCCTAAGAGTGCTTTTTCTTGAACTTTCTAAAGACAGTCATTGACTCCAGATTTTTTACTTCAGCCAGATAAGCCAGACAGTAGTCCATATTTGACCGAAAGAACATATTTCTGGCCAAAAAGTATTCGACTTTGAAGATTTTATATACACTCATTGACGCCTTCTGATTTCACATCAGCCATATATAGAGGTCCATGACTTTCAGAACATATTTCTGGCCCAGTCTTGACCTTTCTATACATAGTCATTGACTCCATCTAGTCCATTTTAGACTTGATTAAAGTTTTTTAGTCCTAAGAGTCCTCGATCATGAACTTTATATAGATGCCTCATGTTGATCTTACATCAGCCATGGAGTATTGCATGTGCCCTAATGGACATTTTTCTGGCCAAAGAATACTCGATCTTTAACTTTTTACATACACTTACTGACGCCCTCTGATGACACATCAAGCCTTACTGGAGTCCATATTTGAGCTAATGATCATATTTTTGGCCGAAAAGTGCTCAATCTTCAACTTTCAATACACACTCATTGATTCACTCTGATATTACTTGAGTCATATATGAAGCCATTTTGACCTACTGAACAAATTTCTGGCAAATTTGTCCTTGATGATGAAATTTCTATACAGACTCATTGACTCTGGGTGTTACATCAGACAGACAGTAGGACATATGTGACCTAAGAAACATTACTGGCCTAAGTGCGCTTGATCTTGAACTTTCTATATATACTCTTTGACTCCTTCAGATTTGACTTCACCCATACAGAAGTCCACATAAGATCTACTGAACTTATTTCTGGCAAATTAGTCCTTGATCAAGAACTTTCTTTACCTACTCATTGACTCCATCTGATGGAACTTCAGACATAAAGTATTGCATATTTGACCCAATGGACATATTGACGCCTTTCTGATGTCACGTCAGCCATACTGTAGTCCATATTTTACCAAATGAACATATTTCTGGCCCAACAGTACTCTATCTTGAACTTTCAACACATATTCATTGAGTCACTCTGATCTTACCTCAGTCATATACGAACCCATTTCGACCTACAGAACAAATTTCTGGCAAATTAGTCCTCGATGATGAACTTTTTATATAAAGTCATTGACTCTTTCTGATGATACGTCAGACACAGAGTATTGCACATTTGACTTAATTCACATATTTCTGTCAAATTGGTACTTAATCTTGAACTTTCAAACACATACTCATTGACTCAGCCGTATTTTACTTCAGCCAAGGATTAACCTATTTTTGACCTATTGAACAAATTTCTGGCAAATTAGTCCTTGATGTTGAAAATTCTATACAGACTTATTGGTGTTTCATCAGACAGACAGTAGTCCATGTTTTACCTTCGAAACATATTTCTAGCCTGAGGACGCTTGATCTTGAACTTTCTATGTATACTCATTGACTCCTGATGTTATTTCGGCCATACAGAAGTCCATTTTAGACTTGATTAAAGTTTTTCGGTCCCAAGAGTCCTCGATCATGAACTTTACATACATGCCTCACTCTGATGTTACCTGAGCCATAGAGTTTTGCATTTTTGACATAATGGACATATTTCTGGCCAAAGAAAACTCGATCTTGAACTTTTTATATATACTTACTGACACCTTCTGATGTTACTTGAGCCATGTACAAAGCCATTTTGACCTACTGAACAAATTTCTGGCAAATTAGTCCTTGATGTTGAAAATTCCATACAGACTTATTGACTCCTTCTTGTGTTTCATCAGACAGACAGTAGTCCACCTTAGAAACATATTTCGGGCCTAAGAGTGCAATATCTTGAACTTTCTAAAGACAGTCATTGACTCCAGATTTTTTACTTCAGCCAGATAAGCCAGACAGTAGTCCATATTTGACCGAAAGAACATATTTCTGGCCAAAAAGTATTCGACTTTGAAGATTTTATATACACTCATTGACGCCTTCTGATTTCACATCAGCCATATATAGAGGTCCATGACTTTCAGAACATATTTCTGGCCCAGTCTTGACCTTTCTATACATAGTCATTGACTCCATCTAGTCCATTTTAGACTTGATTAAAGTTTTTTAGTCCTAAGAGTCCTCGATCATGAACTTTATATAGATGCCTCATGTTGATCTTACATCAGCCATGGAGTATTGCATGTGCCCTAATGGACATTTTTCTGGCCAAAGAATACTCGATCTTTAACTTTTTACATACACTTACTGACGCCCTCTGATGACACATCAAGCCTTACTGGAGTCCATATTTGAGCTAATGATCATATTTTTGGCCGAAAAGTGCTCAATCTTCAACTTTCAATACACACTCATTGATTCACTCTGATGTTACTTGAGTCATATATGAAGCCATTTTGACCTACTGAACAAATTTCTGGCAAATTTGTCCTTGATGATGAAATTTCTATACAGACTCATTGACTCTGGGTGTTACATCAGACAGACAGTAGGACATATGTGACCTAAGAAACATTACTGGCCTAAGTGCGCTTGATCTTGAACTTTCTATATATACTCTTTGACTCCTTCAGATTTGACTTCACCCATACAGAAGTCCACATAAGATCTACTGAACATATTTCTGGCAAATTAGTCCTCGATCAAGAACTTTCTTTACCTACTCATTGACTCCATCTGATGGAACGTCAGACATAAAGTATTGCATATTTGACCCAATGGACATATTGACGCCTTTCTGATGTCACGTCAGCCATACTGTAGTCCATATTTTACCAAATGAACATATTTCTGGCCCAACAGTACTCTATCTTGAACTTTCAACACATATTCATTGAGTCACTCTGATCTTACCTCAGTCATATACGAACCCATTTCGACCTACAGAACAAATTTCTGGCAAATTAGTCCTCGATGATGAACTTTTTATATAAAGTCATTGACTCTTTCTGATGATACGTCAGACACAGAGTATTGCACATTTGACTTAATTCACATATTTCTGTCAAATTGGTACTTAATCTTGAACTTTCAAACACATACTCATTGACTCAGCCGTATTTTACTTCAGCCAAGGATTAACCTATTTTTGACCTATTGAACAAATTTCTGGCAAATTAGTCCTTGATGTTGAAAATTCTATACAGACTTATTGGTGTTTCATCAGACAGACAGTAGTCCATGTTTTACCTTCGAAACATATTTCTAGCCTGAGGACGCTTGATCTTGAACTTTCTATGTATACTCATTGACTCCTGATGTTATTTCGGCCATACAGAAGTCCATTTTAGACTTGATTAAAGTTTTTCGGTCCCAAGAGTCCTCGATCATGAACTTTACATACATGCCTCACTCTGATGTTACCTGAGCCATAGAGTTTTGCATTTTTGACATAATGGACATATTTCTGGCCAAAGAAAACTCGATCTTGAACTTTTTATATATACTTACTGACACCTTCTGATGTTACTTGAGCCATGTACAAAGCCATTTTGACCTACTGAACAAATTTCTGGCAAATTAGTCCTTGATGTTGAAAATTCCATACAGACTTATTGACTCCTTCTTGTGTTTCATCAGACAGACAGTAGTCCACCTTAGAAACATATTTCGGGCCTAAGAGTGCTTTATCTTGAACTTTCTAAAGACAGTCATTGACTCCAGATTTTTTACTTCAGCCAGATAAGCCAGACAGTAGTCCATATTTGACCGAAAGAACATATTTCTGGCCAAAAAGTATTCGACTTTGAAGATTTTATATACACTCATTGACGCCTTCTGATTTCACATCAGCCATATATAGAGGTCCATGACTTTCAGAACATATTTCTGGCCCAGTCTTGACCTTTCTATACATAGTCATTGACTCCATCTAGTCCATTTTAGACTTGATTAAAGTTTTTTAGTCCTAAGAGTCCTCGATCATGAACTTTATATAGATGCCTCATGTTGATCTTACATCAGCCATGGAGTATTGCATGTGCCCTAATGGACATTTTTCTGGCCAAAGAATACTCGATCTTTAACTTTTTACATACACTTACTGACGCCCTCTGATGACACATCAAGCCTTACTGGAGTCCATATTTGAGCTAATGATCATATTTTTGGCCGAAAAGTGCTCAATCTTCAACTTTCAATACACACTCATTGATTCACTCTGATGTTACTTGAGTCATATATGAAGCCATTTTGACCTACTGAACAAATTTCTGGCAAATTTGTCCTTGATGATGAAATTTCTATACAGACTCATTGACTCTGGGTGTTACATCAGACAGACAGTAGGACATATGTGACCTAAGAAACATTACTGGCCTAAGTGCGCTTGATCTTGAACTTTCTATATATACTCTTTGACTCCTTCAGATTTGACTTCACCCATACAGAAGTCCACATAAGATCTACTGAACATATTTCTGGCAAATTAGTCCTCGATCAAGAACTTTCTTTACCTACTCATTGACTCCATCTGATGGAACGTCAGACATAAAGTATTGCATATTTGACCCAATGGACATATTGACGCCTTTCTGATGTCACGTCAGCCATACTGTAGTCCATATTTTACCAAATGAACATATTTCTGGCCCAACAGTACTCTATCTTGAACTTTCAACACATATTCATTGAGTCACTCTGATCTTACCTCAGTCATATACGAACCCATTTCGACCTACAGAACAAATTTCTGGCAAATTAGTCCTCGATGATGAACTTTTTATATAAAGTCATTGACTCTTTCTGATGATACGTCAGACACAGAGTATTGCACATTTGACTTAATTCACATATTTCTGTCAAATTGGTACTTAATCTTGAACTTTCAAACACATACTCATTGACTCAGCCGTATTTTACTTCAGCCAAGGATTAACCTATTTTTGACCTATTGAACAAATTTCTGGCAAATTAGTCCTTGATGTTGAAAATTCTATACAGACTTATTGGTGTTTCATCAGACAGACAGTAGTCCATGTTTGACCTTCGAAACATATTTCTAGCCTGAGGACGCTTGATCTTGAACTTTCTATGGATACTCATTGACTCCTGATGTTATTTCGGCCATACAGAAGTCCATTTTAGACTTGATTAAAGTTTTTCGGTCCCAAGAGTCCTCGATCATGAACTTTACATACATGCCTCACTCTGATGTTACCTGAGCCATAGAGTTTTGCATTTTTGACATAATGGACATATTTCTGGCCAAAGAAAACTCGATCTTGAACTTTTTATGTATACTTACTGACACCTTCTGATGTTACTTGAGCCATGTACAAAGCCATTTTGACCTACTGAACAAATTTCTGGCAAATTAGTCCTTGATGTTGAAAATTCCATACAGACTTATTGACTCCTTCTTGTGTTTCATCAGACAGACAGTAGTCCACCTTAGAAACATATTTCAGGCCTCTGAGTGCTGTATCTTGACCTTGCTAAAGACAGTCATTGACTCCAGATTTTTTACTTCAGCCAGATAAGCCAGACAGTAGTCCATATTTGACCGAAAGAACATATTTCTGGCCAAAAAGTATTCGACTTTGAAGATTTTATATACACTCATTGACGCCTTCTGATTTCACATCAGCCATATATAGAGGTCCATGACTTTCAGAACATATTTCTGGCCCAGTCTTGACCTTTCTATACATAGTCATTGACTCCATCTAGTCCATTTTAGACTTGATTAAAGTTTTTTAGTCCTAAGAGTCCTCGATCATGAACTTTATATAGATGCCTCATGTTGATCTTACATCAGCCATAGAGTATTGCATGTGCCCTAATGGACATTTTTCTGGCCAAAGAATACTCGATCTTTAACTTTTTACATACACTTACTGACGCCCTCTGATGACACATCAAGCCTTACTGGAGTCCATATTTGAGCTAATGATCATATTTTTGGCCGAAAAGTGCTCAATCTTCAACTTTCAATACACACTCATTGATTCACTCTGATGTTACTTGAGTCATATATGAAGCCATTTTGACCTACTGAACAAATTTCTGGCAAATTTGTCCTTGATGATGAAATTTCTATACAGACTCATTGACTCTGGGTGTTACATCAGACAGACAGTAGGACATATGTGACCTAAGAAACATTACTGGCCTAAGTGCGCTTGATCTTGAACTTTCTATATATACTCTTTGACTCCTTCAGATTTGACTTCACCCATACAGAAGTCCACATAAGATCTACTGAACATATTTCTGGCAAATTAGTCCTCGATCAAGAACTTTCTTTACCTACTCATTGACTCCATCTGATGGAACGTCAGACATAAAGTATTGCATATTTGACCCAATGGACATATTGACGCCTTTCTGATGTCACGTCAGCCATACTGTAGTCCATATTTTACCAAATGAACATATTTCTGGCCCAACAGTACTCTATCTTGAACTTTCAACACATATTCATTGAGTCACTCTGATCTTACCTCAGTCATATACGAACCCATTTCGACCTACAGAACAAATTTCTGGCAAATTAGTCCTCGATGATGAACTTTTTATATAAAGTCATTGACTCTTTCTGATGATACGTCAGACACAGAGTATTGCACATTTGACTTAATTCACATATTTCTGTCAAATTGGTACTTAATCTTGAACTTTCAAACACATACTCATTGACTCAGCCGTATTTTACTTCAGCCAAGGATTAACCTATTTTTGACCTATTGAACAAATTTCTGGCAAATTAGTCCTTGATGTTGAAAATTCTATACAGACTTATTGGTGTTTCATCAGACAGACAGTAGTCCATGTTTGACCTTCGAAACATATTTCTAGCCTGAGGACGCTTGATCTTGAACTTTCTATGGATACTCATTGACTCCTGATGTTATTTCGGCCATACAGAAGTCCATTTTAGACTTGATTAAAGTTTTTCGGTCCCAAGAGTCCTCGATCATGAACTTTACATACATGCCTCACTCTGATGTTACCTGAGCCATAGAGTTTTGCATTTTTGACATAATGGACATATTTCTGGCCAAAGAAAACTCGATCTTGAACTTTTTATATATACTTACTGACACCTTCTGATGTTACTTGAGCCATGTACAAAGCCATTTTGACCTACTGAACAAATTTCTGGCAAATTAGTCCTTGATGTTGAAAATTCCATACAGACTTATTGACTCCTTCTTGTGTTTCATCAGACAGACAGTAGTCCACCTTAGAAACATATTTCGGGCCTAAGAGTGCTTTATCTTGAACTTTCTAAAGACAGTGATTGACTCCAGATTTTTTACTTCAGCCAGATAAGCCAGACAGTAGTCCATATTTGACCGAAAGAACATATTTCTGGCCAAAAAGTATTCGACTTTGAAGATTTTATATACACTCATTGACGCCTTCTGATTTCACATCAGCCATATATAGAGGTCCATGACTTTCAGAACATATTTCTGGCCCAGTCTTGACCTTTCTATACATAGTCATTGACTCCATCTAGTCCATTTTAGACTTGATTAAAGTTTTTTAGTCCTAAGAGTCCTCGATCATGAACTTTATATAGATGCCTCATGTTGATCTTACATCAGCCATAGAGTATTGCATGTGCCCTAATGGACATTTTTCTGGCCAAAGAATACTCGATCTTTAACTTTTTACATACACTTACTGACGCCCTCTGATGACACATCAAGCCTTACTGGAGTCCATATTTGAGCTAATGATCATATTTTTGGCCGAAAAGTGCTCAATCTTCAACTTTCAATACACACTCATTGATTCACTCTGATGTTACTTGAGTCATATATGAAGCCATTTTGACCTACTGAACAAATTTCTGGCAAATTTGTCCTTGATGATGAAATTTCTATACAGACTCATTGACTCTGGGTGTTACATCAGACAGACAGTAGGACATATGTGACCTAAGAAACATTACTGGCCTAAGTGCGCTTGATCTTGAACTTTCTATATATACTCTTTGACTCCTTCAGATTTGACTTCACCCATACAGAAGTCCACATAAGATCTACTGAACATATTTCTGGCAAATTAGTCCTCGATCAAGAACTTTCTTTACCTACTCATTGACTCCATCTGATGGAACGTCAGACATAAAGTATTGCATATTTGACCCAATGGACATATTGACGCCTTTCTGATGTCACGTCAGCCATACTGTAGTCCATATTTTACCAAATGAACATATTTCTGGCCCAACAGTACTCTATCTTGAACTTTCAACACATATTCATTGAGTCACTCTGATCTTACCTCAGTCATATACAAACCCATTTCGACCTACAGAACAAATTTCTGGCAAATTAGTCCTCGATGATGAACTTTTTATATAAAGTCATTGACTCTTTCTGATGATACGTCAGACACAGAGTATTGCACATTTGACTTAATTCACATATTTCTGTCAAATTGGTACTTAATCTTGAACTTTCAAACACATACTCATTGACTCAGCCGTATTTTACTTCAGCCAAGGATTAACCTATTTTTGACCTATTGAACAAATTTCTGGCAAATTAGTCCTTGATGTTGAAAATTCTATACAGACTTATTGGTGTTTCATCAGACAGACAGTAGTCCATGTTTGACCTTCGAAACATATTTCTAGCCTGAGGACGCTTGATCTTGAACTTTCTATGGATACTCATTGACTCCTGATGTTATTTCGGCCATACAGAAGTCCATTTTAGACTTGATTAAAGTTTTTCGGTCCCAAGAGTCCTCGATCATGAACTTTACATACATGCCTCACTCTGATGTTACCTGAGCCATAGAGTTTTGCATTTTTGACATAATGGACATATTTCTGGCCAAAGAAAACTCGATCTTGAACTTTTTATGTATACTTACTGACACCTTCTGATGTTACTTGAGCCATGTACAAAGCCATTTTGACCTACTGAACAAATTTCTGGCAAATTAGTCCTTGATGTTGAAAATTCCATACAGACTTATTGACTCCTTCTTGTGTTTCATCAGACAGACAGTAGTCCACCTTAGAAACATATTTCAGGCCTAAGAGTGCTTTATCTTGAACTTTCTATAGACAGTGATTGACTCCAGATTTTTTACTTCAGCCAGATAAGCCAGACAGTAGTCCATATTTGACCGAAAGAACATATTTCTGGCCAAAAAGTATTCGACTTTGAAGATTTTATATACACTCATTGACGCCTTCTGATTTCACATCAGCCATATATAGAGGTCCATGACTTTCAGAACATATTTCTGGCCCAGTCTTGACCTTTCTATACATAGTCATTGACTCCATCTAGTCCATTTTAGACTTGATTAAAGTTTTTTAGTCCTAAGAGTCCTCGATCATGAACTTTATATAGATGCCTCATGTTGATCTTACATCAGCCATAGAGTATTGCATGTGCCCTAATGGACATTTTTCTGGCCAAAGAATACTCGATCTTTAACT
This sequence comes from Chanodichthys erythropterus, assembly GCF_024489055.1. Lineage (NCBI taxonomy): Eukaryota > Metazoa > Chordata > Actinopteri > Cypriniformes > Xenocyprididae > Chanodichthys > Chanodichthys erythropterus. The sequence goes on along the minus strand of NC_090238.1, from coordinate 9,449,861 downwards.
TTTTACATACACTTACTGACGCCCTCTGATGACACATCAAGCCTTACTGGAGTCCATATTTGAGCTAATGATCATATTTTTGGCCGAAAAGTGCTCAATCTTCAACTTTCAATACACACTCATTGATTCACTCTGATGTTACTTGAGTCATATATGAAGCCATTTTGACCTACTGAACAAATTTCTGGCAAATTTGTCCTTGATGATGAAATTTCTATACAGACTCATTGACTCTGGGTGTTACATCAGACAGACAGTAGGACATATGTGACCTAAGAAACATTACTGGCCTAAGTGCGCTTGATCTTGAACTTTCTATATATACTCTTTGACTCCTTCAGATTTGACTTCACCCATACAGAAGTCCACATAAGATCTACTGAACATATTTCTGGCAAATTAGTCCTCGATCAAGAACTTTCTTTACCTACTCATTGACTCCATCTGATGGAACGTCAGACATAAAGTATTGCATATTTGACCCAATGGACATATTGACGCCTTTCTGATGTCACGTCAGCCATACTGTAGTCCATATTTTACCAAATGAACATATTTCTGGCCCAACAGTACTCTATCTTGAACTTTCAACACATATTCATTGAGTCACTCTGATCTTACCTCAGTCATATACAAACCCATTTCGACCTACAGAACAAATTTCTGGCAAATTAGTCCTCGATGATGAACTTTTTATATAAAGTCATTGACTCTTTCTGATGATACGTCAGACACAGAGTATTGCACATTTGACTTAATTCACATATTTCTGTCAAATTGGTACTTAATCTTGAACTTTCAAACACATACTCATTGACTCAGCCGTATTTTACTTCAGCCAAGGATTAACCTATTTTTGACCTATTGAACAAATTTCTGGCAAATTAGTCCTTGATGTTGAAAATTCTATACAGACTTATTGGTGTTTCATCAGACAGACAGTAGTCCATGTTTGACCTTCGAAACATATTTCTAGCCTGAGGACGCTTGATCTTGAACTTTCTATGGATACTCATTGACTCCTGATGTTATTTCGGCCATACAGAAGTCCATTTTAGACTTGATTAAAGTTTTTCGGTCCCAAGAGTCCTCGATCATGAACTTTACATACATGCCTCACTCTGATGTTACCTGAGCCATAGAGTTTTGCATTTTTGACATAATGGACATATTTCTGGCCAAAGAAAACTCGATCTTGAACTTTTTATGTATACTTACTGACACCTTCTGATGTTACTTGAGCCATGTACAAAGCCATTTTGACCTACTGAACAAATTTCTGGCAAATTAGTCCTTGATGTTGAAAATTCCATACAGACTTATTGACTCCTTCTTGTGTTTCATCAGACAGACAGTAGTCCACCTTAGAAACATATTTCAGGCCTAAGAGTGCTTTATCTTGAACTTTCTATAGACAGTGATTGACTCCAGATTTTTTACTTCAGCCAGATAAGCCAGACAGTAGTCCATATTTGACCGAAAGAACATATTTCTGGCCAAAAAGTATTCGACTTTGAAGATTTTATATACACTCATTGACGCCTTCTGATTTCACATCAGCCATATATAGAGGTCCATGACTTTCAGAACATATTTCTGGCCCAGTCTTGACCTTTCTATACATAGTCATTGACTCCATCTAGTCCATTTTAGACTTGATTAAAGTTTTTTAGTCCTAAGAGTCCTCGATCATGAACTTTATATAGATGCCTCATGTTGATCTTACATCAGCCATAGAGTATTGCATGTGCCCTAATGGACATTTTTCTGGCCAAAGAATACTCGATCTTTAACTTTTTACATACACTTACTGACGCCCTCTGATGACACATCAAGCCTTACTGGAGTCCATATTTGAGCTAATGATCATATTTTTGGCCGAAAAGTGCTCAATCTTCAACTTTCAATACACACTCATTGATTCACTCTGATGTTACTTGAGTCATATATGAAGCCATTTTGACCTACTGAACAAATTTCTGGCAAATTTGTCCTTGATGATGAAATTTCTATACAGACTCATTGACTCTGGGTGTTACATCAGACAGACAGTAGGACATATGTGACCTAAGAAACATTACTGGCCTAAGTGCGCTTGATCTTGAACTTTCTATATATACTCTTTGACTCCTTCAGATTTGACTTCACCCATACAGAAGTCCACATAAGATCTACTGAACATATTTCTGGCAAATTAGTCCTCGATCAAGAACTTTCTTTACCTACTCATTGACTCCATCTGATGGAACGTCAGATATAAAGTATTGCATATTTGACCCAATGGACATATTGACGCCTTTCTGATGTCACGTCAGCCATACTGTAGTCCATATTTTACCAAATGAACATATTTCTTGCCCAACAGTACTCTATCTTGAACTTTCAACACATATTCATTGAGTCACTCTGATCTTACCTCAGTCATATACAAACCCATTTCGACCTACAGAACAAATTTCTGGCAAATTAGTCCTCGATGATGAACTTTTTATATAAAGTCATTGACTCTTTCTGATGATACGTCAGACACAGAGTATTGCACATTTGACTTAATTCACATATTTCTGTCAAATTGGTACTTAATCTTGAACTTTCAAACACATACTCATTGACTCAGCCGTATTTTACTTCAGCCAAGGATTAACCTATTTTTGACCTATTGAACAAATTTCTGGCAAATTAGTCCTTGATGTTGAAAATTCTATACAGACTTATTGGTGTTTCATCAGACAGACAGTAGTCCATGTTTGACCTTCGAAACATATTTCTAGCCTGAGGACGCTTGATCTTGAACTTTCTATGGATACTCATTGACTCCTGATGTTATTTCGGCCATACAGAAGTCCATTTTAGACTTGATTAAAGTTTTTCGGTCCCAAGAGTCCTCGATCATGAACTTTACATACATGCCTCACTCTGATGTTACCTGAGCCATAGAGTTTTGCATTTTTGACATAATGGACATATTTCTGGCCAAAGAAAACTCGATCTTGAACTTTTTATGTATACTTACTGACACCTTCTGATGTTACTTGAGCCATGTACAAAGCCATTTTGACCTACTGAACAAATTTCTGGCAAATTAGTCCTTGATGTTGAAAATTCCATACAGACTTATTGACTCCTTCTTGTGTTTCATCAGACAGACAGTAGTCCACCTTAGAAACATATTTCAGGCCTAAGAGTGCTTTATCTTGAACTTTCTATAGACAGTGATTGACTCCAGATTTTTTACTTCAGCCAGATAAGCCAGACAGTAGTCCATATTTGACCGAAAGAACATATTTCTGGCCAAAAAGTATTCGACTTTGAAGATTTTATATACACTCATTGACGCCTTCTGATTTCACATCAGCCATATATAGAGGTCCATGACTTTCAGAACATATTTCTGGCCCAGTCTTGACCTTTCTATACATAGTCATTGACTCCATCTAGTCCATTTTAGACTTGATTAAAGTTTTTTAGTCCTAAGAGTCCTCGATCATGAACTTTATATAGATGCCTCATGTTGATCTTACATCAGCCATAGAGTATTGCATGTGCCCTAATGGACATTTTTCTGGCCAAAGAATACTCGATCTTTAACTTTTTACATACACTTACTGACGCCCTCTGATGACACATCAAGCCTTACTGGAGTCCATATTTGAGCTAATGATCATATTTTTGGCCGAAAAGTGCTCAATCTTCAACTTTCAATACACACTCATTGATTCACTCTGATGTTACTTGAGTCATATATGAAGCCATTTTGACCTACTGAACAAATTTCTGGCAAATTTGTCCTTGATGATGAAATTTCTATACAGACTCATTGACTCTGGGTGTTACATCAGACAGACAGTAGGACATATGTGACCTAAGAAACATTACTGGCCTAAGTGCGCTTGATCTTGAACTTTCTATATATACTCTTTGACTCCTTCAGATTTGACTTCACCCATACAGAAGTCCACATAAGATCTACTGAACATATTTCTGGCAAATTAGTCCTCGATCAAGAACTTTCTTTACCTACTCATTGACTCCATCTGATGGAACGTCAGACATAAAGTATTGCATATTTGACCCAATGGACATATTGACGCCTTTCTGATGTCACGTCAGCCATACTGTAGTCCATATTTTACCAAATGAACATATTTCTGGCCCAACAGTACTCTATCTTGAACTTTCAACACATATTCATTGAGTCACTCTGATCTTACCTCAGTCATATACAAACCCATTTCGACCTACAGAACAAATTTCTGGCAAATTAGTCCTCGATGATGAACTTTTTATATAAAGTCATTGACTCTTTCTGATGATACGTCAGACACAGAGTATTGCACATTTGACTTAATTCACATATTTCTGTCAAATTGGTACTTAATCTTGAACTTTCAAACACATACTCATTGACTCAGCCGTATTTTACTTCAGCCAAGGATTAACCTATTTTTGACCTATTGAACAAATTTCTGGCAAATTAGTCCTTGATGTTGAAAATTCTATACAGACTTATTGGTGTTTCATCAGACAGACAGTAGTCCATGTTTGACCTTCGAAACATATTTCTAGCCTGAGGACGCTTGATCTTGAACTTTCTATGGATACTCATTGACTCCTGATGTTATTTCGGCCATACAGAAGTCCATTTTAGACTTGATTAAAGTTTTTCGGTCCCAAGAGTCCTCGATCATGAACTTTACATACATGCCTCACTCTGATGTTACCTGAGCCATAGAGTTTTGCATTTTTGACATAATGGACATATTTCTGGCCAAAGAAAACTCGATCTTGAACTTTTTATGTATACTTACTGACACCTTCTGATGTTACTTGAGCCATGTACAAAGCCATTTTGACCTACTGAACAAATTTCTGGCAAATTAGTCCTTGATGTTGAAAATTCCATACAGACTTATTGACTCCTTCTTGTGTTTCATCAGACAGACAGTAGTCCACCTTAGAAACATATTTCAGGCCTAAGAGTGCTTTATCTTGAACTTTCTATAGACAGTGATTGACTCCAGATTTTTTACTTCAGCCAGATAAGCCAGACAGTAGTCCATATTTGACCGAAAGAACATATTTCTGGCCAAAAAGTATTCGACTTTGAAGATTTTATATACACTCATTGACGCCTTCTGATTTCACATCAGCCATATATAGAGGTCCATGACTTTCAGAACATATTTCTGGCCCAGTCTTGACCTTTCTATACATAGTCATTGACTCCATCTAGTCCATTTTAGACTTGATTAAAGTTTTTTAGTCCTAAGAGTCCTCGATCATGAACTTTATATAGATGCCTCATGTTGATCTTACATCAGCCATAGAGTATTGCATGTGCCCTAATGGACATTTTTCTGGCCAAAGAATACTCGATCTTTAACTTTTTACATACACTTACTGACGCCCTCTGATGACACATCAAGCCTTACTGGAGTCCATATTTGAGCTAATGATCATATATTTGGCCGAAAAGTGCTCAATCTTCAACTTTCAATACACACTCATTGATTCACTCTGATGTTACTTGAGTCATATATGAAGCCATTTTGACCTACTGAACAAATTTCTGGCAAATTTGTCCTTGATGATGAAATTTCTATACAGACTCATTGACTCTGGGTGTTACATCAGACAGACAGTAGGACATATGTGACCTAAGAAACATTACTGGCCTAAGTGCGCTTGATCTTGAACTTTCTATATATATACTCTTTGACTCCTTCAGATTTGACTTCACCCATACAGAAGTCCACATAAGATCTACTGAACATATTTCTGGCAAATTAGTCCTCGATCAAGAACTTTCTTTACCTACTCATTGACTCCATCTGATGGAACGTCAGACATAGAGTATTGCATATTTGACCCAATGGACATATTGACGCCTTTCTGATGTCACGTCAGCCATACTGTAGTCCATATTTTACCAAATGAACATATTTCTGGCCCAACAGTACTCTATCTTGAACTTTCAACACATATTCATTGAGTCACTCTGATCTTACCTCAGTCATATACAAACCCATTTCGACCTACAGAACAAATTTCTGGCAAATTAGTCCTCGATGATGAACTTTTTATATAAAGTCATTGACTCTTTCTGATGATACGTCAGACACAGAGTATTGCACATTTGACTTAATTCACATATTTCTGTCAAATTGGTACTTAATCTTGAACTTTCAAACACATACTCATTGACTCAGCCGTATTTTACTTCAGCCAAGGATTAACCTATTTTTGACCTATTGAACAAATTTCTGGCAAATTAGTCCTTGATGTTGAAAATTCTATACAGACTTATTGGTGTTTCATCAGACAGACAGTAGTCCATGTTTGACCTTCGAAACATATTTCTAGCCTGAGGACGCTTGATCTTGAACTTTCTATGGATACTCATTGACTCCTGATGTTATTTCGGCCATACAGAAGTCCATTTTAGACTTGATTAAAGTTTTTCGGTCCCAAGAGTCCTCGATCATGAACTTTACATACATGCCTCACTCTGATGTTACCTGAGCCATAGAGTTTTGCATTTTTGACATAATGGACATATTTCTGGCCAAAGAAAACTCGATCTTGAACTTTTTATGTATACTTACTGACACCTTCTGATGTTACTTGAGCCATGTACAAAGCCATTTTGACCTACTGAACAAATTTCTGGCAAATTAGTCCTTGATGTTGAAAATTCCATACAGACTTATTGACTCCTTCTTGTGTTTCATCAGACAGACAGTAGTCCACCTTAGAAACATATTTCAGGCCTAAGAGTGCTTTATCTTGAACTTTCTATAGACAGTGATTGACTCCAGATTTTTTACTTCAGCCAGATAAGCCAGACAGTAGTCCATATTTGACCGAAAGAACATATTTCTGGCCAAAAAGTATTCGACTTTGAAGATTTTATATACACTCATTGACGCCTTCTGATTTCACATCAGCCATATATAGAGGTCCATGACTTTCAGAACATATTTCTGGCCCAGTCTTGACCTTTCTATACATAGTCATTGACTCCATCTAGTCCATTTTAGACTTGATTAAAGTTTTTTAGTCCTAAGAGTCCTCGATCATGAACTTTATATAGATGCCTCATGTTGATCTTACATCAGCCATAGAGTATTGCATGTGCCCTAATGGACATTTTTCTGGCCAAAGAATACTCGATCTTTAACTTTTTACATACACTTACTGACGCCCTCTGATGACACATCAAGCCTTACTGGAGTCCATATTTGAGCTAATGATCATATTTTTGGCCGAAAAGTGCTCAATCTTCAACTTTCAATACACACTCATTGATTCACTCTGATGTTACTTGAGTCATATATGAAGCCATTTTGACCTACTGAACAAATTTCTGGCAAATTTGTCCTTGATGATGAAATTTCTATACAGACTCATTGACTCTGGGTGTTACATCAGACAGACAGTAGGACATATGTGACCTAAGAAACATTACTGGCCTAAGTGCGCTTGATCTTGAACTTTCTATATATACTCTTTGACTCCTTCAGATTTGACTTCACCCATACAGAAGTCCACATAAGATCTACTGAACATATTTCTGGCAAATTAGTCCTCGATCAAGAACTTTCTTTACCTACTCATTGACTCCATCTGATGGAACGTCAGACATAAAGTATTGTATATTTGACCCAATGGACATATTGACGCCTTTCTGATGTCACGTCAGCCATACTGTAGTCCATATTTTACCAAATGAACATATTTCTGGCCCAACAGTACTCTATCTTGAACTTTCAACACATATTCATTGAGTCACTCTGATCTTACCTCAGTCATATACGAACCCATTTCGACCTACAGAACAAATTTCTGGCAAATTAGTCCTCGATGATGAACTTTTTATATAAAGTCATTGACTCTTTCTGATGATACGTCAGACACAGAGTATTGCACATTTGACTTAATTCACATATTTCTGTCAAATTGGTACTTAATCTTGAACTTTCAAACACATACTCATTGACTCAGCCGTATTTTACTTCAGCCAAGGATTAACCTATTTTTGACCTATTGAACAAATTTCTGGCAAATTAGTCCTTGATGTTGAAAATTCTATACAGACTTATTGGTGTTTCATCAGACAGACAGTAGTCCATGTTTGACCTTCGAAACATATTTCTAGCCTGAGGACGCTTGATCTTGAACTTTCTATGGATACTCATTGACTCCTGATGTTATTTCGGCCATACAGAAGTCCATTTTAGACTTGATTAAAGTTTTTCGGTCCCAAGAGTCCTCGATCATGAACTTTACATACATGCCTCACTCTGATGTTACCTGAGCCATAGAGTTTTGCATTTTTGACATAATGGACATATTTCTGGCCAAAGAAAACTCGATCTTGAACTTTTTATGTATACTTACTGACACCTTCTGATGTTACTTGAGCCATGTACGAAGCCATTTTGACCTACTGAACAAATTTCTGGCAAATTAGTCCTTGATGTTGAAAATTCCATACAGACTTATTGACTCCTTCTTGTGTTTCATCAGACAGACAGTAGTCCACCTTAGAAACATATTTCAGGCCTAAGAGTGCTTTATCTTGAACTTTCTATAGACAGTGATTGACTCCAGATTTTTTACTTCAGCCAGATAAGCCAGACAGTAGTCCATATTTGACCGAAAGAACATATTTCTGGCCAAAAAGTATTCGACTTTGAAGATTTTATATACACTCATTGACGCCTTCTGATTTCACATCAGCCATATATAGAGGTCCATGACTTTCAGAACATATTTCTGGCCCAGTCTTGACCTTTCTATACATAGTCATTGACTCCATCTAGTCCATTTTAGACTTGATTAAAGTTTTTTAGTCCTAAGAGTCCTCGATCATGAACTTTATATAGATGCCTCATGTTGATCTTACATCAGCCATAGAGTATTGCATGTGCCCTAATGGACATTTTTCTGGCCAAAGAATACTCGATCTTTAACTTTTTACATACACTTACTGACGCCCTCTGATGACACATCAAGCCTTACTGGAGTCCATATTTGAGCTAATGATCATATTTTTGGCCGAAAAGTGCTCAATCTTCAACTTTCAATACACACTCATTGATTCACTCTGATGTTACTTGAGTCATATATGAAGCCATTTTGACCTACTGAACAAATTTCTGGCAAATTTGTCCTTGATGATGAAATTTCTATACAGACTCATTGACTCTGGGTGTTACATCAGACAGACAGTAGGACATATGTGACCTAAGAAACATTACTGGCCTAAGTGCGCTTGATCTTGAACTTTCTATATATACTCTTTGACTCCTTCAGATTTGACTTCACCCATACAGAAGTCCACATAAGATCTACTGAACATATTTCTGGCAAATTAGTCCTCGATCAAGAACTTTCTTTACCTACTCATTGACTCCATCTGATGGAACGTCAGACATAAAGTATTGCATATTTGACCCAATGGACATATTGACGCCTTTCTGATGTCACGTCAGCCATACTGTAGTCCATATTTTACCAAATGAACATATTTCTGGCCCAACAGTACTCTATCTTGAACTTTCAACACATATTCATTGAGTCACTCTGATCTTACCTCAGTCATATACAAACCCATTTCGACCTACAGAACAAATTTCTGGCAAATTAGTCCTCGATGATGAACTTTTTATATAAAGTCATTGACTCTTTCTGATGATACGTCAGACACAGAGTATTGCACATTTGACTTAATTCACATATTTCTGTCAAATTGGTACTTAATCTTGAACTTTCAAACACATACTCATTGACTCAGCCGTATTTTACTTCAGCCAAGGATTAACCTATTTTTGACCTATTGAACAAATTTCTGGCAAATTAGTCCTTGATGTTGAAAATTCTATACAGACTTATTGGTGTTTCATCAGACAGACAGTAGTCCATGTTTGACCTTCGAAACATATTTCTAGCCTGAGGACGCTTGATCTTGAACTTTCTATGGATACTCATTGACTCCTGATGTTATTTCGGCCATACAGAAGTCCATTTTAGACTTGATTAAAGTTTTTCGGTCCCAAGAGTCCTCGATCATGAACTTTACATACATGCCTCACTCTGATGTTACCTGAGCCATAGAGTTTTGCATTTTTGACATAATGGACATATTTCTGGCCAAAGAAAACTCGATCTTGAACTTTTTATGTATACTTACTGACACCTTCTGATGTTACTTGAGCCATGTACGAAGCCATTTTGACCTACTGAACAAATTTCTGGCAAATTAGTCCTTGATGTTGAAAATTCCATACAGACTTATTGACTCCTTCTTGTGTTTCATCAGACAGACAGTAGTCCACCTTAGAAACATATTTCAGGCCTAAGAGTGCTTTATCTTGAACTTTCTATAGACAGTGATTGACTCCAGATTTTTTACTTCAGCCAGATAAGCCAGACAGTAGTCCATATTTGACCGAAAGAACATATTTCTGGCCAAAAAGTATTCGACTTTGAAGATTTTATATACACTCATTGACGCCTTCTGATTTCACATCAGCCATATATAGAGGTCCATGACTTTCAGAACATATTTCTGGCCCAGTCTTGACCTTTCTATACATAGTCATTGACTCCATCTAGTCCATTTTAGACTTGATTAAAGTTTTTTAGTCCTAAGAGTCCTCGATCATGAACTTTATATAGATGCCTCATGTTGATCTTACATCAGCCATAGAGTATTGCATGTGCCCTAATGGACATTTTTCTGGCCAAAGAATACTCGATCTTTAACTTTTTACATACACTTACTGACGCCCTCTGATGACACATCAAGCCTTACTGGAGTCCATATTTGAGCTAATGATCATATATTTGGCCGAAAAGTGCTCAATCTTCAACTTTCAATACACACTCATTGATTCACTCTGATGTTACTTGAGTCATATATGAAGCCATTTTGACCTACTGAACAAATTTCTGGCAAATTTGTCCTTGATGATGAAATTTCTATACAGACTCATTGACTCTGGGTGTTACATCAGACAGACAGTAGGACATATGTGACCTAAGAAACATTACTGGCCTAAGTGCGCTTGATCTTGAACTTTCTATATATATACTCTTTGACTCCTTCAGATTTGACTTCACCCATACAGAAGTCCACATAAGATCTACTGAACATATTTCTGGCAAATTAGTCCTCGATCAAGAACTTTCTTTACCTACTCATTGACTCCATCTGATGGAACGTCAGACATAGAGTATTGCATATTTGACCCAATGGACATATTGACGCCTTTCTGATGTCACGTCAGCCATACTGTAGTCCATATTTTACCAAATGAACATATTTCTTGCCCAACAGTACTCTATCTTGAACTTTCAACACATATTCATTGAGTCACTCTGATCTTACCTCAGTCATATACAAACCCATTTCGACCTACAGAACAAATTTCTGGCAAATTAGTCCTCGATGATGAACTTTTTATATAAAGTCATTGACTCTTTCTGATGATACGTCAGACACAGAGTATTGCACATTTGACTTAATTCACATATTTCTGTCAAATTGGTACTTAATCTTGAACTTTCAAACACATACTCATTGACTCAGCCGTATTTTACTTCAGCCAAGGATTAACCTATTTTTGACCTATTGAACAAATTTCTGGCAAATTAGTCCTTGATGTTGAAAATTCTATACAGACTTATTGGTGTTTCATCAGACAGACAGTAGTCCATGTTTGACCTTCGAAACATATTTCTAGCCTGAGGACGCTTGATCTTGAACTTTCTATGGATACTCATTGACTCCTGATGTTATTTCGGCCATACAGAAGTCCATTTTAGACTTGATTAAAGTTTTTCGGTCCCAAGAGTCCTCGATCATGAACTTTACATACATGCCTCACTCTGATGTTACCTGAGCCATAGAGTTTTGCATTTTTGACATAATGGACATATTTCTGGCCAAAGAAAACTCGATCTTGAACTTTTTATGTATACTTACTGACACCTTCTGATGTTACTTGAGCCATGTACGAAGCCATTTTGACCTACTGAACAAATTTCTGGCAAATTAGTCCTTGATGTTGAAAATTCCATACAGACTTATTGACTCCTTCTTGTGTTTCATCAGACAGACAGTAGTCCACCTTAGAAACATATTTCAGGCCTAAGAGTGCTTTATCTTGAACTTTCTATAGACAGTGATTGACTCCAGATTTTTTACTTCAGCCAGATAAGCCAGACAGTAGTCCATATTTGACCGAAAGAACATATTTCTGGCCAAAAAGTATTCGACTTTGAAGATTTTATATACACTCATTGACGCCTTCTGATTTCACATCAGCCATATATAGAGGTCCATGACTTTCAGAACATATTTCTGGCCCAGTCTTGACCTTTCTATACATAGTCATTGACTCCATCTAGTCCATTTTAGACTTGATTAAAGTTTTTTAGTCCTAAGAGTCCTCGATCATGAACTTTATATAGATGCCTCATGTTGATCTTACATCAGCCATAGAGTATTGCATGTGCCCTAATGGACATTTTTCTGGCCAAAGAATACTCGATCTTTAACTTTTTACATACACTTACTGACGCCCTCTGATGACACATCAAGCCTTACTGGAGTCCATATTTGAGCTAATGATCATATTTTTGGCCGAAAAGTGCTCAATCTTCAACTTTCAATACACACTCATTGATTCACTCTGATGTTACTTGAGTCATATATGAAGCCATTTTGACCTACTGAACAAATTTCTGGCAAATTTGTCCTTGATGATGAAATTTCTATACAGACTCATTGACTCTGGGTGTTACATCAGACAGACAGTAGGACATATGTGACCTAAGAAACATTACTGGCCTAAGTGCGCTTGATCTTGAACTTTCTATATATATACTCTTTGACTCCTTCAGATTTGACTTCACCCATACAGAAGTCCACATAAGATCTACTGAACATATTTCTGGCAAATTAGTCCTCGATCAAGAACTTTCTTTACCTACTCATTGACTCCATCTGATGGAACGTCAGATATAAAGTATTGCATATTTGACCCAATGGACATATTGACGCCTTTCTGATGTCACGTCAGCCATACTGTAGTCCATATTTTACCAAATGAACATATTTCTTGCCCAACAGTACTCTATCTTGAACTTTCAACACATATTCATTGAGTCACTCTGATCTTACCTCAGTCATATACAAACCCATTTCGACCTACAGAACAAATTTCTGGCAAATTAGTCCTCGATGATGAACTTTTTATATAAAGTCATTGACTCTTTCTGATGATACGTCAGACACAGAGTATTGCACATTTGACTTAATTCACATATTTCTGTCAAATTGGTACTTAATCTTGAACTTTCAAACACATACTCATTGACTCAGCCGTATTTTACTTCAGCCAAGGATTAACCTATTTTTGACCTATTGAACAAATTTCTGGCAAATTAGTCCTTGATGTTGAAAATTCTATACAGACTTATTGGTGTTTCATCAGACAGACAGTAGTCCATGTTTGACCTTCGAAACATATTTCTAGCCTGAGGACGCTTGATCTTGAACTTTCTATGGATACTCATTGACTCCTGATGTTATTTCGGCCATACAGAAGTCCATTTTAGACTTGATTAAAGTTTTTCGGTCCCAAGAGTCCTCGATCATGAACTTTACATACATGCCTCACTCTGATGTTACCTGAGCCATAGAGTTTTGCATTTTTGACATAATGGACATATTTCTGGCCAAAGAAAACTCGATCTTGAACTTTTTATGTATACTTACTGACACCTTCTGATGTTACTTGAGCCATGTACGAAGCCATTTTGACCTACTGAACAAATTTCTGGCAAATTAGTCCTTGATGTTGAAAATTCCATACAGACTTATTGACTCCTTCTTGTGTTTCATCAGACAGACAGTAGTCCACCTTAGAAACATATTTCAGGCCTAAGAGTGCTTTATCTTGAACTTTCTATAGACAGTGATTGACTCCAGATTTTTTACTTCAGCCAGATAAGCCAGACAGTAGTCCATATTTGACCGAAAGAACATATTTCTGGCCAAAAAGTATTCGACTTTGAAGATTTTATATACACTCATTGACGCCTTCTGATTTCACATCAGCCATATATAGAGGTCCATGACTTTCAGAACATATTTCTGGCCCAGTCTTGACCTTTCTATACATAGTCATTGACTCCATCTAGTCCATTTTAGACTTGATTAAAGTTTTTTAGTCCTAAGAGTCCTCGATCATGAACTTTATATAGATGCCTCATGTTGATCTTACATCAGCCATAGAGTATTGCATGTGCCCTAATGGACATTTTTCTGGCCAAAGAATACTCGATCTTTAACTTTTTACATACACTTACTGACGCCCTCTGATGACACATCAAGCCTTACTGGAGTCCATATTTGAGCTAATGATCATATTTTTGGCCGAAAAGTGCTCAATCTTCAACTTTCAATACACACTCATTGATTCACTCTGATGTTACTTGAGTCATATATGAAGCCATTTTGACCTACTGAACAAATTTCTGGCAAATTTGTCCTTGATGATGAAATTTCTATACAGACTCATTGACTCTGGGTGTTACATCAGACAGACAGTAGGACATATGTGACCTAAGAAACATTACTGGCCTAAGTGCGCTTGATCTTGAACTTTCTATATATACTCTTTGACTCCTTCAGATTTGACTTCACCCATACAGAAGTCCACATAAGATCTACTGAACATATTTCTGGCAAATTAGTCCTCGATCAAGAACTTTCTTAACCTACTCATTGACTCCATCTGATGGAACGTCAGATATAAAGTATTGCATATTTGACCCAATGGACATATTGACGCCTTTCTGATGTCACGTCAGCCATACTGTAGTCCATATTTTACCAAATGAACATATTTCTTGCCCAACAGTACTCTATCTTGAACTTTCAACACATATTCATTGAGTCACTCTGATCTTACCTCAGTCATATACGAACCCATTTCGACCTACAGAACAAATTTCTGGCAAATTAGTCCTCGATGATGAACTTTTTATATAAAGTCATTGACTCTTTCTGATGATACGTCAGACACAGAGTATTGCACATTTGACTTAATTCACATATTTCTGTCAAATTGGTACTTAATCTTGAACTTTCAAACACATACTCATTGACTCAGCCGTATTTTACTTCAGCCAAGGATTAACCTATTTTTGACCTATTGAACAAATTTCTGGCAAATTAGTCCTTGATGTTGAAAATTCTATACAGACTTATTGGTGTTTCATCAGACAGACAGTAGTCCATGTTTGACCTTCGAAACATATTTCTAGCCTGAGGACGCTTGATCTTGAACTTTCTATGGATACTCATTGACTCCTGATGTTATTTCGGCCATACAGAAGTCCATTTTAGACTTGATTAAAGTTTTTCGGTCCCAAGAGTCCTCGATCATGAACTTTACATACATGCCTCACTCTGATGTTACCTGAGCCATAGAGTTTTGCATTTTTGACATAATGGACATATTTCTGGCCAAAGAAAACTCGATCTTGAACTTTTTATGTATACTTACTGACACCTTCTGATGTTACTTGAGCCATGTACGAAGCCATTTTGACCTACTGAACAAATTTCTGGCAAATTAGTCCTTGATGTTGAAAATTCCATACAGACTTATTGACTCCTTCTTGTGTTTCATCAGACAGACAGTAGTCCACCTTAGAAACATATTTCAGGCCTAAGAGTGCTTTATCTTGAACTTTCTATAGACAGTGATTGACTCCAGATTTTTTACTTCAGCCAGATAAGCCAGACAGTAGTCCATATTTGACCGAAAGAACATATTTCTGGCCAAAAAGTATTCGACTTTGAAGATTTTATATACACTCATTGACGCCTTCTGATTTCACATCAGCCATATATAGAGGTCCATGACTTTCAGAACATATTTCTGGCCCAGTCTTGACCTTTCTATACATAGTCATTGACTCCATCTAGTCCATTTTAGACTTGATTAAAGTTTTTTAGTCCTAAGAGTCCTCGATCATGAACTTTATATAGATGCCTCATGTTGATCTTACATCAGCCATAGAGTATTGCATGTGCCCTAATGGACATTTTTCTGGCCAAAGAATACTCGATCTTTAACTTTTTACATACACTTACTGACGCCCTCTGATGACACATCAAGCCTTACTGGAGTCCATATTTGAGCTAATGATCATATTTCAACTTTCAATACACACTCATTGATTCACTCTGATGTTACTTGAGTCATATATGAAGCCATTTTGACCTACTGAACAAATTTCTGGCAAATTTGTCCTTGATGATGAAATTTCTATACAGACTCATTGACTCTGGGTGTTACATCAGACAGACAGTAGGACATATGTGACCTAAGAAACATTACTGGCCTAAGTGCGCTTGATCTTGAACTTTCTATATATATACTCTTTGACTCCTTCAGATTTAAATTCACCCATACAGAAGTCCACATAAGATCTACTGAACATATTTCTGGCAAATTAGTCCTCGATCAAGAACTTTCTTTACCTACTCATTGACTCCATCTGATGGAACGTCAGACATAGAGTATTGCATATTTGACCCAATGGACATATTGACGCCTTTCTGATGTCACGTCAGCCATACTGTAGTCCATATTTTACCAAATGAACATATTTCTTGCCCAACAGTACTCTATCTTGAACTTTCAACACATATTCATTGAGTCACTCTGATCTTACCTCAGTCATATACAAACCCATTTCGACCTACAGAACAAATTTCTGGCAAATTAGTCCTCGATGATGAACTTTTTATATAAAGTCATTGACTCTTTCTGATGATACGTCAGACACAGAGTATTGCACATTTGACTTAATTCACATATTTCTGTCAAATTGGTACTTAATCTTGAACTTTCAAACACATACTCATTGACTCAGCCGTATTTTACTTCAGCCAAGGATTAACCTATTTTTGACCTATTGAACAAATTTCTGGCAAATTAGTCCTTGATGTTGAAAATTCTATACAGACTTATTGGTGTTTCATCAGACAGACAGTAGTCCATGTTTGACCTTCGAAACATATTTCTAGCCTGAGGACGCTTGATCTTGAACTTTCTATGGATACTCATTGACTCCTGATGTTATTTCGGCCATACAGAAGTCCATTTTAGACTTGATTAAAGTTTTTCGGTCCCAAGAGTCCTCGATCATGAACTTTACATACATGCCTCACTCTGATGTTACCTGAGCCATAGAGTTTTGCATTTTTGACATAATGGACATATTTCTGGCCAAAGAAAACTCGATCTTGAACTTTTTATGTATACTTACTGACACCTTCTGATGTTACTTGAGCCATGTACGAAGCCATTTTGACCTACTGAACAAATTTCTGGCAAATTAGTCCTTGATGTTGAAAATTCCATACAGACTTATTGACTCCTTCTTGTGTTTCATCAGACAGACAGTAGTCCACCTTAGAAACATATTTCAGGCCTAAGAGTGCTTTATCTTGAACTTTCTATAGACAGTGATTGACTCCAGATTTTTTACTTCAGCCAGATAAGCCAGACAGTAGTCCATATTTGACCGAAAGAACATATTTCTGGCCAAAAAGTATTCGACTTTGAAGATTTTATATACACTCATTGACGCCTTCTGATTTCACATCAGCCATATATAGAGGTCCATGACTTTCAGAACATATTTCTGGCCCAGTCTTGACCTTTCTATACATAGTCATTGACTCCATCTAGTCCATTTTAGACTTGATTAAAGTTTTTTAGTCCTAAGAGTCCTCGATCATGAACTTTATATAGATGCCTCATGTTGATCTTACATCAGCCATAGAGTATTGCATGTGCCCTAATGGACATTTTTCTGGCCAAAGAATACTCGATCTTTAACTTTTTACATACACTTACTGACGCCCTCTGATGACACATCAAGCCTTACTGGAGTCCATATTTGAGCTAATGATCATATTTCAACTTTCAATACACACTCATTGATTCACTCTGATGTTACTTGAGTCATATATGAAGCCATTTTGACCTACTGAACAAATTTCTGGCAAATTTGTCCTTGATGATGAAATTTCTATACAGACTCATTGACTCTGGGTGTTACATCAGACAGACAGTAGGACATATGTGACCTAAGAAACATTACTGGCCTAAGTGCGCTTGATCTTGAACTTTCTATATATATACTCTTTGACTCCTTCAGATTTAAATTCACCCATACAGAAGTCCACATAAGATCTACTGAACATATTTCTGGCAAATTAGTCCTCGATCAAGAACTTTCTTTACCTACTCATTGACTCCATCTGATGGAACGTCAGACATAGAGTATTGCATATTTGACCCAATGGACATATTGACGCCTTTCTGATGTCACATCAGCCATACTGTAGTCCATATTTTACCAAATGAACATATTTCTTGCCCAACAGTACTCTATCTTGAACTTTCAACACATATTCATTGAGTCACTCTGATCTTACCTCAGTCATATACAAACCCATTTCGACCTACAGAACAAATTTCTGGCAAATTAGTCCTCGATGATGAACTTTTTATATAAAGTCATTGACTCTTTCTGATGATACGTCAGACACAGAGTATTGCACATTTGACTTAATTCACATATTTCTGTCAAATTGGTACTTAATCTTGAACTTTCAAACACATACTCATTGACTCAGCCGTATTTTACTTCAGCCAAGGATTAACCTATTTTTGACCTATTGAACAAATTTCTGGCAAATTAGTCCTTGATGTTGAAAATTCTATACAGACTTATTGGTGTTTCATCAGACAGACAGTAGTCCATGTTTGACCTTCGAAACATATTTCTAGCCTGAGGACGCTTGATCTTGAACTTTCTATGGATACTCATTGACTCCTGATGTTATTTCGGCCATACAGAAGTCCATTTTAGACTTGATTAAAGTTTTTCGGTCCCAAGAGTCCTCGATCATGAACTTTACATACATGCCTCACTCTGATGTTACCTGAGCCATAGAGTTTTGCATTTTTGACATAATGGACATATTTCTGGCCAAAGAAAACTCGATCTTGAACTTTTTATGTATACTTACTGACACCTTCTGATGTTACTTGAGCCATGTACGAAGCCATTTTGACCTACTGAACAAATTTCTGGCAAATTAGTCCTTGATGTTGAAAATTCCATACAGACTTATTGACTCCTTCTTGTGTTTCATCAGACAGACAGTAGTCCACCTTAGAAACATATTTCAGGCCTAAGAGTGCTTTATCTTGAACTTTCTATAGACAGTGATTGACTCCAGATTTTTTACTTCAGCCAGATAAGCCAGACAGTAGTCCATATTTGACCGAAAGAACATATTTCTGGCCAAAAAGTATTCGACTTTGAAGATTTTATATACACTCATTGACGCCTTCTGATTTCACATCAGCCATATATAGAGGTCCATGACTTTCAGAACATATTTCTGGCCCAGTCTTGACCTTTCTATACATAGTCATTGACTCCATCTAGTCCATTTTAGACTTGATTAAAGTTTTTTAGTCCTAAGAGTCCTCGATCATGAACTTTATATAGATGCCTCATGTTGATCTTACATCAGCCATAGAGTATTGCATGTGCCCTAATGGACATTTTTCTGGCCAAAGAATACTCGATCTTTAACTTTTTACATACACTTACTGACGCCCTCTGATGTCACATCAAGCCTTTTGGCCGAAAAGCGCTCAATCTTGAACTTTCAATACACACTCATTGATTCACTCTGATGTTACTTGAGCCATATATGAAGCCATTTTGAACAAATTTCTGGCAAATTTGTCCTTGATGATGACCTTTCTATATAGACTCATTGACTCTGGGTGTTACATCAGACAGACAATAGGACATATGTGACCTAAGAAACATTTCTGGCCTAAGTGCGCTTGATCTTGAACTTTCTATATATACTCTTTGACTCCTTCAGATTTGACTTCAACCATACAGAAGTCCACATACTGAACATATTTCTGGCAAATGGAAAGTTCAAGATTGAGGAATAATTTGCCAGAAATATGTTCAGTATGCCTAATGTGGACTTCTTTATGGGTTAAGTAACATCAGAAGGAGTCAATAGTCATGTATTAAACGTTCCAGTTTAAGAACTCTTTGGCCAGCAATGTAAAATTAAGGTCAAATTTGCAGTATTTTATGGCTGACTTATGATCAGATGGTGTCAATGAGTATGTATATAAAGTCGATCGAGGACTTGTTAATTTGCCAGAAATTTTTCCATTAGGTGAAATATGCAATGCTCTATGGCTGAAGCAACATCAAATTGAGTCATCTATATAAAGTTCATGATCACGGACTTTTAGGACTGAAAAACTTTAATCAAGTGTACAATGGACTCCTGTAAAGCTGAAGGGAAAAAACAGAAGGAGTCAATGACTATATAAGGAAAGTTCAAGATTGAGGTCTAATTTGTCAGAAATATGTTCAGGAGTTCAAACCTGATTGAGGACTCAATAGTATGTGAGAGTATATCTAAAAAGTTCAATATCAAATACTGTTTGGTTAGAATTATGGTCAGTCTGCCAAATATGAACTGATCTAATATCAGATGGAGTCAATTGGAATGTATTGAAATTTCAGATAACACATAAAATATGTTGTGTTGCGATAAATGAACTAAATCATTCGTTATGCATTGAGATAACACATAACATGTGCATTGCATTTCAGTAAGTTATTCCGTTTTGCAGTGAAGCGATAACACGACAGGTGTTTTTGCACTGCGTTGCAAACAAGAACTAACTCTTTGTGCATTGAAGAGAAAACAAATCACATATGTTTCAGTGCATTGCATTCAATAGTTAAATTATTACGCTGTTCCTAATACAGAAATAACGCATTCCTCATGCATCAAATCATATATAACATAACACATATGCTGTGTATTATAAACTTTTTCAGTGCACTGTATAAAATAATTAACATGTTGTGGAAAGAAGAAATTAATATAACGTGCTCTTGCATTGCAATGCATACAAGAACTAACATATAAGTTATGCACTATTTCCTTGCTTTGTGTACACAAACTAACTTATTTCTTATGCATTAAGAGATAACGCATGAATGAACTAACGCATTCTATTATGTATGGAGATATAACACATAATTGGCATTGCAAGATTTCCCGTTTTGCAGTGAAGAGATACAGACAGGTGCTTGCATACCAAAACTAACTCTTTCCTTTTTGCATTGTAGAAAAAATAAATAACATATGTTGCTGTTTTGCAATGCAGCAACAACTGATAAATTGCATTCTGTACAAGAAATAGCGTTTTCCTCATGCACTGAAGAGAAAACACGTAATGTGCACTGCATTGCAGAAACTTGATCCGAAGTGCAATGAAGGGATGGACACGTGGACAGGTGCTTGTTGCACTGCATTGCATACAAGAACTAACTTCGTGCACTGACCAGAAAACAAAACACATATGCTGTTGCACTGCAATAAATATAAGAACTAACTCTTTCATTGCATTGCATACAATAATTAACTTGTGTTTTGTTATGCACAGAAGAAATTTATAGAACATGCTGTTTTTGCATTGCAAAGAGCTAACACCGCTTCGAGCATTGAATACAATACAATTACAATAATACAATAATAGTTATTACCGCTGTGTATAGAAGAAATTAATATGACTTATGTGCTGTTGCATTACAATGCATATGAGCATACGAGTGTTGCAGTGCCTTGAGTTAGAAACGAACTCTTTCCTTTTTGCAGTGTAAAAAAAATTAACATATGTTGCTGTTTTGCAATGCATCAAAAACTGTTTAATTGCATTGCTTACAATAGTTAACTTATTAATCAAGAACTTATACGTTTGCTTGCATTCTATACAAGAAATAGCGTTTTCCTCATGCATTGAAAAGAAAACACGTAACATGTGCATTGCATTGCAGAAACTTGATCCGAAGTGCAATGAAGAGATGGACACATGCTACATTGTTGCACTATATTGTATACAAGAACTAACTCTTTTCTTCGTGCATTGAACAGAAAACAAAACACATATGCTGTTACACTGCAATAAATATAAGAACGTACTCGGTTACTAACGTAACCTCGGTTCCCTGAGATACGGAACGAGTACTGCGTATGGGGAAAGGTCTCCCTTTTTCCCCGCTGCTGAAGCCTTTTTCAATAACGCAGTGTAACTGCACCGTCATTGGTTCACTCATAGACAAGTTGTTGAACCAATGGCGGCGCGGCATAGCTGCGCGGCCTATGGCGACAAAGCGCGCGAATATTCCCGCCGAAATGGGCGGGGTATAGGGCTATATAAGCAGGCGTTTCGCCATAGGATTTCAGTGTCAATCGACTGAAGCGACGACCCTGAGCCGCAGCCTCGTGGCACGGCAAGTGACGCAGTACTCGTTCCGTATCTCAGGGAACCGAGGTTACGTTAGTAACCGAGTACGTTCCCTTTCGATACTTCACTCGTACTGCGTATGGGGAACGAATTCAACCACGCCGTGCCACGGCTGGGAACGATATAGCTTGCATTTGGCCACCCAGAGGGGGGCAAAAAGGACAAGCGGAGGCAAAGCCTAACCGAACCCATGGTTACACTGAAGGAAGATACTTCCTATGGTGGCGTGAAGCGGGACCTGTTGGAAGCCGCTAATCACACCGACAGGACCCGAGCTTGTAAGGTCGGGACATCGAGGTGATAGAACCTGACAAAGGTGGACGGCGAAGACCAGCCGGCCGCCTCACAGATGTCTTGGATGGAAACTCCGTTGGACCAAGCCCACGAGGAAGCCATTCCTCTAGTGGAGTGGGCCCTGACTCCTATGGGGCAATTAGTGCCCAGTGAGGAGTAGCACAGGTTAATAGCATCCACTATCCAACGGGAAATGCGTTGTTTCGAGACCGGAGACCCTTTGGTGCGGCCGCCAAAACAAACAAAGAGCTGATCTGACTGTCTGAAAGACTGTGATCGGTCTATGTAGGTCCTCAATGCCCTGACTGGGCAGAGTAGCTGCAGCTCTGGTTCGTCCGCCGAGGGAGGAAGAGCAGAGAGCGAGATGACCTGAGCTCTAAACGGAGTTGAGAGCACTTTAGGGACGTAGCCATGCCTAGGTTTCAGAACGACCTTAGAGTCACCAGGCCCGAATTCGAGGCACGCAGGGTTCACGGAGAGGGCCTGCAAATCGCCAACACGCTTTACCGATGCTAGTGCTAGTAGCAGAGCGGTTTTTAGCGTTAGGGGCCTGAGGTCGGCTGAACCCATTGGTTCAAATGGGGCTCCTTTCAAGGCCCTGAGGACCAACGAGAGGTCCCAGGAGGGAATAGTGAGAGGGCGAGGAGGATTCAAACGCCTAGCACCTCTCAAAAAACGGATCACGAGCCCGTTTCGTCCCACCGATTGGCCAGCAATAGGAGCGTGGAACGCTGCAATGGCTGCTACGTAAACCTTAAGCGTGGAAGGGGAGCGCCCCATTTCCAAGCGTTCTTGGAGGAAAGACAGTATGGAAGATACGTCACTCTCCACAGGGTCTATGTTGCGTGTTGAACACCAATCAACAAAGACTGACCACTTCTGGTCGTAGAGGCGCCTCGTAGATGGGGCTCTAGCCTGAGAAATGGTATTTAGGACGTCCTCGGGGAGGCTAGTCGGCTCCCATCGAGGGACCAGAGGTGCAGAGCCCAGAGCTGCGGCTGTGGGTGCCAGATTGTTCTGTTTGCCTGAGAGAGGAGGTCCCGTCTCAGGGGAATCGGCCACGGGGCTCTTAGAGAGAGCCTGAATAGCTCTGAGGACCAAACCTGGTTCCTCCAGAGCGGGGCCACCAGAAGGACTCTGTGCTGGTCTTCTCTGATACGCCTGATGACCTGGGGGATCAGTGCGATCGGAGGGAAAGCATAAAGGAGCGTGCTGGGCCATGTGTGGGCCAGAGCATCTACTTCCTTCGAGAAAAATGTTGGGCAATGAGAGTTGTCTTCTGAGGCGAAGAGGTCTACCTCTGCCTTCCCGAAGAACTCCCAGATCGTGAGGACCACTTGGGGGTAGAGCATCCACTCGTCGGAGGGGATGTTGCTCCGTGACAACATGTCCGCGCCCAGATTGTTCCTGCCAGGAACATGAGTCGCTCTGAGCGACTGAAGCCTCGGAAGAGCCCATTCCAGCAGACGTTTCGCCAGAGCGCATAAGCGGCTGGACGAAAGACCGCCTTGGTGGTTCAGGTATGACACCACCGTCATACTGTCTGACCGAACTAGAACATGACGTCCCGTCAAGTAAGCCTGAAAGAACTGAAGGGCTTTCATCACTGCTAGCATCTCTAGACAGTTGATGTGTAAATGGCTTTCCTCGTGGCTCCACGAGCCGAAGGCCGGTCTGCCCTCGCACACAGCGCCCCAGCCCAAGTTGGAGGCGTCTGTTGAGAGCACCGTCCTCCGTGAGACCGCCTGTAAGGGGACTCCGCGTTGGAACCATACTGGATCCATCCAAGGTTTCAGGGCTAGAAGACAGGCCCGATTGACCTTGAGACATAGGCGGCCGTGCCGCCATGCGCTGGGAGGAACCCGGAACTTCAACCAGTACTGAAGAGGCCGCATCCGAAGAAGGCCTAGCTGCAGCACCGGGGAGGCGGAAGCCATCAGCCCTAGCAGCCTCTGGAAAAACTTCAGAGGGAGATAGGCTTTGTTCGTGACAGATGCCGTGAGCTGCTGAATTGCCAGGGCGCGCTCTGGCGAGACTACTGCCGTCATACGGACCGAGTCGAAAACTGCTCCCAGAAACGAGATTCGTTGAGTGGGGCATAGCGAGCTCTTGGCTAAGTTGACCCTGAGACCCAGGCATTGTAGATGGCTGAGGAGCACGGATCTGTGGCGTTCCAGCTCGTCTCGTGAACGGGCTAAGATGAGCCAGTCGTCGAGATAATTCAGAACCCGGATTCCCATCTGTCTCAGAGGGGAAAGCGCCGCGTCCATGCACTTGTGAAAGTGCGGGGAGCCAGAGACAGCCCGAAGGGCAGGACCGTATATTGGTATGCCACCCCTTCGTATGCGAATCTCAAGAATCGTCTGTGACGGGGGGCTATCTGGATGTGAAAATACGCATCCTTCAGGTCCAGCGAGCAGAACCAGTCCTCGGGGCAAATGTGCGCGAGGATCTGCTTCAGCGTCAGCATTTTGAACTTCCGTCTCGTGAGGGAGTGATTCAAAAGCCTGAGGTCTAGGATGGGTCTGAGACCGCCATCCTTTTTGGGGACCAGAAAGTAGCGGCTGTAAAAGCCTGTCTCGCTCTCTGACGGAGGAACCATTTCCACAGCTCCTTTTTCCAGCAACGACATGACTTCGGCCCGGAGGACATGAGCGTCGTCCGGATTGACCGATGTTTGAAGCACCCCGGCGAAGCGGGGGGCCGTCGTGCAAACTGGAGCGAGTAGCCCTGGTTTACGATCCCCATGACCCATTCTGACACATCGGGGATGGCCTGCCAGGCCTCGGCCCGAGTGGCTAGGGGTTGAATAATGTTGGGTGACAGACCGCCGTTGAGAGGGTCGTACACCGCGAGGGGTGGAAGAGGAAATTTGCTCTTTTTGTGATGAGGTAAAAATTTGTCCGCCGTGAAAACGGCGTTTGGAGTGGGCGCAACAGGTGTGGGCCCAGCTGTCACTTGGAGTATGTTTCCCACGCCCGGAAATAAACGAGGCGGAGGGGAAATTACCCGTGGGAGCTTTTGGGGTGGTCCGGTCGTAACGGGACGGTCCCCCATCCTCTTCCTGTCCGACGAATCAGGACGACTTCGGAGGCACCGGGTCCAGCACAATCCTGGGCCGGGGTCCCTGGCGCCTCGGGAAGGGAGGGCGCTTCGCAGGGCGCGAGCGCTGGCGATGTTCCTGGGGCGGCGCTGCCTGTGTTGCAGGTGGGGCTGGTTTGTTCTGCTGAGCCGGCGCAGTCCTGGGGCGGCTAGACGCAGAAGCGGAGCTGGAGCGCTTAGGCAAGAAATGCCTCATAGCCTGAGACGATTTCTGCGCGGCAGTAAAGCGCTCAGTGAAGCCATCCACTGCAGGCCCGAAGAGACCAGAAGGCGAGACCGGGGCGTCTAAGAAGGCCGTCTTGTCTAGGTCTTTGATCTCCGTTAGGTTGAGCCACAGGTGGCGCTCCAACACGACCAGGCTGGCCATGGAACGACCGATGGCCTGGGCCGTAGCCTTCGTAGCTCGCAGGGCAAGATCCGTGGCGCTGCGGAGATCTTTGAAGGCTGGCGCGTCGATTCCAGACTCATCCAGAGAGCGGAGGAGTTTGGCCTGGAATGCTTGAAATATGGCCATGGTGTGGAGCGCAGAGGCAGCTTGGCCCGCCGAGGTGTAAGCCCGTCCAGCCAGAGTAGAGGTGGTCCGACAGGGCTTGGAAGGAAGGGCCCTCTTCGTCTTCCAACCCACAGCCGCGGGAGGACAGAGGTGAGCAGCCACCGCTTCATCTAGGGGTGGCAAGCGCTCGTATCCCTTCTCCTCGGCGCCGTCGACGGCGGTGAGGGCGGAGCGGTGCGTAGTGTGGAGGCGGGCAGAGTAAGGAGCGCGCCACGACTTCGTCAGCTCTTCGTGGACCTCAGGAAAGAAGGGCGCTGAACGCTGGCGAGGTGCTTGGCGGCGGCCTGGCAGAAACCATTCGTCCAGGCGGCTGCGAGACGGCTCCTCTGGAGGGGCCCACTCGAGGTCCAGCTCTTCAACGGCTCTAGACAGGATGCGGAAGAGCTCGGCATCCATGCCCTGGCCATGCTCGATGGGTTCCAAGGGAGGCGGTGGAGCGGGGTCTTCCGGCTCGCCAGCCCATCCTTCCGCTTCGGAAGCCGCAAGAGACATGGAGTCGTCTTGTTCGTCGTCTGTTCCCCCGAATGAGACGAGGTCACTCGCTTCTGCGGAGGGACGCTGCTCAGGGCGAGAGAACAGAACTGGAGAGAGTTCCCTGGGAGGAGAGGGCGAGGCACGCGGGGGCTGGGCCGGCGTGAGCTCGCTCAACTCCTGGCGCTGAGTCGCTCTACCCCGCTGTCTTTTCCTCGCCGGACCGCGGGAGGAAGGAGACGGGAGGGCGCGAGCGGCGAGATCGCCCTCAGTGAAGAAGGCGACCCGCGAGCGCAGGGAAGCGAGACTCATACACTCGCAGTGCGGGCATGAGTCTCCAGCGAGCGCGCCGTCTGCGTGGGGCTTGCCCAGGCAAGCGACACACTCGCTGTGTCCATCGTCGTCGTGCAGGGGGCCCTGCAAGTACCACATGAGTGGCGGGGCATCGTGAGACGCCGCTGCCGTGAAAACGGCAATTGGGTGGCTCTTTTAGAGCGGCGAGGGCCGCGGAAGCTCTTAAAGCGGTGAAAACCGCTGGAAATCGCTCTTTTAGAGCGGCGTTTAAGCCGCGGATGAAGCTCTCAGGCGGCGCGCCGGATGGCGGCAGGGGACGCACAGGAAGCGGCCGGAAGCGGGAAGCGGGAGGCGGCGGCTCGGCGACGGCGCTAGAAGCTGCAGTCCGCGAGGGCGCCGGCGCTTTCTTCCACCGGCGAGTCCAGGCGAGTCCGCTGCGGGAGCCTCTTCAGACGGCGGCGAGAGCAGAAGGCGGCGAGCTTCTTCGGCTTCAGGCGGAGATCAGCGAAGAGAAGTAGATGTCGTCGCTGAAGGAGAAAACACTGAAATCCTATGGCGAAACGCCTGCTTATATAGCCCTATACCCCGCCCATTTCGGCGGGAATATTCGCGCGCTTTGTCGCCATAGGCCGCGCAGCTATGCCGCGCCGCCATTGGTTCAACAACTTGTCTATGAGTGAACCAATGACGGTGCAGTTACACTGCGTTATTGAAAAAGGCTTCAGCAGCGGGGAAAAAGGGAGACCTTTCCCCATACGCAGTACGAGTGAAGTATCGAAAGGGAACTAACTCTTTCATTCCATTGCATACAGTATTTTTTTTATTATATTTTATATTATATCATTCAAGATATAACACGTAACTCTTGCGATGAATGAAAAAAACTATCCGTAATGCATTGAGATTTAACACATTACATGTGCATGGCATTTCTGTAAGTTATTCCATTTTGCTGTGAAGAGATAACTCGACCGGTGCTAGTTGCACCGTGTTGCATAAAAGAACTATCTTTGTGAATTAAAACTGTTTCAATGCATTGCATACAATAGTTAACTTATTGCGCTGTACATATAAGAAATTCATATAACTTATGTGCTGTTGCATTACAACATGTAAGATATGCACTGTTTCCTTGCATCCTATACAAGAACTAACGTATTGCTCATGCATTGAAGAGATACATAACTAGGTGTATTGCGATGAATGAGCTAACTCAGCCGTCATGCACTGAGACATAATAAATATTATATTTAATAAACATTGCACATAATAAACAATGCATTTCAGTGAGTTATTCCATTTTCCATTAGTTAACTTATTATTAACTTATCTGAAGAGATTTCAGATTTCGCTGCGAAGAGAGAACACTGCAGGTGCTTGTTGCAAAGCTTTGCAACAAGAACTAACTCTTTCCTTTGTGCATTGAAGATATAACACATAACACGTGCATTGCACTTCAATAAGTTTTTCAGTGCACTGCATACAATAATTAACATGTTGTGGAAAGAAATTAATATAACGTGCTGTTGCATTGCAATGCATACAAGAACTAACATATAAGTTATATAAGTTTCCTTACATCGAGCTAATGCTTAATGCATTCAAGATATAACACGTAACTCTTTGTGTTGCGATGAATGAAAAAACTATCCGTAATGCATTGAGATTTAACACATTACATGTGCATGGTTTTTTTGTGAGTTATTCCATTTCGATGGGAAGAGAGAACACTGCAGGTGCTTGTTGCAATGCGTTGCAACAAGAACTAACTCTTTCCTTTGTGCATTGAAGAGAAAATGGCTTCATATATGACTCAATGACACAACGAGTTATGTGTTATCTCTTCAATGCGTTAGTTCTGTATAGGATGCAAGCAAACAGTGCATAGCTTACATATTGCAATGCAAAACACATATATTATATTAATTTCCTCTATGCACATCGTAATTAGTCAACTATTGTAATCAATGCAATTAAACAGTTCTTGATGCTTTGCAAACCAACAACATATGTTATTTGTTTTTTCTTCAATGCACGAAGGAAAGAGTTCGTTTTTGTATGCAACGCAGTGCAACAAACACCTATAGTGTTCTTTCTTCGCAGCGAAACGGAATAACTTACTGAAATGTAATGCACACGTAACGCACACGTTTTTTTAGTGGATAAAGGATGAGTTAGCTCATTCATCGCAAAACAATGATTTATGTATCTCTTCAATGCATGAGCAATACGTTAGTTATAGGATGAGTTAACTATTGCAATAGAAAATGGAATAACTTACTGCAATGCAATGCACATGTTGTGTATGCAATGCAGTGCAACAAGCACATTTCATGTGTTATAACTTCTCAGCACAACGGGATCAAGTTACTGCCATGCAATACACGTTATTTATTATGTGTTCAATGCATAAATAATAAGTAAGAATAAGGTTTTTGTACACAATGCAAGAAAACAGCGCATAAAAACATGTTAGTTTTGTATGCATTGCAGTGCAACAGCACGTCATATAATTCTCTTCTTTGTACAACATAAGTTATTGTATGCAATGAACTGAAACAGTTCTTAATGCAAGGGTATTTGTGGTTCGTTTTCTCTTCAATGTACAGAGTAAAGAGTTATGCAACGCAGTGCAACAAGCAGCTGTCGAGTTATCTCTTCACAGCGAAAAGGAATAACTTACAGAAATGCCATGGACATGTAATGTGTTAATTCTCAATGCATTACGGATAGTTTATTCATTCATCGCAACACAAAGAGTTACGTGTTATATCTAGCTCGATGTAAGGAAAAAGTGCATAACTTATATGTTAGTTCTTGTATGCATTGCTATGCAACAGTACGTAATATTAATTTCTTCTTTCCACAACATGTTAATTATCGTATGCAGTGCACTGAAGAACTTACTGAAGTGCACGTGTTGTGTTATCTCTTCAATGCATAACGGATGAGTTAGTTCATTCATCGCAACAACGAGTTATGTGTTATCTCTTCAGATATGCATGATGAATACGTTAGTTCTTGTATAGTATGCAAGGAAACATTGCATATCTTACATGTTGCAATGCAAAGAAGTTATAAGTTAATATTCCATTTAACTAATGGAAAATGGAATAACTCACTGAAATGCAATGCTCAGTAAAAGCATTGCAATGGAATATGCAATGGAATAACTCACTGAAATGCAATGCTCGTTATGTGTTATGTCTCAGTGCATGACGGCTGAGTTAGCTCATTCATCGCAATACAACTAATGTATCTCTTCAATGCATGAGCAAGACGTCAGTTTTTGTATAGGATGCAAGGAAACAATGCATATCTTCCATGTTGCTGTGCAATGCATTGTTTTAATTCACAGAGTTAGTTATTTTATGCAACACGGTGCAACTAGCACCGGTCGAGTTATCTCTTGCAATGCAGCATTACATATGTTTTTTTTTTTTTAATTCTATGCACAGCGGAATATGCACAGCAGAATGCAATGCACTGAAACAATTCTTGATGCATTGGAAAGCACCAGCATATCTGATTTGTTTTCTCTTCAATGCACAAAGGAAAGAGTTAGTTCTTGTTGCAACGCATTGCATCAAGCACCTGTAGTGTTCTCTCTTCCCAGCGAAATGGAATAACTCACAGAAATAACATGTAATGTGCTAATGTGTGATAGTTTTTTCATTCATCGCAACACAAAGAGTTACGTGTTATATCTTGAATGCATTAAGAATACGTTATAGCTCGATGTAAGGAATCAGTGCATAACTTATGTTAGTTCTTGTATGCAATTGCAATGCAACAGCATGTTATATTAATTTCTTTCCACAACATGTTAATTATTGTATGCAGTGCACTGAAAAACTTACTGAAGTGCAATGCACGTGTTATGTGTTATATCTTTAATGCATAACGGATGAGTTAGTTAGTTCATTCATCGCAATACATCTAGTAATGTATCTCTTCAATGCATGAGCAACACGTTAGTTCTTGTATAGGTTGCAAGGAAACAGTGCATATCTTACATGTTGTAATGCAACAGCACATAAGTTATATTAATTTCTTCTATGCACAGCTTAATAAGTTAACTATTGTATGCAATGCACTGAAACAGTTTTAATGCACAAAGTTAGATATTGTATGCAACACGGTGCAACAAGCACCTGTCGAGTTATCTCTTCACAGCGAAATGGAATAACTTACTGAAATGCCATGCACATCGCAACACATTAGTTCTTGTAATGCAATGCATTATATCTTGGATGTTGCAATGCAAAAGAGTAATAAGTTACAAGTTGCAATGCAAAAGAGTAATAAGTAATAAGTTCCATTAGTTAATGGAAAATGGAATAACTCACTGAAATGCAATGCACGTTATGTTATGTCTCAGTGCATGACGGCTGAGTTAGCTCATTCATCGCAATACACCTAGTTATGTATCTCTTCAATCCATGAGCAATACGTTAGTTCTTGTATAGGATGCAAGGAAACAGTGCATATCTTACATGTTCTAATGCAACAGCACATATGTTATATTTATTTCTTCTATGCACAGCGTAATGTTAACGTATGCAATGCACTGAAACAGTTTTAATGCATACAAAAAACAACATATGTACTATTGCATTGCAACATGTAAGATATGCACTGTTTCCTTGCATCCTATACACGAACTAACGTATTCATCATGCACTGAAGAGATAACACATAACTCGTATTGTTGCGATGAATGAACTAACATTATGCATTGAAGAGATAAAATGAATGAACTAACATCCGTTATGTATTAACACATAACGTGCATTGCAGTGAAGAAATGAGACGACAGATGCTTGTTGCATTGCGCTGCATACATAAACTAAGTCTTTTTGCATTGTAGAAAAAATAAATAACGTATGTTGTTGTTTTGCAATGCATTAAGAACTGTATAATTGCATTGCTTACAATATTTAACTTATTCTTCAAGAACTTATAAGTTTGCTTGCATTCTATACAAAAAATAGCGTTTTCCTCATGCATTGAAGAGAAAACACATGACGTGCATTGCATTGCAGAAACTTGATCCGAAGTGCATTGAAGAGATGGACACATGGACAGGTGTCTGTTGCACTGCATTGCATACAAGAACTAACTCTTTCCTTCGTGCATTGAACAGAAAACAAAACACATATGCTGTTGCACTGCAATATAAGACCTAACTCGTTCATTGCATTGCATACAATAATTAACTTATTTTTTGTTGTGCACAGAGAAATTTATAGAACATGCTGTTTGCATTGCAAGAGCTATGCAAGAGCTATGTGTTGCGATGAATTAACTAACTCGTCCGTTATGCATTGAAGAGAAAACACATGACGTGCATTGCATTGCAGAAACTTGATCCGAAGTGCAATGAAGAGATGGATAACACACAACATTGCATTGCATTACGCTGTGCATAGAAGAAATGTAAAAAAAACAAAAAAACATGTGTACTGTTGCATTGCAACATGTAAGATATGCACTGTTTTCCTTGCATGCTATACAACATACTATTCTAACGTATTGCTCATGCATTGAAGAGATAAGACATAACATATTATGAACTAACTCATCCATTATGCACTGAAAGAGATAACAAATAACGTGCATGTAACTTGATCCGTTGTGCAGTGAAGCTATAACACATGGAAGGTGCTTGTTGCACTGCATTGTATACACATAACATTTGCATTGCATTGCAGTAAGTTAGTCCGTTTTGCAGTTAAGAAAGAACACATGTGGTGTCACCACTTGTCCTGTGAGTGGCACTAGTAGATCTGTAATTCATATAAGTGTATCAAGAGAGTGGATATGAGTTAGTCTGAGTAAAAAGCATGTTCATAAGTTATTTCTGTGTTGCTTGCGTCTTGACAAAGACATGACAACATTTGCTTTTTGCACTGCGTTGCATAGATCAGTGGTTCCCAAACTTTTTTTTAGCTTGGAGTACACCCTGAAGGGATTACCATCCTTCTGCGTACACCTCTCTTCCACTTCGACTGCAGTCACACCTTTACCATTAAGGGACAAAATTTGCCCCCTAAATTGATTTTCCAGTGCATTTTTTAACCTTTATGAATAACTTTATTTATTTTATAATGTTTTAAATAAAAAAATGTTCAATAGAGAAATATGCAATGTTGGTAAAATGAAGTAAAACCTTTAAATATTAAACGAAAACCGCCAGTAGGTGGCACCAAGTCACTGTTTTTATGAGTCATTCATTCAGTAACAAAGAAAGTGGCTGTGAATGAATCATTGAACCATTTTAGCCGAAAAGTGCTCAATCTTCAACTTTCAATACACACTCATTGATTCACTCTGATGTTACTTGAGTCATATATGAAGCCATTTTGACCTACTGAACAAATTTCTGGCAAATTAGTCCTTGATGTTGAAAATTCTATACAGACTTATTGGTGTTTCATCAGACAGACAGTAGTCCATGTTTGACCTTCGAAACATATTTCTAGCCTGAGGACGCTTGATCTTGAACTTTCTATGGATACTCATTGACTCCTGATGTTATTTCAGCCATACAGAAGTCAATTTTAGACTTGATTAAAGTTTTTCGGTCCCAAGAGTCCTCGATCATGAACTTTACATACATGCCTCACTCTGATGATAGAGTTTTGCATATTTGACATAATGGACATATTTCTGGCCAAAGAAAACTCGATCTTGAACTTTTTATATATACTTACTGACACCTTCTGATGTTACTTGAGCCATGTATGAAGCCATTTTGACCTACTGAACAAATTTTTGGCAAATTAGTCCTTGATGTTGAAAATTCCATACAGACTTATTGACTCCATGTGCTTCATCAGACAGACAGTAGTCCACCTTAGAAACATATTTCGGGCCTAAGAGTGCTTTATCTTGAACTTTCTAAAGACAGTCATTGACTCCAGATTTTTTCCTTCAGCCAGATAAGCCAGACAGTAGTCCATATTTGACCGAAAGAACATATTTCTGGCCAAAAAGTATTCGACTTTGAAGATTTTATATACACTCATTGACGCCTTCTGATTTCACATCAGCCATATATAGAGGTCCATGACTTTCAGAACATATTTCTGGCCCAGTCTTGACCTTTCTATACATAGTCATTGACTCCATCTAGTCCATTTTAGACTTGATTAAAGTTTTTTAGTCCTAAGAGTCCTCGATCATGAACTTTATATAGATGCCTCATGTTGATCTTACATCAGCCATAGAGTATTGCATGTGCCCTAATGGACATTTTTCTGGCCAAAGAATACTCGATCTTTAACTTTTTACATACACTTACTGACGCCCTCTGATGACACATCAAGCCTTACTGGAGTCCATATTTGAGCTAATGATCATATTTCAACTTTCAATACACACTCATTGATTCACTCTGATGTTACTTGAGTCATATATGAAGCCATTTTGACCTACTGAACAAATTTCTGGCAAATTTGTCCTTGATGATGAAATTTCTATACAGACTCATTGACTCTGGGTGTTACATCAGACAGACAGTAGGACATATGTGACCTAAGAAACATTACTGGCCTAAGTGCGCTTGATCTTGAACTTTCTATATATATACTCTTTGACTCCTTCAGATTTAAATTCACCCATACAGAAGTCCACATAAGATCTACTGAACATATTTCTGGCAAATTAGTCCTCGATCAAGAACTTTCTTTACCTACTCATTGACTCCATCTGATGGAACGTCAGACATAGAGTATTGCATATTTGACCCAATGGACATATTGACGCCTTTC
Organism: Chanodichthys erythropterus; assembly: GCF_024489055.1. Taxonomy (NCBI): domain Eukaryota; kingdom Metazoa; phylum Chordata; class Actinopteri; order Cypriniformes; family Xenocyprididae; genus Chanodichthys; species Chanodichthys erythropterus. The sequence continues at coordinate 9,414,903 of NC_090238.1, read as the reverse complement.
TGATGTCACGTCAGCCATACTGTAGTCCATATTTTACCAAATGAACATATTTCTTGCCCAACAGTACTCTATCTTGAACTTTCAACACATATTCATTGAGTCACTCTGATCTTACCTCAGTCATATACAAACCCATTTCGACCTACAGAACAAATTTCTGGCAAATTAGTCCTCGATGATGAACTTTTTATATAAAGTCATTGACTCTTTCTGATGATACGTCAGACACAGAGTATTGCACATTTGACTTAATTCACATATTTCTGTCAAATTGGTACTTAATCTTGAACTTTCAAACACATACTCATTGACTCAGCCGTATTTTACTTCAGCCAAGGATTAACCTATTTTTGACCTATTGAACAAATTTCTGGCAAATTAGTCCTTGATGTTGAAAATTCTATACAGACTTATTGGTGTTTCATCAGACAGACAGTAGTCCATGTTTGACCTTCGAAACATATTTCTAGCCTGAGGACGCTTGATCTTGAACTTTCTATGGATACTCATTGACTCCTGATGTTATTTCGGCCATACAGAAGTCCATTTTAGACTTGATTAAAGTTTTTCGGTCCCAAGAGTCCTCGATCATGAACTTTACATACATGCCTCACTCTGATGTTACCTGAGCCATAGAGTTTTGCATTTTTGACATAATGGACATATTTCTGGCCAAAGAAAACTCGATCTTGAACTTTTTATGTATACTTACTGACACCTTCTGATGTTACTTGAGCCATGTACGAAGCCATTTTGACCTACTGAACAAATTTCTGGCAAATTAGTCCTTGATGTTGAAAATTCCATACAGACTTATTGACTCCTTCTTGTGTTTCATCAGACAGACAGTAGTCCACCTTAGAAACATATTTCAGGCCTAAGAGTGCTTTATCTTGAACTTTCTATAGACAGTGATTGACTCCAGATTTTTTACTTCAGCCAGATAAGCCAGACAGTAGTCCATATTTGACCGAAAGAACATATTTCTGGCCAAAAAGTATTCGACTTTGAAGATTTTATATACACTCATTGACGCCTTCTGATTTCACATCAGCCATATATAGAGGTCCATGACTTTCAGAACATATTTCTGGCCCAGTCTTGACCTTTCTATACATAGTCATTGACTCCATCTAGTCCATTTTAGACTTGATTAAAGTTTTTTAGTCCTAAGAGTCCTCGATCATGAACTTTATATAGATGCCTCATGTTGATCTTACATCAGCCATAGAGTATTGCATGTGCCCTAATGGACATTTTTCTGGCCAAAGAATACTCGATCTTTAACTTTTTACATACACTTACTGACGCCCTCTGATGACACATCAAGCCTTACTGGAGTCCATATTTGAGCTAATGATCATATTTCAACTTTCAATACACACTCATTGATTCACTCTGATGTTACTTGAGTCATATATGAAGCCATTTTGACCTACTGAACAAATTTCTGGCAAATTTGTCCTTGATGATGAAATTTCTATACAGACTCATTGACTCTGGGTGTTACATCAGACAGACAGTAGGACATATGTGACCTAAGAAACATTACTGGCCTAAGTGCGCTTGATCTTGAACTTTCTATATATATACTCTTTGACTCCTTCAGATTTAAATTCACCCATACAGAAGTCCACATAAGATCTACTGAACATATTTCTGGCAAATTAGTCCTCGATCAAGAACTTTCTTTACCTACTCATTGACTCCATCTGATGGAACGTCAGACATAGAGTATTGCATATTTGACCCAATGGACATATTGACGCCTTTCTGATGTCACGTCAGCCATACTGTAGTCCATATTTTACCAAATGAACATATTTCTTGCCCAACAGTACTCTATCTTGAACTTTCAACACATATTCATTGAGTCACTCTGATCTTACCTCAGTCATATACAAACCCATTTCGACCTACAGAACAAATTTCTGGCAAATTAGTCCTCGATGATGAACTTTTTATATAAAGTCATTGACTCTTTCTGATGATACGTCAGACACAGAGTATTGCACATTTGACTTAATTCACATATTTCTGTCAAATTGGTACTTAATCTTGAACTTTCAAACACATACTCATTGACTCAGCCGTATTTTACTTCAGCCAAGGATTAACCTATTTTTGACCTATTGAACAAATTTCTGGCAAATTAGTCCTTGATGTTGAAAATTCTATACAGACTTATTGGTGTTTCATCAGACAGACAGTAGTCCATGTTTGACCTTCGAAACATATTTCTAGCCTGAGGACGCTTGATCTTGAACTTTCTATGGATACTCATTGACTCCTGATGTTATTTCGGCCATACAGAAGTCCATTTTAGACTTGATTAAAGTTTTTCGGTCCCAAGAGTCCTCGATCATGAACTTTACATACATGCCTCACTCTGATGTTACCTGAGCCATAGAGTTTTGCATTTTTGACATAATGGACATATTTCTGGCCAAAGAAAACTCGATCTTGAACTTTTTATGTATACTTACTGACACCTTCTGATGTTACTTGAGCCATGTACGAAGCCATTTTGACCTACTGAACAAATTTCTGGCAAATTAGTCCTTGATGTTGAAAATTCCATACAGACTTATTGACTCCTTCTTGTGTTTCATCAGACAGACAGTAGTCCACCTTAGAAACATATTTCAGGCCTAAGAGTGCTTTATCTTGAACTTTCTATAGACAGTGATTGACTCCAGATTTTTTACTTCAGCCAGATAAGCCAGACAGTAGTCCATATTTGACCGAAAGAACATATTTCTGGCCAAAAAGTATTCGACTTTGAAGATTTTATATACACTCATTGACGCCTTCTGATTTCACATCAGCCATATATAGAGGTCCATGACTTTCAGAACATATTTCTGGCCCAGTCTTGACCTTTCTATACATAGTCATTGACTCCATCTAGTCCATTTTAGACTTGATTAAAGTTTTTTAGTCCTAAGAGTCCTCGATCATGAACTTTATATAGATGCCTCATGTTGATCTTACATCAGCCATAGAGTATTGCATGTGCCCTAATGGACATTTTTCTGGCCAAAGAATACTCGATCTTTAACTTTTTACATACACTTACTGACGCCCTCTGATGACACATCAAGCCTTACTGGAGTCCATATTTGAGCTAATGATCATATTTCAACTTTCAATACACACTCATTGATTCACTCTGATGTTACTTGAGTCATATATGAAGCCATTTTGACCTACTGAACAAATTTCTGGCAAATTTGTCCTTGATGATGAAATTTCTATACAGACTCATTGACTCTGGGTGTTACATCAGACAGACAGTAGGACATATGTGACCTAAGAAACATTACTGGCCTAAGTGCGCTTGATCTTGAACTTTCTATATATATACTCTTTGACTCCTTCAGATTTAAATTCACCCATACAGAAGTCCACATAAGATCTACTGAACATATTTCTGGCAAATTAGTCCTCGATCAAGAACTTTCTTTACCTACTCATTGACTCCATCTGATGGAACGTCAGACATAGAGTATTGCATATTTGACCCAATGGACATATTGACGCCTTTCTGATGTCACATCAGCCATACTGTAGTCCATATTTTACCAAATGAACATATTTCTTGCCCAACAGTACTCTATCTTGAACTTTCAACACATATTCATTGAGTCACTCTGATCTTACCTCAGTCATATACAAACCCATTTCGACCTACAGAACAAATTTCTGGCAAATTAGTCCTCGATGATGAACTTTTTATATAAAGTCATTGACTCTTTCTGATGATACGTCAGACACAGAGTATTGCACATTTGACTTAATTCACATATTTCTGTCAAATTGGTACTTAATCTTGAACTTTCAAACACATACTCATTGACTCAGCCGTATTTTACTTCAGCCAAGGATTAACCTATTTTTGACCTATTGAACAAATTTCTGGCAAATTAGTCCTTGATGTTGAAAATTCTATACAGACTTATTGGTGTTTCATCAGACAGACAGTAGTCCATGTTTGACCTTCGAAACATATTTCTAGCCTGAGGACGCTTGATCTTGAACTTTCTATGGATACTCATTGACTCCTGATGTTATTTCGGCCATACAGAAGTCCATTTTAGACTTGATTAAAGTTTTTCGGTCCCAAGAGTCCTCGATCATGAACTTTACATACATGCCTCACTCTGATGTTACCTGAGCCATAGAGTTTTGCATTTTTGACATAATGGACATATTTCTGGCCAAAGAAAACTCGATCTTGAACTTTTTATGTATACTTACTGACACCTTCTGATGTTACTTGAGCCATGTACGAAGCCATTTTGACCTACTGAACAAATTTCTGGCAAATTAGTCCTTGATGTTGAAAATTCCATACAGACTTATTGACTCCTTCTTGTGTTTCATCAGACAGACAGTAGTCCACCTTAGAAACATATTTCAGGCCTAAGAGTGCTTTATCTTGAACTTTCTATAGACAGTGATTGACTCCAGATTTTTTACTTCAGCCAGATAAGCCAGACAGTAGTCCATATTTGACCGAAAGAACATATTTCTGGCCAAAAAGTATTCGACTTTGAAGATTTTATATACACTCATTGACGCCTTCTGATTTCACATCAGCCATATATAGAGGTCCATGACTTTCAGAACATATTTCTGGCCCAGTCTTGACCTTTCTATACATAGTCATTGACTCCATCTAGTCCATTTTAGACTTGATTAAAGTTTTTTAGTCCTAAGAGTCCTCGATCATGAACTTTATATAGATGCCTCATGTTGATCTTACATCAGCCATAGAGTATTGCATGTGCCCTAATGGACATTTTTCTGGCCAAAGAATACTCGATCTTTAACTTTTTACATACACTTACTGACGCCCTCTGATGACACATCAAGCCTTACTGGAGTCCATATTTGAGCTAATGATCATATTTCAACTTTCAATACACACTCATTGATTCACTCTGATGTTACTTGAGTCATATATGAAGCCATTTTGACCTACTGAACAAATTTCTGGCAAATTTGTCCTTGATGATGAAATTTCTATACAGACTCATTGACTCTGGGTGTTACATCAGACAGACAGTAGGACATATGTGACCTAAGAAACATTACTGGCCTAAGTGCGCTTGATCTTGAACTTTCTATATATATACTCTTTGACTCCTTCAGATTTAAATTCACCCATACAGAAGTCCACATAAGATCTACTGAACATATTTCTGGCAAATTAGTCCTCGATCAAGAACTTTCTTTACCTACTCATTGACTCCATCTGATGGAACGTCAGACATAGAGTATTGCATATTTGACCCAATGGACATATTGACGCCTTTCTGATGTCACGTCAGCCATACTGTAGTCCATATTTTACCAAATGAACATATTTCTTGCCCAACAGTACTCTATCTTGAACTTTCAACACATATTCATTGAGTCACTCTGATCTTACCTCAGTCATATACAAACCCATTTCGACCTACAGAACAAATTTCTGGCAAATTAGTCCTCGATGATGAACTTTTTATATAAAGTCATTGACTCTTTCTGATGATACGTCAGACACAGAGTATTGCACATTTGACTTAATTCACATATTTCTGTCAAATTGGTACTTAATCTTGAACTTTCAAACACATACTCATTGACTCAGCCGTATTTTACTTCAGCCAAGGATTAACCTATTTTTGACCTATTGAACAAATTTCTGGCAAATTAGTCCTTGATGTTGAAAATTCTATACAGACTTATTGGTGTTTCATCAGACAGACAGTAGTCCATGTTTGACCTTCGAAACATATTTCTAGCCTGAGGACGCTTGATCTTGAACTTTCTATGGATACTCATTGACTCCTGATGTTATTTCGGCCATACAGAAGTCCATTTTAGACTTGATTAAAGTTTTTCGGTCCCAAGAGTCCTCGATCATGAACTTTACATACATGCCTCACTCTGATGTTACCTGAGCCATAGAGTTTTGCATTTTTGACATAATGGACATATTTCTGGCCAAAGAAAACTCGATCTTGAACTTTTTATGTATACTTACTGACACCTTCTGATGTTACTTGAGCCATGTACGAAGCCATTTTGACCTACTGAACAAATTTCTGGCAAATTAGTCCTTGATGTTGAAAATTCCATACAGACTTATTGACTCCTTCTTGTGTTTCATCAGACAGACAGTAGTCCACCTTAGAAACATATTTCAGGCCTAAGAGTGCTTTATCTTGAACTTTCTATAGACAGTGATTGACTCCAGATTTTTTACTTCAGCCAGATAAGCCAGACAGTAGTCCATATTTGACCGAAAGAACATATTTCTGGCCAAAAAGTATTCGACTTTGAAGATTTTATATACACTCATTGACGCCTTCTGATTTCACATCAGCCATATATAGAGGTCCATGACTTTCAGAACATATTTCTGGCCCAGTCTTGACCTTTCTATACATAGTCATTGACTCCATCTAGTCCATTTTAGACTTGATTAAAGTTTTTTAGTCCTAAGAGTCCTCGATCATGAACTTTATATAGATGCCTCATGTTGATCTTACATCAGCCATAGAGTATTGCATGTGCCCTAATGGACATTTTTCTGGCCAAAGAATACTCGATCTTTAACTTTTTACATACACTTACTGACGCCCTCTGATGACACATCAAGCCTTACTGGAGTCCATATTTGAGCTAATGATCATATTTCAACTTTCAATACACACTCATTGATTCACTCTGATGTTACTTGAGTCATATATGAAGCCATTTTGACCTACTGAACAAATTTCTGGCAAATTTGTCCTTGATGATGAAATTTCTATACAGACTCATTGACTCTGGGTGTTACATCAGACAGACAGTAGGACATATGTGACCTAAGAAACATTACTGGCCTAAGTGCGCTTGATCTTGAACTTTCTATATATATACTCTTTGACTCCTTCAGATTTAAATTCACCCATACAGAAGTCCACATAAGATCTACTGAACATATTTCTGGCAAATTAGTCCTCGATCAAGAACTTTCTTTACCTACTCATTGACTCCATCTGATGGAACGTCAGACATAGAGTATTGCATATTTGACCCAATGGACATATTGACGCCTTTCTGATGTCACGTCAGCCATACTGTAGTCCATATTTTACCAAATGAACATATTTCTTGCCCAACAGTACTCTATCTTGAACTTTCAACACATATTCATTGAGTCACTCTGATCTTACCTCAGTCATATACAAACCCATTTCGACCTACAGAACAAATTTCTGGCAAATTAGTCCTCGATGATGAACTTTTTATATAAAGTCATTGACTCTTTCTGATGATACGTCAGACACAGAGTATTGCACATTTGACTTAATTCACATATTTCTGTCAAATTGGTACTTAATCTTGAACTTTCAAACACATACTCATTGACTCAGCCGTATTTTACTTCAGCCAAGGATTAACCTATTTTTGACCTATTGAACAAATTTCTGGCAAATTAGTCCTTGATGTTGAAAATTCTATACAGACTTATTGGTGTTTCATCAGACAGACAGTAGTCCATGTTTGACCTTCGAAACATATTTCTAGCCTGAGGACGCTTGATCTTGAACTTTCTATGGATACTCATTGACTCCTGATGTTATTTCGGCCATACAGAAGTCCATTTTAGACTTGATTAAAGTTTTTCGGTCCCAAGAGTCCTCGATCATGAACTTTACATACATGCCTCACTCTGATGTTACCTGAGCCATAGAGTTTTGCATTTTTGACATAATGGACATATTTCTGGCCAAAGAAAACTCGATCTTGAACTTTTTATGTATACTTACTGACACCTTCTGATGTTACTTGAGCCATGTACGAAGCCATTTTGACCTACTGAACAAATTTCTGGCAAATTAGTCCTTGATGTTGAAAATTCCATACAGACTTATTGACTCCTTCTTGTGTTTCATCAGACAGACAGTAGTCCACCTTAGAAACATATTTCAGGCCTAAGAGTGCTTTATCTTGAACTTTCTATAGACAGTGATTGACTCCAGATTTTTTACTTCAGCCAGATAAGCCAGACAGTAGTCCATATTTGACCGAAAGAACATATTTCTGGCCAAAAAGTATTCGACTTTGAAGATTTTATATACACTCATTGACGCCTTCTGATTTCACATCAGCCATATATAGAGGTCCATGACTTTCAGAACATATTTCTGGCCCAGTCTTGACCTTTCTATACATAGTCATTGACTCCATCTAGTTCATTTTAGACTTGATTAAAGTTTTTTAGTCCTAAGAGTCCTCGATCATGAACTTTATATAGATGCCTCATGTTGATCTTACATCAGCCATAGAGTATTGCATGTGCCCTAATGGACATTTTTCTGGCCAAAGAATACTCGATCTTTAACTTTTTACATACACTTACTGACGCCCTCTGATGACACATCAAGCCTTACTGGAGTCCATATTTGAGCTAATGATCATATTTCAACTTTCAATACACACTCATTGATTCACTCTGATGTTACTTGAGTCATATATGAAGCCATTTTGACCTACTGAACAAATTTCTGGCAAATTTGTCCTTGATGATGAAATTTCTATACAGACTCATTGACTCTGGGTGTTACATCAGACAGACAGTAGGACATATGTGACCTAAGAAACATTACTGGCCTAAGTGCGCTTGATCTTGAACTTTCTATATATATACTCTTTGACTCCTTCAGATTTAAATTCACCCATACAGAAGTCCACATAAGATCTACTGAACATATTTCTGGCAAATTAGTCCTCGATCAAGAACTTTCTTTACCTACTCATTGACTCCATCTGATGGAACGTCAGACATAGAGTATTGCATATTTGACCCAATGGACATATTGACGCCTTTCTGATGTCACGTCAGCCATACTGTAGTCCATATTTTACCAAATGAACATATTTCTTGCCCAACAGTACTCTATCTTGAACTTTCAACACATATTCATTGAGTCACTCTGATCTTACCTCAGTCATATACAAACCCATTTCGACCTACAGAACAAATTTCTGGCAAATTAGTCCTCGATGATGAACTTTTTATATAAAGTCATTGACTCTTTCTGATGATACGTCAGACACAGAGTATTGCACATTTGACTTAATTCACATATTTCTGTCAAATTGGTACTTAATCTTGAACTTTCAAACACATACTCATTGACTCAGCCGTATTTTACTTCAGCCAAGGATTAACCTATTTTTGACCTATTGAACAAATTTCTGGCAAATTAGTCCTTGATGTTGAAAATTCTATACAGACTTATTGGTGTTTCATCAGACAGACAGTAGTCCATGTTTGACCTTCGAAACATATTTCTAGCCTGAGGACGCTTGATCTTGAACTTTCTATGGATACTCATTGACTCCTGATGTTATTTCGGCCATACAGAAGTCCATTTTAGACTTGATTAAAGTTTTTCGGTCCCAAGAGTCCTCGATCATGAACTTTACATACATGCCTCACTCTGATGTTACCTGAGCCATAGAGTTTTGCATTTTTGACATAATGGACATATTTCTGGCCAAAGAAAACTCGATCTTGAACTTTTTATGTATACTTACTGACACCTTCTGATGTTACTTGAGCCATGTACGAAGCCATTTTGACCTACTGAACAAATTTCTGGCAAATTAGTCCTTGATGTTGAAAATTCCATACAGACTTATTGACTCCTTCTTGTGTTTCATCAGACAGACAGTAGTCCACCTTAGAAACATATTTCAGGCCTAAGAGTGCTTTATCTTGAACTTTCTATAGACAGTGATTGACTCCAGATTTTTTACTTCAGCCAGATAAGCCAGACAGTAGTCCATATTTGACCGAAAGAACATATTTCTGGCCAAAAAGTATTCGACTTTGAAGATTTTATATACACTCATTGACGCCTTCTGATTTCACATCAGCCATATATAGAGGTCCATGACTTTCAGAACATATTTCTGGCCCAGTCTTGACCTTTCTATACATAGTCATTGACTCCATCTAGTCCATTTTAGACTTGATTAAAGTTTTTTAGTCCTAAGAGTCCTCGATCATGAACTTTATATAGATGCCTCATGTTGATCTTACATCAGCCATAGAGTATTGCATGTGCCCTAATGGACATTTTTCTGGCCAAAGAATACTCGATCTTTAACTTTTTACATACACTTACTGACGCCCTCTGATGACACATCAAGCCTTACTGGAGTCCATATTTGAGCTAATGATCATATTTCAACTTTCAATACACACTCATTGATTCACTCTGATGTTACTTGAGTCATATATGAAGCCATTTTGACCTACTGAACAAATTTCTGGCAAATTTGTCCTTGATGATGAAATTTCTATACAGACTCATTGACTCTGGGTGTTACATCAGACAGACAGTAGGACATATGTGACCTAAGAAACATTACTGGCCTAAGTGCGCTTGATCTTGAACTTTCTATATATATACTCTTTGACTCCTTCAGATTTAAATTCACCCATACAGAAGTCCACATAAGATCTACTGAACATATTTCTGGCAAATTAGTCCTCGATCAAGAACTTTCTTTACCTACTCATTGACTCCATCTGATGGAACGTCAGACATAGAGTATTGCATATTTGACCCAATGGACATATTGACGCCTTTCTGATGTCACGTCAGCCATACTGTAGTCCATATTTTACCAAATGAACATATTTCTTGCCCAACAGTACTCTATCTTGAACTTTCAACACATATTCATTGAGTCACTCTGATCTTACCTCAGTCATATACAAACCCATTTCGACCTACAGAACAAATTTCTGGCAAATTAGTCCTCGATGATGAACTTTTTATATAAAGTCATTGACTCTTTCTGATGATACGTCAGACACAGAGTATTGCACATTTGACTTAATTCACATATTTCTGTCAAATTGGTACTTAATCTTGAACTTTCAAACACATACTCATTGACTCAGCCGTATTTTACTTCAGCCAAGGATTAACCTATTTTTGACCTATTGAACAAATTTCTGGCAAATTAGTCCTTGATGTTGAAAATTCTATACAGACTTATTGGTGTTTCATCAGACAGACAGTAGTCCATGTTTGACCTTCGAAACATATTTCTAGCCTGAGGACGCTTGATCTTGAACTTTCTATGGATACTCATTGACTCCTGATGTTATTTCGGCCATACAGAAGTCCATTTTAGACTTGATTAAAGTTTTTCGGTCCCAAGAGTCCTCGATCATGAACTTTACATACATGCCTCACTCTGATGTTACCTGAGCCATAGAGTTTTGCATTTTTGACATAATGGACATATTTCTGGCCAAAGAAAACTCGATCTTGAACTTTTTATGTATACTTACTGACACCTTCTGATGTTACTTGAGCCATGTACGAAGCCATTTTGACCTACTGAACAAATTTCTGGCAAATTAGTCCTTGATGTTGAAAATTCCATACAGACTTATTGACTCCTTCTTGTGTTTCATCAGACAGACAGTAGTCCACCTTAGAAACATATTTCAGGCCTAAGAGTGCTTTATCTTGAACTTTCTATAGACAGTGATTGACTCCAGATTTTTTACTTCAGCCAGATAAGCCAGACAGTAGTCCATATTTGACCGAAAGAACATATTTCTGGCCAAAAAGTATTCGACTTTGAAGATTTTATATACACTCATTGACGCCTTCTGATTTCACATCAGCCATATATAGAGGTCCATGACTTTCAGAACATATTTCTGGCCCAGTCTTGACCTTTCTATACATAGTCATTGACTCCATCTAGTCCATTTTAGACTTGATTAAAGTTTTTTAGTCCTAAGAGTCCTCGATCATGAACTTTATATAGATGCCTCATGTTGATCTTACATCAGCCATAGAGTATTGCATGTGCCCTAATGGACATTTTTCTGGCCAAAGAATACTCGATCTTTAACTTTTTACATACACTTACTGACGCCCTCTGATGACACATCAAGCCTTACTGGAGTCCATATTTGAGCTAATGATCATATTTCAACTTTCAATACACACTCATTGATTCACTCTGATGTTACTTGAGTCATATATGAAGCCATTTTGACCTACTGAACAAATTTCTGGCAAATTTGTCCTTGATGATGAAATTTCTATACAGACTCATTGACTCTGGGTGTTACATCAGACAGACAGTAGGACATATGTGACCTAAGAAACATTACTGGCCTAAGTGCGCTTGATCTTGAACTTTCTATATATATACTCTTTGACTCCTTCAGATTTAAATTCACCCATACAGAAGTCCACATAAGATCTACTGAACATATTTCTGGCAAATTAGTCCTCGATCAAGAACTTTCTTTACCTACTCATTGACTCCATCTGATGGAACGTCAGACATAGAGTATTGCATATTTGACCCAATGGACATATTGACGCCTTTCTGATGTCACGTCAGCCATACTGTAGTCCATATTTTACCAAATGAACATATTTCTTGCCCAACAGTACTCTATCTTGAACTTTCAACACATATTCATTGAGTCACTCTGATCTTACCTCAGTCATATACAAACCCATTTCGACCTACAGAACAAATTTCTGGCAAATTAGTCCTCGATGATGAACTTTTTATATAAAGTCATTGACTCTTTCTGATGATACGTCAGACACAGAGTATTGCACATTTGACTTAATTCACATATTTCTGTCAAATTGGTACTTAATCTTGAACTTTCAAACACATACTCATTGACTCAGCCGTATTTTACTTCAGCCAAGGATTAACCTATTTTTGACCTATTGAACAAATTTCTGGCAAATTAGTCCTTGATGTTGAAAATTCTATACAGACTTATTGGTGTTTCATCAGACAGACAGTAGTCCATGTTTGACCTTCGAAACATATTTCTAGCCTGAGGACGCTTGATCTTGAACTTTCTATGGATACTCATTGACTCCTGATGTTATTTCGGCCATACAGAAGTCCATTTTAGACTTGATTAAAGTTTTTCGGTCCCAAGAGTCCTCGATCATGAACTTTACATACATGCCTCACTCTGATGTTACCTGAGCCATAGAGTTTTGCATTTTTGACATAATGGACATATTTCTGGCCAAAGAAAACTCGATCTTGAACTTTTTATGTATACTTACTGACACCTTCTGATGTTACTTGAGCCATGTACGAAGCCATTTTGACCTACTGAACAAATTTCTGGCAAATTAGTCCTTGATGTTGAAAATTCCATACAGACTTATTGACTCCTTCTTGTGTTTCATCAGACAGACAGTAGTCCACCTTAGAAACATATTTCAGGCCTAAGAGTGCTTTATCTTGAACTTTCTATAGACAGTGATTGACTCCAGATTTTTTACTTCAGCCAGATAAGCCAGACAGTAGTCCATATTTGACCGAAAGAACATATTTCTGGCCAAAAAGTATTCGACTTTGAAGATTTTATATACACTCATTGACGCCTTCTGATTTCACATCAGCCATATATAGAGGTCCATGACTTTCAGAACATATTTCTGGCCCAGTCTTGACCTTTCTATACATAGTCATTGACTCCATCTAGTCCATTTTAGACTTGATTAAAGTTTTTTAGTCCTAAGAGTCCTCGATCATGAACTTTATATAGATGCCTCATGTTGATCTTACATCAGCCATAGAGTATTGCATGTGCCCTAATGGACATTTTTCTGGCCAAAGAATACTCGATCTTTAACTTTTTACATACACTTACTGACGCCCTCTGATGACACATCAAGCCTTACTGGAGTCCATATTTGAGCTAATGATCATATTTCAACTTTCAATACACACTCATTGATTCACTCTGATGTTACTTGAGTCATATATGAAGCCATTTTGACCTACTGAACAAATTTCTGGCAAATTTGTCCTTGATGATGAAATTTCTATACAGACTCATTGACTCTGGGTGTTACATCAGACAGACAGTAGGACATATGTGACCTAAGAAACATTACTGGCCTAAGTGCGCTTGATCTTGAACTTTCTATATATATACTCTTTGACTCCTTCAGATTTAAATTCACCCATACAGAAGTCCACATAAGATCTACTGAACATATTTCTGGCAAATTAGTCCTCGATCAAGAACTTTCTTTACCTACTCATTGACTCCATCTGATGGAACGTCAGACATAGAGTATTGCATATTTGACCCAATGGACATATTGACGCCTTTCTGATGTCACGTCAGCCATACTGTAGTCCATATTTTACCAAATGAACATATTTCTTGCCCAACAGTACTCTATCTTGAACTTTCAACACATATTCATTGAGTCACTCTGATCTTACCTCAGTCATATACAAACCCATTTCGACCTACAGAACAAATTTCTGGCAAATTAGTCCTCGATGATGAACTTTTTATATAAAGTCATTGACTCTTTCTGATGATACGTCAGACACAGAGTATTGCACATTTGACTTAATTCACATATTTCTGTCAAATTGGTACTTAATCTTGAACTTTCAAACACATACTCATTGACTCAGCCGTATTTTACTTCAGCCAAGGATTAACCTATTTTTGACCTATTGAACAAATTTCTGGCAAATTAGTCCTTGATGTTGAAAATTCTATACAGACTTATTGGTGTTTCATCAGACAGACAGTAGTCCATGTTTGACCTTCGAAACATATTTCTAGCCTGAGGACGCTTGATCTTGAACTTTCTATGGATACTCATTGACTCCTGATGTTATTTCGGCCATACAGAAGTCCATTTTAGACTTGATTAAAGTTTTTCGGTCCCAAGAGTCCTCGATCATGAACTTTACATACATGCCTCACTCTGATGTTACCTGAGCCATAGAGTTTTGCATTTTTGACATAATGGACATATTTCTGGCCAAAGAAAACTCGATCTTGAACTTTTTATGTATACTTACTGACACCTTCTGATGTTACTTGAGCCATGTACGAAGCCATTTTGACCTACTGAACAAATTTCTGGCAAATTAGTCCTTGATGTTGAAAATTCCATACAGACTTATTGACTCCTTCTTGTGTTTCATCAGACAGACAGTAGTCCACCTTAGAAACATATTTCAGGCCTAAGAGTGCTTTATCTTGAACTTTCTATAGACAGTGATTGACTCCAGATTTTTTACTTCAGCCAGATAAGCCAGACAGTAGTCCATATTTGACCGAAAGAACATATTTCTGGCCAAAAAGTATTCGACTTTGAAGATTTTATATACACTCATTGACGCCTTCTGATTTCACATCAGCCATATATAGAGGTCCATGACTTTCAGAACATATTTCTGGCCCAGTCTTGACCTTTCTATACATAGTCATTGACTCCATCTAGTCCATTTTAGACTTGATTAAAGTTTTTTAGTCCTAAGAGTCCTCGATCATGAACTTTATATAGATGCCTCATGTTGATCTTACATCAGCCATAGAGTATTGCATGTGCCCTAATGGACATTTTTCTGGCCAAAGAATACTCGATCTTTAACTTTTTACATACACTTACTGACGCCCTCTGATGACACATCAAGCCTTACTGGAGTCCATATTTGAGCTAATGATCATATTTCAACTTTCAATACACACTCATTGATTCACTCTGATGTTACTTGAGTCATATATGAAGCCATTTTGACCTACTGAACAAATTTCTGGCAAATTTGTCCTTGATGATGAAATTTCTATACAGACTCATTGACTCTGGGTGTTACATCAGACAGACAGTAGGACATATGTGACCTAAGAAACATTACTGGCCTAAGTGCGCTTGATCTTGAACTTTCTATATATATACTCTTTGACTCCTTCAGATTTAAATTCACCCATACAGAAGTCCACATAAGATCTACTGAACATATTTCTGGCAAATTAGTCCTCGATCAAGAACTTTCTTTACCTACTCATTGACTCCATCTGATGGAACGTCAGACATAGAGTATTGCATATTTGACCCAATGGACATATTGACGCCTTTCTGATGTCACGTCAGCCATACTGTAGTCCATATTTTACCAAATGAACATATTTCTTGCCCAACAGTACTCTATCTTGAACTTTCAACACATATTCATTGAGTCACTCTGATCTTACCTCAGTCATATACAAACCCATTTCGACCTACAGAACAAATTTCTGGCAAATTAGTCCTCGATGATGAACTTTTTATATAAAGTCATTGACTCTTTCTGATGATACGTCAGACACAGAGTATTGCACATTTGACTTAATTCACATATTTCTGTCAAATTGGTACTTAATCTTGAACTTTCAAACACATACTCATTGACTCAGCCGTATTTTACTTCAGCCAAGGATTAACCTATTTTTGACCTATTGAACAAATTTCTGGCAAATTAGTCCTTGATGTTGAAAATTCTATACAGACTTATTGGTGTTTCATCAGACAGACAGTAGTCCATGTTTGACCTTCGAAACATATTTCTAGCCTGAGGACGCTTGATCTTGAACTTTCTATGGATACTCATTGACTCCTGATGTTATTTCGGCCATACAGAAGTCCATTTTAGACTTGATTAAAGTTTTTCGGTCCCAAGAGTCCTCGATCATGAACTTTACATACATGCCTCACTCTGATGTTACCTGAGCCATAGAGTTTTGCATTTTTGACATAATGGACATATTTCTGGCCAAAGAAAACTCGATCTTGAACTTTTTATGTATACTTACTGACACCTTCTGATGTTACTTGAGCCATGTACGAAGCCATTTTGACCTACTGAACAAATTTCTGGCAAATTAGTCCTTGATGTTGAAAATTCCATACAGACTTATTGACTCCTTCTTGTGTTTCATCAGACAGACAGTAGTCCACCTTAGAAACATATTTCAGGCCTAAGAGTGCTTTATCTTGAACTTTCTATAGACAGTGATTGACTCCAGATTTTTTACTTCAGCCAGATAAGCCAGACAGTAGTCCATATTTGACCGAAAGAACATATTTCTGGCCAAAAAGTATTCGACTTTGAAGATTTTATATACACTCATTGACGCCTTCTGATTTCACATCAGCCATATATAGAGGTCCATGACTTTCAGAACATATTTCTGGCCCAGTCTTGACCTTTCTATACATAGTCATTGACTCCATCTAGTCCATTTTAGACTTGATTAAAGTTTTTTAGTCCTAAGAGTCCTCGATCATGAACTTTATATAGATGCCTCATGTTGATCTTACATCAGCCATAGAGTATTGCATGTGCCCTAATGGACATTTTTCTGGCCAAAGAATACTCGATCTTTAACTTTTTACATACACTTACTGACGCCCTCTGATGACACATCAAGCCTTACTGGAGTCCATATTTGAGCTAATGATCATATTTCAACTTTCAATACACACTCATTGATTCACTCTGATGTTACTTGAGTCATATATGAAGCCATTTTGACCTACTGAACAAATTTCTGGCAAATTTGTCCTTGATGATGAAATTTCTATACAGACTCATTGACTCTGGGTGTTACATCAGACAGACAGTAGGACATATGTGACCTAAGAAACATTACTGGCCTAAGTGCGCTTGATCTTGAACTTTCTATATATATACTCTTTGACTCCTTCAGATTTGACTTCACCCATACAGAAGTCCACATAAGATCTACTGAACATATTTCTGGCAAATTAGTCCTCGATCAAGAACTTTCTTTACCTACTCATTGACTCCATCTGATGGAACGTCAGACATAGAGTATTGCATATTTGACCCAATGGACATATTGACGCCTTTCTGATGTCACGTCAGCCATACTGTAGTCCATATTTTACCAAATGAACATATTTCTTGCCCAACAGTACTCTATCTTGAACTTTCAACACATATTCATTGAGTCACTCTGATCTTACCTCAGTCATATACAAACCCATTTCGACCTACAGAACAAATTTCTGGCAAATTAGTCCTCGATGATGAACTTTTTATATAAAGTCATTGACTCTTTCTGATGATACGTCAGACACAGAGTATTGCACATTTGACTTAATTCACATATTTCTGTCAAATTGGTACTTAATCTTGAACTTTCAAACACATACTCATTGACTCAGCCGTATTTTACTTCAGCCAAGGATTAACCTATTTTTGACCTATTGAACAAATTTCTGGCAAATTAGTCCTTGATGTTGAAAATTCTATACAGACTTATTGGTGTTTCATCAGACAGACAGTAGTCCATGTTTGACCTTCGAAACATATTTCTAGCCTGAGGACGCTTGATCTTGAACTTTCTATGGATACTCATTGACTCCTGATGTTATTTCGGCCATACAGAAGTCCATTTTAGACTTGATTAAAGTTTTTCGGTCCCAAGAGTCCTCGATCATGAACTTTACATACATGCCTCACTCTGATGTTACCTGAGCCATAGAGTTTTGCATTTTTGACATAATGGACATATTTCTGGCCAAAGAAAACTCGATCTTGAACTTTTTATGTATACTTACTGACACCTTCTGATGTTACTTGAGCCATGTACGAAGCCATTTTGACCTACTGAACAAATTTCTGGCAAATTAGTCCTTGATGTTGAAAATTCCATACAGACTTATTGACTCCTTCTTGTGTTTCATCAGACAGACAGTAGTCCACCTTAGAAACATATTTCAGGCCTAAGAGTGCTTTATCTTGAACTTTCTATAGACAGTGATTGACTCCAGATTTTTTACTTCAGCCAGATAAGCCAGACAGTAGTCCATATTTGACCGAAAGAACATATTTCTGGCCAAAAAGTATTCGACTTTGAAGATTTTATATACACTCATTGACGCCTTCTGATTTCACATCAGCCATATATAGAGGTCCATGACTTTCAGAACATATTTCTGGCCCAGTCTTGACCTTTCTATACATAGTCATTGACTCCATCTAGTTCATTTTAGACTTGATTAAAGTTTTTTAGTCCTAAGAGTCCTCGATCATGAACTTTATATAGATGCCTCATATTGATCTTACATCAGCCATAGAGTATTGCATGTGCCCTAATGGACATTTTTCTGGCCAAAGAATACTCGATCTTTAACTTTTTACATACACTTACTGACGCCCTCTGATGACACATCAAGCCTTACTGGAGTCCATATTTGAGCTAATGATCATATTTCAACTTTCAATACACACTCATTGATTCACTCTGATGTTACTTGAGTCATATATGAAGCCATTTTGACCTACTGAACAAATTTCTGGCAAATTTGTCCTTGATGATGAAATTTCTATACAGACTCATTGACTCTGGGTGTTACATCAGACAGACAGTAGGACATATGTGACCTAAGAAACATTACTGGCCTAAGTGCGCTTGATCTTGAACTTTCTATATATATACTCTTTGACTCCTTCAGATTTAAATTCACCCATACAGAAGTCCACATAAGATCTACTGAACATATTTCTGGCAAATTAGTCCTCGATCAAGAACTTTCTTTACCTACTCATTGACTCCATCTGATGGAACGTCAGACATAGAGTATTGCATATTTGACCCAATGGACATATTGACGCCTTTCTGATGTCACGTCAGCCATACTGTAGTCCATATTTTACCAAATGAACATATTTCTTGCCCAACAGTACTCTATCTTGAACTTTCAACACATATTCATTGAGTCACTCTGATCTTACCTCAGTCATATACAAACCCATTTCGACCTACAGAACAAATTTCTGGCAAATTAGTCCTCGATGATGAACTTTTTATATAAAGTCATTGACTCTTTCTGATGATACGTCAGACACAGAGTATTGCACATTTGACTTAATTCACATATTTCTGTCAAATTGGTACTTAATCTTGAACTTTCAAACACATACTCATTGACTCAGCCGTATTTTACTTCAGCCAAGGATTAACCTATTTTTGACCTATTGAACAAATTTCTGGCAAATTAGTCCTTGATGTTGAAAATTCTATACAGACTTATTGGTGTTTCATCAGACAGACAGTAGTCCATGTTTGACCTTCGAAACATATTTCTAGCCTGAGGACGCTTGATCTTGAACTTTCTATGGATACTCATTGACTCCTGATGTTATTTCGGCCATACAGAAGTCCATTTTAGACTTGATTAAAGTTTTTCGGTCCCAAGAGTCCTCGATCATGAACTTTACATACATGCCTCACTCTGATGTTACCTGAGCCATAGAGTTTTGCATTTTTGACATAATGGACATATTTCTGGCCAAAGAAAACTCGATCTTGAACTTTTTATGTATACTTACTGACACCTTCTGATGTTACTTGAGCCATGTACGAAGCCATTTTGACCTACTGAACAAATTTCTGGCAAATTAGTCCTTGATGTTGAAAATTCCATACAGACTTATTGACTCCTTCTTGTGTTTCATCAGACAGACAGTAGTCCACCTTAGAAACATATTTCAGGCCTAAGAGTGCTTTATCTTGAACTTTCTATAGACAGTGATTGACTCCAGATTTTTTACTTCAGCCAGATAAGCCAGACAGTAGTCCATATTTGACCGAAAGAACATATTTCTGGCCAAAAAGTATTCGACTTTGAAGATTTTATATACACTCATTGACGCCTTCTGATTTCACATCAGCCATATATAGAGGTCCATGACTTTCAGAACATATTTCTGGCCCAGTCTTGACCTTTCTATACATAGTCATTGACTCCATCTAGTCCATTTTAGACTTGATTAAAGTTTTTTAGTCCTAAGAGTCCTCGATCATGAACTTTATATAGATGCCTCATGTTGATCTTACATCAGCCATAGAGTATTGCATGTGCCCTAATGGACATTTTTCTGGCCAAAGAATACTCGATCTTTAACTTTTTACATACACTTACTGACGCCCTCTGATGACACATCAAGCCTTACTGGAGTCCATATTTGAGCTAATGATCATATTTCAACTTTCAATACACACTCATTGATTCACTCTGATGTTACTTGAGTCATATATGAAGCCATTTTGACCTACTGAACAAATTTCTGGCAAATTTGTCCTTGATGATGAAATTTCTATACAGACTCATTGACTCTGGGTGTTACATCAGACAGACAGTAGGACATATGTGACCTAAGAAACATTACTGGCCTAAGTGCGCTTGATCTTGAACTTTCTATATATATACTCTTTGACTCCTTCAGATTTAAATTCACCCATACAGAAGTCCACATAAGATCTACTGAACATATTTCTGGCAAATTAGTCCTCGATCAAGAACTTTCTTTACCTACTCATTGACTCCATCTGATGGAACGTCAGACATAGAGTATTGCATATTTGACCCAATGGACATATTGACGCCTTTCTGATGTCACGTCAGCCATACTGTAGTCCATATTTTACCAAATGAACATATTTCTTGCCCAACAGTACTCTATCTTGAACTTTCAACACATATTCATTGAGTCACTCTGATCTTACCTCAGTCATATACAAACCCATTTCGACCTACAGAACAAATTTCTGGCAAATTAGTCCTCGATGATGAACTTTTTATATAAAGTCATTGACTCTTTCTGATGATACGTCAGACACAGAGTATTGCACATTTGACTTAATTCACATATTTCTGTCAAATTGGTACTTAATCTTGAACTTTCAAACACATACTCATTGACTCAGCCGTATTTTACTTCAGCCAAGGATTAACCTATTTTTGACCTATTGAACAAATTTCTGGCAAATTAGTCCTTGATGTTGAAAATTCTATACAGACTTATTGGTGTTTCATCAGACAGACAGTAGTCCATGTTTGACCTTCGAAACATATTTCTAGCCTGAGGACGCTTGATCTTGAACTTTCTATGGATACTCATTGACTCCTGATGTTATTTCGGCCATACAGAAGTCCATTTTAGACTTGATTAAAGTTTTTCGGTCCCAAGAGTCCTCGATCATGAACTTTACATACATGCCTCACTCTGATGTTACCTGAGCCATAGAGTTTTGCATTTTTGACATAATGGACATATTTCTGGCCAAAGAAAACTCGATCTTGAACTTTTTATGTATACTTACTGACACCTTCTGATGTTACTTGAGCCATGTACGAAGCCATTTTGACCTACTGAACAAATTTCTGGCAAATTAGTCCTTGATGTTGAAAATTCCATACAGACTTATTGACTCCTTCTTGTGTTTCATCAGACAGACAGTAGTCCACCTTAGAAACATATTTCAGGCCTAAGAGTGCTTTATCTTGAACTTTCTATAGACAGTGATTGACTCCAGATTTTTTACTTCAGCCAGATAAGCCAGACAGTAGTCCATATTTGACCGAAAGAACATATTTCTGGCCAAAAAGTATTCGACTTTGAAGATTTTATATACACTCATTGACGCCTTCTGATTTCACATCAGCCATATATAGAGGTCCATGACTTTCAGAACATATTTCTGGCCCAGTCTTGACCTTTCTATACATAGTCATTGACTCCATCTAGTCCATTTTAGACTTGATTAAAGTTTTTTAGTCCTAAGAGTCCTCGATCATGAACTTTATATAGATGCCTCATGTTGATCTTACATCAGCCATAGAGTATTGCATGTGCCCTAATGGACATTTTTCTGGCCAAAGAATACTCGATCTTTAACTTTTTACATACACTTACTGACGCCCTCTGATGACACATCAAGCCTTACTGGAGTCCATATTTGAGCTAATGATCATATTTCAACTTTCAATACACACTCATTGATTCACTCTGATGTTACTTGAGTCATATATGAAGCCATTTTGACCTACTGAACAAATTTCTGGCAAATTTGTCCTTGATGATGAAATTTCTATACAGACTCATTGACTCTGGGTGTTACATCAGACAGACAGTAGGACATATGTGACCTAAGAAACATTACTGGCCTAAGTGCGCTTGATCTTGAACTTTCTATATATATACTCTTTGACTCCTTCAGATTTAAATTCACCCATACAGAAGTCCACATAAGATCTACTGAACATATTTCTGGCAAATTAGTCCTCGATCAAGAACTTTCTTTACCTACTCATTGACTCCATCTGATGGAACGTCAGACATAGAGTATTGCATATTTGACCCAATGGACATATTGACGCCTTTCTGATGTCACATCAGCCATACTGTAGTCCATATTTTACCAAATGAACATATTTCTTGCCCAACAGTACTCTATCTTGAACTTTCAACACATATTCATTGAGTCACTCTGATCTTACCTCAGTCATATACAAACCCATTTCGACCTACAGAACAAATTTCTGGCAAATTAGTCCTCGATGATGAACTTTTTATATAAAGTCATTGACTCTTTCTGATGATACGTCAGACACAGAGTATTGCACATTTGACTTAATTCACATATTTCTGTCAAATTGGTACTTAATCTTGAACTTTCAAACACATACTCATTGACTCAGCCGTATTTTACTTCAGCCAAGGATTAACCTATTTTTGACCTATTGAACAAATTTCTGGCAAATTAGTCCTTGATGTTGAAAATTCTATACAGACTTATTGGTGTTTCATCAGACAGACAGTAGTCCATGTTTGACCTTCGAAACATATTTCTAGCCTGAGGACGCTTGATCTTGAACTTTCTATGGATACTCATTGACTCCTGATGTTATTTCGGCCATACAGAAGTCCATTTTAGACTTGATTAAAGTTTTTCGGTCCCAAGAGTCCTCGATCATGAACTTTACATACATGCCTCACTCTGATGTTACCTGAGCCATAGAGTTTTGCATTTTTGACATAATGGACATATTTCTGGCCAAAGAAAACTCGATCTTGAACTTTTTATGTATACTTACTGACACCTTCTGATGTTACTTGAGCCATGTACGAAGCCATTTTGACCTACTGAACAAATTTCTGGCAAATTAGTCCTTGATGTTGAAAATTCCATACAGACTTATTGACTCCTTCTTGTGTTTCATCAGACAGACAGTAGTCCACCTTAGAAACATATTTCAGGCCTAAGAGTGCTTTATCTTGAACTTTCTATAGACAGTGATTGACTCCAGATTTTTTACTTCAGCCAGATAAGCCAGACAGTAGTCCATATTTGACCGAAAGAACATATTTCTGGCCAAAAAGTATTCGACTTTGAAGATTTTATATACACTCATTGACGCCTTCTGATTTCACATCAGCCATATATAGAGGTCCATGACTTTCAGAACATATTTCTGGCCCAGTCTTGACCTTTCTATACATAGTCATTGACTCCATCTAGTCCATTTTAGACTTGATTAAAGTTTTTTAGTCCTAAGAGTCCTCGATCATGAACTTTATATAGATGCCTCATGTTGATCTTACATCAGCCATAGAGTATTGCATGTGCCCTAATGGACATTTTTCTGGCCAAAGAATACTCGATCTTTAACTTTTTACATACACTTACTGACGCCCTCTGATGTCACATCAAGCCTTTTGGCTGAAAAGCGCTCAATCTTCAACTTTCAATACACACTCATTGATTCACTCTGATGTTACTTGAGCCATATATGAAGCCATTTTGACCTAATGAACAAATTTCTGGCAAATTTGTCTTTGATGATGAAATTTCTATATAGACTCATTGACTCTGGGTGTTACATCAGACAGACAGTAGGACATATGTGACCTAAGAAACATTTCTGGCCTAAGTGCGCTTGATCTTGAACTTTCTATATATACTCTTTGACTCCTTCAGATTTGACTTCAACCATACAGAAGTCCACATACTGAACATATTTCTGGCAAATGGAAAGTTCAAGATTGAGGAATAATTTGCCAGAAATATGTTCAGTATGCCTAATGTGGACTTCTTTATGGGTTAAGTAACATCAGAAGGAGTCAATAGTCATGTATTAAACGTTCCAGTTTAAGAACTCTTTGGCCAGCAATGTAAAATTAAGGTCAAATTTGCAGTATTTTATGGCTGACTTATGATCAGATGGTGTCAATGAGTATGTATATAAAGTCGATCGAGGACTTGTTAATTTGCCAGAAATTTTTCCATTAGGTGAAATATGCAATGCTCTATGGCTGAAGCAACATCAAATTGAGTCATCTATATAAAGTTCATGATCACGGACTTTTAGGACTGAAAAACTTTAATCAAGTGTACAATGGACTCCTGTAAAGCTGAAGGGAAAAAACAGAAGGAGTCAATGACTATATAAGGAAAGTTCAAGATTGAGGTCTAATTTGTCAGAAATATGTTCAGGAGTTCAAACCTGATTGAGGACTCAATAGTATGTGAGAGTATATCTAAAAAGTTCAATATCAAATACTGTTTGGTTAGAATTATGGTCAGTCTGCCAAATATGAACTGATCTAATATCAGATGGAGTCAATTGGAATGTATTGAAATTTCAGATAACACATAAAATATGTTGTGTTGCGATAAATGAACTAAATCATTCGTTATGCATTGAGATAACACATAACATGTGCATTGCATTTCAGTAAGTTATTCCGTTTTGCAGTGAAGCGATAACACGACAGGTGTTTTTGCACTGCGTTGCAAACAAGAACTAACTCTTTGTGCATTGAAGAGAAAACAAATCACATATGTTTCAGTGCATTGCATTCAATAGTTAAATTATTACGCTGTTCCTAATACAGAAATAACGCATTCCTCATGCATCAAATCATATATAACATAACACATATGCTGTGTATTATAAACTTTTTCAGTGCACTGTATAAAATAATTAACATGTTGTGGAAAGAAGAAATTAATATAACGTGCTCTTGCATTGCAATGCATACAAGAACTAACATATAAGTTATGCACTATTTCCTTGCTTTGTGTACACAAACTAACTTATTTCTTATGCATTAAGAGATAACGCATGAATGAACTAACGCATTCTATTATGTATGGAGATATAACACATAATTGGCATTGCAAGATTTCCCGTTTTGCAGTGAAGAGATACAGACAGGTGCTTGCATACCAAAACTAACTCTTTCCTTTTTGCATTGTAGAAAAAATAAATAACATATGTTGCTGTTTTGCAATGCAGCAACAACTGATAAATTGCATTCTGTACAAGAAATAGCGTTTTCCTCATGCACTGAAGAGAAAACACGTAATGTGCACTGCATTGCAGAAACTTGATCCGAAGTGCAATGAAGGGATGGACACGTGGACAGGTGCTTGTTGCACTGCATTGCATACAAGAACTAACTTCGTGCACTGACCAGAAAACAAAACACATATGCTGTTGCACTGCAATAA
Organism: Chanodichthys erythropterus; assembly: GCF_024489055.1. Lineage (NCBI taxonomy): Eukaryota > Metazoa > Chordata > Actinopteri > Cypriniformes > Xenocyprididae > Chanodichthys > Chanodichthys erythropterus. The sequence goes on along the minus strand of NC_090238.1, from coordinate 9,388,709 downwards.
ATATAAGAACTAACTCTTTCATTGCATTGCATACAATAATTAACTTGTGTTTTGTTATGCACAGAAGAAATTTATAGAACATGCTGTTTTTGCATTGCAAAGAGCTAACACCGCTTCGAGCATTGAATACAATACAATTACAATAATACAATAATAGTTATTACCGCTGTGTATAGAAGAAATTAATATGACTTATGTGCTGTTGCATTACAATGCATATGAGCATACGAGTGTTGCAGTGCCTTGAGTTAGAAACGAACTCTTTCCTTTTTGCAGTGTAAAAAAAATTAACATATGTTGCTGTTTTGCAATGCATCAAAAACTGTTTAATTGCATTGCTTACAATAGTTAACTTATTAATCAAGAACTAATACGTTTGCTTGCATTCTATACAAGAAATAGCGTTTTCCTCATGCATTGAAAAGAAAACACGGTAACATGTGCATTGCATTGCAGAAACTTGATCCGAAGTGCAATGAAGAGATGGACACATGCTACATTGTTGCACTATATTGTATACAAGAACTAACTCTTTTCTTCGTGCATTGAACAGAAAACAAAACACATATGCTGTTACACTGCAATAAATATAAGAACTAACTCTTTCATTCCATTGCATACAGTATTTTTTTTATTATATTTTATATTATATCATTCAAGATATAACACGTAACTCTTGCGATGAATGAAAAAAACTATCCGTAATGCATTGAGATTTAACACATTACATGTGCATGGCATTTCTGTAAGTTATTCCATTTTGCTGTGAAGAGATAACTCGACCGGTGCTAGTTGCACCGTGTTGCATAAAAGAACTATCTTTGTGAATTAAAACTGTTTCAATGCATTGCATACAATAGTTAACTTATTGCGCTGTACATATAAGAAATTCATATAACTTATGTGCTGTTGCATTACAACATGTAAGATATGCACTGTTTCCTTGCATCCTATACAAGAACTAACGTATTGCTCATGCATTGAAGAGATACATAACTAGGTGTATTGCGATGAATGAGCTAACTCAGCCGTCATGCACTGAGACATAATAAATATTATATTTAATAAACATTGCACATAATAAACAATGCATTTCAGTGAGTTATTCCATTTTCCATTAGTTAACTTATTATTAACTTATCTGAAGAGATTTCAGATTTCGCTGCGAAGAGAGAACACTGCAGGTGCTTGTTGCAAAGCTTTGCAACAAGAACTAACTCTTTCCTTTGTGCATTGAAGATATAACACATAACACGTGCATTGCACTTCAATAAGTTTTTCAGTGCACTGCATACAATAATTAACATGTTGTGGAAAGAAATTAATATAACGTGCTGTTGCATTGCAATGCATACAAGAACTAACATATAAGTTATATAAGTTTCCTTACATCGAGCTAATGCTTAATGCATTCAAGATATAACACGTAACTCTTTGTGTTGCGATGAATGAAAAAACTATCCGTAATGCATTGAGATTTAACACATTACATGTGCATGGTTTTTTTGTGAGTTATTCCATTTCGATGGGAAGAGAGAACACTGCAGGTGCTTGTTGCAATGCGTTGCAACAAGAACTAACTCTTTCCTTTGTGCATTGAAGAGAAAATGGCTTCATATATGACTCAATGACACAACGAGTTATGTGTTATCTCTTCAATGCGTTAGTTCTGTATAGGATGCAAGCAAACAGTGCATAGCTTACATATTGCAATGCAAAACACATATATTATATTAATTTCCTCTATGCACATCGTAATTAGTCAACTATTGTAATCAATGCAATTAAACAGTTCTTGATGCTTTGCAAACCAACAACATATGTTATTTGTTTTTTCTTCAATGCACGAAGGAAAGAGTTCGTTTTTGTATGCAACGCAGTGCAACAAACACCTATAGTGTTCTTTCTTCGCAGCGAAACGGAATAACTTACTGAAATGTAATGCACACGTAACGCACACGTTTTTTTAGTGGATAAAGGATGAGTTAGCTCATTCATCGCAAAACAATGATTTATGTATCTCTTCAATGCATGAGCAATACGTTAGTTATAGGATGAGTTAACTATTGCAATAGAAAATGGAATAACTTACTGCAATGCAATGCACATGTTGTGTATGCAATGCAGTGCAACAAGCACATTTCATGTGTTATAACTTCTCAGCACAACGGGATCAAGTTACTGCCATGCAATACACGTTATTTATTATGTGTTCAATGCATAAATAATAAGTAAGAATAAGGTTTTTGTACACAATGCAAGAAAACAGCGCATAAAAACATGTTAGTTTTGTATGCATTGCAGTGCAACAGCACGTCATATAATTCTCTTCTTTGTACAACATAAGTTATTGTATGCAATGAACTGAAACAGTTCTTAATGCAAGGGTATTTGTGGTTCGTTTTCTCTTCAATATACAGAGTAAAGAGTTATGCAACGCAGTGCAACAAGCAGCTGTCGAGTTATCTCTTCACAGCGAAAAGGAATAACTTACAGAAATGCCATGGACATGTAATGTGTTAATTCTCAATGCATTACGGATAGTTTATTCATTCATCGCAACACAAAGAGTTACGTGTTATATCTAGCTCGATGTAAGGAAAAAGTGCATAACTTATATGTTAGTTCTTGTATGCATTGCTATGCAACAGTACGTAATATTAATTTCTTCTTTCCACAACATGTTAATTATCGTATGCAGTGCACTGAAGAACTTACTGAAGTGCACGTGTTGTGTTATCTCTTCAATGCATAACGGATGAGTTAGTTCATTCATCGCAACAACGAGTTATGTGTTATCTCTTCAGATATGCATGATGAATACGTTAGTTCTTGTATAGTATGCAAGGAAACATTGCATATCTTACATGTTGCAATGCAAAGAAGTTATAAGTTAATATTCCATTTAACTAATGGAAAATGGAATAACTCACTGAAATGCAATGCTCAGTAAAAGCATTGCAATGGAATATGCAATGGAATAACTCACTGAAATGCAATGCTCGTTATGTGTTATGTCTCAGTGCATGACGGCTGAGTTAGCTCATTCATCGCAATACAACTAATGTATCTCTTCAATGCATGAGCAAGACGTCAGTTTTTGTATAGGATGCAAGGAAACAATGCATATCTTCCATGTTGCTGTGCAATGCATTGTTTTAATTCACAGAGTTAGTTATTTTATGCAACACGGTGCAACTAGCACCGGTCGAGTTATCTCTTGCAATGCAGCATTACATATGTTTTTTTTTTTTTAATTCTATGCACAGCGGAATATGCACAGCAGAATGCAATGCACTGAAACAATTCTTGATGCATTGGAAAGCACCAGCATATCTGATTTGTTTTCTCTTCAATGCACAAAGGAAAGAGTTAGTTCTTGTTGCAACGCATTGCATCAAGCACCTGTAGTGTTCTCTCTTCCCAGCGAAATGGAATAACTCACAGAAATAACATGTAATGTGCTAATGTGTGATAGTTTTTTCATTCATCGCAACACAAAGAGTTACGTGTTATATCTTGAATGCATTAAGAATACGTTATAGCTCGATGTAAGGAATCAGTGCATAACTTATGTTAGTTCTTGTATGCAATTGCAATGCAACAGCATGTTATATTAATTTCTTTCCACAACATGTTAATTATTGTATGCAGTGCACTGAAAAACTTACTGAAGTGCAATGCACGTGTTATGTGTTATATCTTTAATGCATAACGGATGAGTTAGTTAGTTCATTCATCGCAATACATCTAGTAATGTATCTCTTCAATGCATGAGCAACACGTTAGTTCTTGTATAGGTTGCAAGGAAACAGTGCATATCTTACATGTTGTAATGCAACAGCACATAAGTTATATTAATTTCTTCTATGCACAGCTTAATAAGTTAACTATTGTATGCAATGCACTGAAACAGTTTTAATGCACAAAGTTAGATATTGTATGCAACACGGTGCAACAAGCACCTGTCGAGTTATCTCTTCACAGCGAAATGGAATAACTTACTGAAATGCCATGCACATCGCAACACATTAGTTCTTGTAATGCAATGCATTATATCTTGGATGTTGCAATGCAAAAGAGTAATAAGTTACAAGTTGCAATGCAAAAGAGTAATAAGTAATAAGTTCCATTAGTTAATGGAAAATGGAATAACTCACTGAAATGCAATGCACGTTATGTTATGTCTCAGTGCATGACGGCTGAGTTAGCTCATTCATCGCAATACACCTAGTTATGTATCTCTTCAATCCATGAGCAATACGTTAGTTCTTGTATAGGATGCAAGGAAACAGTGCATATCTTACATGTTCTAATGCAACAGCACATATGTTATATTTATTTCTTCTATGCACAGCGTAATGTTAACGTATGCAATGCACTGAAACAGTTTTAATGCATACAAAAAACAACATATGTACTATTGCATTGCAACATGTAAGATATGCACTGTTTCCTTGCATCCTATACACGAACTAACGTATTCATCATGCACTGAAGAGATAACACATAACTCGTATTGTTGCGATGAATGAACTAACATTATGCATTGAAGAGATAAAATGAATGAACTAACATCCGTTATGTATTAACACATAACGTGCATTGCAGTGAAGAAATGAGACGACAGATGCTTGTTGCATTGCGCTGCATACATAAACTAAGTCTTTTTGCATTGTAGAAAAAATAAATAACGTATGTTGTTGTTTTGCAATGCATTAAGAACTGTATAATTGCATTGCTTACAATATTTAACTTATTCTTCAAGAACTTATAAGTTTGCTTGCATTCTATACAAAAAATAGCGTTTTCCTCATGCATTGAAGAGAAAACACATGACGTGCATTGCATTGCAGAAACTTGATCCGAAGTGCATTGAAGAGATGGACACATGGACAGGTGTCTGTTGCACTGCATTGCATACAAGAACTAACTCTTTCCTTCGTGCATTGAACAGAAAACAAAACACATATGCTGTTGCACTGCAATATAAGACCTAACTCTTTCATTGCATTGCATACAATAATTAACTTATTTTTTGTTGTGCACAGAGAAATTTATAGAACATGCTGTTTGCATTGCAAGAGCTATGCAAGAGCTATGTGTTGCGATGAATTAACTAACTCGTCCGTTATGCATTGAAGAGAAAACACATGACGTGCATTGCATTGCAGAAACTTGATCCGAAGTGCAATGAAGAGATGGATAACACACAACATTGCATTGCATTACGCTGTGCATAGAAGAAATGTAAAAAAAACAAAAAAACATGTGTACTGTTGCATTGCAACATGTAAGATATGCACTGTTTTCCTTGCATGCTATACAACATACTATTCTAACGTATTGCTCATGCATTGAAGAGATAAGACATAACATATTATGAACTAACTCATCCATTATGCACTGAAAGAGATAACAAATAACGTGCATGTAACTTGATCCGTTGTGCAGTGAAGCTATAACACATGGAAGGTGCTTGTTGCACTGCATTGTATACACATAACATTTGCATTGCATTGCAGTAAGTTAGTCCGTTTTGCAGTTAAGAAAGAACACATGTGGTGTCACCACTTGTCCTGTGAGTGGCACTAGTAGATCTGTAATTCATATAAGTGTATCAAGAGAGTGGATATGAGTTAGTCTGAGTAAAAAGCATGTTCATAAGTTATTTCTGTGTTGCTTGCGTCTTGACAAAGACATGACAACATTTGCTTTTTGCACTGCGTTGCATAGATCAGTGGTTCCCAAACTTTTTTTTAGCTTGGAGTACACCCTGAAGGGATTACCATCCTTCTGCGTACACCTCTCTTCCACTTCGACTGCAGTCACACCTTTACCATTAAGGGACAAAATTTGCCCCCTAAATTGATTTTCCAGTGCATTTTTTAACCTTTATGAATAACTTTATTTATTTTATAATGTTTTAAATAAAAAAATGTTCAATAGAGAAATATGCAATGTTGGTAAAATGAAGTAAAACCTTTAAATATTAAACGAAAACCGCCAGTAGGTGGCACCAAGTCACTGTTTTTATGAGTCATTCATTCAGTAACAAAGAAAGTGGCTGTGAATGAATCATTGAACCATTTTAGCCGAAAAGTGCTCAATCTTCAACTTTCAATACACACTCATTGATTCACTCTGATGTTACTTGAGTCATATATGAAGCCATTTTGACCTACTGAACAAATTTCTGGCAAATTAGTCCTTGATGTTGAAAATTCTATACAGACTTATTGGTGTTTCATCAGACAGACAGTAGTCCATGTTTGACCTTCGAAACATATTTCTAGCCTGAGGACGCTTGATCTTGAACTTTCTATGGATACTCATTGACTCCTGATGTTATTTCAGCCATACAGAAGTCAATTTTAGACTTGATTAAAGTTTTTCGGTCCCAAGAGTCCTCGATCATGAACTTTACATACATGCCTCACTCTGATGATAGAGTTTTGCATATTTGACATAATGGACATATTTCTGGCCAAAGAAAACTCGATCTTGAACTTTTTATATATACTTACTGACACCTTCTGATGTTACTTGAGCCATGTATGAAGCCATTTTGACCTACTGAACAAATTTTTGGCAAATTAGTCCTTGATGTTGAAAATTCCATACAGACTTATTGACTCCATGTGCTTCATCAGACAGACAGTAGTCCACCTTAGAAACATATTTCGGGCCTAAGAGTGCTTTATCTTGAACTTTCTAAAGACAGTCATTGACTCCAGATTTTTTCCTTCAGCCAGATAAGCCAGACAGTAGTCCATATTTGACCGAAAGAACATATTTCTGGCCAAAAAGTATTCGACTTTGAAGATTTTATATACACTCATTGACGCCTTCTGATTTCACATCAGCCATATATAGAGGTCCATGACTTTCAGAACATATTTCTGGCCCAGTCTTGACCTTTCTATACATAGTCATTGACTCCATCTAGTCCATTTTAGACTTGATTAAAGTTTTTTAGTCCTAAGAGTCCTCGATCATGAACTTTATATAGATGCCTCATGTTGATCTTACATCAGCCATAGAGTATTGCATGTGCCCTAATGGACATTTTTCTGGCCAAAGAATACTCGATCTTTAACTTTTTACATACACTTACTGACGCCCTCTGATGACACATCAAGCCTTACTGGAGTCCATATTTGAGCTAATGATCATATTTCAACTTTCAATACACACTCATTGATTCACTCTGATGTTACTTGAGTCATATATGAAGCCATTTTGACCTACTGAACAAATTTCTGGCAAATTTGTCCTTGATGATGAAATTTCTATACAGACTCATTGACTCTGGGTGTTACATCAGACAGACAGTAGGACATATGTGACCTAAGAAACATTACTGGCCTAAGTGCGCTTGATCTTGAACTTTCTATATATATACTCTTTGACTCCTTCAGATTTAAATTCACCCATACAGAAGTCCACATAAGATCTACTGAACATATTTCTGGCAAATTAGTCCTCGATCAAGAACTTTCTTTACCTACTCATTGACTCCATCTGATGGAACGTCAGACATAGAGTATTGCATATTTGACCCAATGGACATATTGACGCCTTTCTGATGTCACGTCAGCCATACTGTAGTCCATATTTTACCAAATGAACATATTTCTTGCCCAACAGTACTCTATCTTGAACTTTCAACACATATTCATTGAGTCACTCTGATCTTACCTCAGTCATATACAAACCCATTTCGACCTACAGAACAAATTTCTGGCAAATTAGTCCTCGATGATGAACTTTTTATATAAAGTCATTGACTCTTTCTGATGATACGTCAGACACAGAGTATTGCACATTTGACTTAATTCACATATTTCTGTCAAATTGGTACTTAATCTTGAACTTTCAAACACATACTCATTGACTCAGCCGTATTTTACTTCAGCCAAGGATTAACCTATTTTTGACCTATTGAACAAATTTCTGGCAAATTAGTCCTTGATGTTGAAAATTCTATACAGACTTATTGGTGTTTCATCAGACAGACAGTAGTCCATGTTTGACCTTCGAAACATATTTCTAGCCTGAGGACGCTTGATCTTGAACTTTCTATGGATACTCATTGACTCCTGATGTTATTTCGGCCATACAGAAGTCCATTTTAGACTTGATTAAAGTTTTTCGGTCCCAAGAGTCCTCGATCATGAACTTTACATACATGCCTCACTCTGATGTTACCTGAGCCATAGAGTTTTGCATTTTTGACATAATGGACATATTTCTGGCCAAAGAAAACTCGATCTTGAACTTTTTATGTATACTTACTGACACCTTCTGATGTTACTTGAGCCATGTACGAAGCCATTTTGACCTACTGAACAAATTTCTGGCAAATTAGTCCTTGATGTTGAAAATTCCATACAGACTTATTGACTCCTTCTTGTGTTTCATCAGACAGACAGTAGTCCACCTTAGAAACATATTTCAGGCCTAAGAGTGCTTTATCTTGAACTTTCTATAGACAGTGATTGACTCCAGATTTTTTACTTCAGCCAGATAAGCCAGACAGTAGTCCATATTTGACCGAAAGAACATATTTCTGGCCAAAAAGTATTCGACTTTGAAGATTTTATATACACTCATTGACGCCTTCTGATTTCACATCAGCCATATATAGAGGTCCATGACTTTCAGAACATATTTCTGGCCCAGTCTTGACCTTTCTATACATAGTCATTGACTCCATCTAGTCCATTTTAGACTTGATTAAAGTTTTTTAGTCCTAAGAGTCCTCGATCATGAACTTTATATAGATGCCTCATGTTGATCTTACATCAGCCATAGAGTATTGCATGTGCCCTAATGGACATTTTTCTGGCCAAAGAATACTCGATCTTTAACTTTTTACATACACTTACTGACGCCCTCTGATGACACATCAAGCCTTACTGGAGTCCATATTTGAGCTAATGATCATATTTCAACTTTCAATACACACTCATTGATTCACTCTGATGTTACTTGAGTCATATATGAAGCCATTTTGACCTACTGAACAAATTTCTGGCAAATTTGTCCTTGATGATGAAATTTCTATACAGACTCATTGACTCTGGGTGTTACATCAGACAGACAGTAGGACATATGTGACCTAAGAAACATTACTGGCCTAAGTGCGCTTGATCTTGAACTTTCTATATATATACTCTTTGACTCCTTCAGATTTAAATTCACCCATACAGAAGTCCACATAAGATCTACTGAACATATTTCTGGCAAATTAGTCCTCGATCAAGAACTTTCTTTACCTACTCATTGACTCCATCTGATGGAACGTCAGACATAGAGTATTGCATATTTGACCCAATGGACATATTGACGCCTTTCTGATGTCACGTCAGCCATACTGTAGTCCATATTTTACCAAATGAACATATTTCTTGCCCAACAGTACTCTATCTTGAACTTTCAACACATATTCATTGAGTCACTCTGATCTTACCTCAGTCATATACAAACCCATTTCGACCTACAGAACAAATTTCTGGCAAATTAGTCCTCGATGATGAACTTTTTATATAAAGTCATTGACTCTTTCTGATGATACGTCAGACACAGAGTATTGCACATTTGACTTAATTCACATATTTCTGTCAAATTGGTACTTAATCTTGAACTTTCAAACACATACTCATTGACTCAGCCGTATTTTACTTCAGCCAAGGATTAACCTATTTTTGACCTATTGAACAAATTTCTGGCAAATTAGTCCTTGATGTTGAAAATTCTATACAGACTTATTGGTGTTTCATCAGACAGACAGTAGTCCATGTTTGACCTTCGAAACATATTTCTAGCCTGAGGACGCTTGATCTTGAACTTTCTATGGATACTCATTGACTCCTGATGTTATTTCGGCCATACAGAAGTCCATTTTAGACTTGATTAAAGTTTTTCGGTCCCAAGAGTCCTCGATCATGAACTTTACATACATGCCTCACTCTGATGTTACCTGAGCCATAGAGTTTTGCATTTTTGACATAATGGACATATTTCTGGCCAAAGAAAACTCGATCTTGAACTTTTTATGTATACTTACTGACACCTTCTGATGTTACTTGAGCCATGTACGAAGCCATTTTGACCTACTGAACAAATTTCTGGCAAATTAGTCCTTGATGTTGAAAATTCCATACAGACTTATTGACTCCTTCTTGTGTTTCATCAGACAGACAGTAGTCCACCTTAGAAACATATTTCAGGCCTAAGAGTGCTTTATCTTGAACTTTCTATAGACAGTGATTGACTCCAGATTTTTTACTTCAGCCAGATAAGCCAGACAGTAGTCCATATTTGACCGAAAGAACATATTTCTGGCCAAAAAGTATTCGACTTTGAAGATTTTATATACACTCATTGACGCCTTCTGATTTCACATCAGCCATATATAGAGGTCCATGACTTTCAGAACATATTTCTGGCCCAGTCTTGACCTTTCTATACATAGTCATTGACTCCATCTAGTCCATTTTAGACTTGATTAAAGTTTTTTAGTCCTAAGAGTCCTCGATCATGAACTTTATATAGATGCCTCATGTTGATCTTACATCAGCCATAGAGTATTGCATGTGCCCTAATGGACATTTTTCTGGCCAAAGAATACTCGATCTTTAACTTTTTACATACACTTACTGACGCCCTCTGATGACACATCAAGCCTTACTGGAGTCCATATTTGAGCTAATGATCATATTTCAACTTTCAATACACACTCATTGATTCACTCTGATGTTACTTGAGTCATATATGAAGCCATTTTGACCTACTGAACAAATTTCTGGCAAATTTGTCCTTGATGATGAAATTTCTATACAGACTCATTGACTCTGGGTGTTACATCAGACAGACAGTAGGACATATGTGACCTAAGAAACATTACTGGCCTAAGTGCGCTTGATCTTGAACTTTCTATATATATACTCTTTGACTCCTTCAGATTTAAATTCACCCATACAGAAGTCCACATAAGATCTACTGAACATATTTCTGGCAAATTAGTCCTCGATCAAGAACTTTCTTTACCTACTCATTGACTCCATCTGATGGAACGTCAGACATAGAGTATTGCATATTTGACCCAATGGACATATTGACGCCTTTCTGATGTCACATCAGCCATACTGTAGTCCATATTTTACCAAATGAACATATTTCTTGCCCAACAGTACTCTATCTTGAACTTTCAACACATATTCATTGAGTCACTCTGATCTTACCTCAGTCATATACAAACCCATTTCGACCTACAGAACAAATTTCTGGCAAATTAGTCCTCGATGATGAACTTTTTATATAAAGTCATTGACTCTTTCTGATGATACGTCAGACACAGAGTATTGCACATTTGACTTAATTCACATATTTCTGTCAAATTGGTACTTAATCTTGAACTTTCAAACACATACTCATTGACTCAGCCGTATTTTACTTCAGCCAAGGATTAACCTATTTTTGACCTATTGAACAAATTTCTGGCAAATTAGTCCTTGATGTTGAAAATTCTATACAGACTTATTGGTGTTTCATCAGACAGACAGTAGTCCATGTTTGACCTTCGAAACATATTTCTAGCCTGAGGACGCTTGATCTTGAACTTTCTATGGATACTCATTGACTCCTGATGTTATTTCGGCCATACAGAAGTCCATTTTAGACTTGATTAAAGTTTTTCGGTCCCAAGAGTCCTCGATCATGAACTTTACATACATGCCTCACTCTGATGTTACCTGAGCCATAGAGTTTTGCATTTTTGACATAATGGACATATTTCTGGCCAAAGAAAACTCGATCTTGAACTTTTTATGTATACTTACTGACACCTTCTGATGTTACTTGAGCCATGTACGAAGCCATTTTGACCTACTGAACAAATTTCTGGCAAATTAGTCCTTGATGTTGAAAATTCCATACAGACTTATTGACTCCTTCTTGTGTTTCATCAGACAGACAGTAGTCCACCTTAGAAACATATTTCAGGCCTAAGAGTGCTTTATCTTGAACTTTCTATAGACAGTGATTGACTCCAGATTTTTTACTTCAGCCAGATAAGCCAGACAGTAGTCCATATTTGACCGAAAGAACATATTTCTGGCCAAAAAGTATTCGACTTTGAAGATTTTATATACACTCATTGACGCCTTCTGATTTCACATCAGCCATATATAGAGGTCCATGACTTTCAGAACATATTTCTGGCCCAGTCTTGACCTTTCTATACATAGTCATTGACTCCATCTAGTCCATTTTAGACTTGATTAAAGTTTTTTAGTCCTAAGAGTCCTCGATCATGAACTTTATATAGATGCCTCATGTTGATCTTACATCAGCCATAGAGTATTGCATGTGCCCTAATGGACATTTTTCTGGCCAAAGAATACTCGATCTTTAACTTTTTACATACACTTACTGACGCCCTCTGATGACACATCAAGCCTTACTGGAGTCCATATTTGAGCTAATGATCATATTTCAACTTTCAATACACACTCATTGATTCACTCTGATGTTACTTGAGTCATATATGAAGCCATTTTGACCTACTGAACAAATTTCTGGCAAATTTGTCCTTGATGATGAAATTTCTATACAGACTCATTGACTCTGGGTGTTACATCAGACAGACAGTAGGACATATGTGACCTAAGAAACATTACTGGCCTAAGTGCGCTTGATCTTGAACTTTCTATATATATACTCTTTGACTCCTTCAGATTTAAATTCACCCATACAGAAGTCCACATAAGATCTACTGAACATATTTCTGGCAAATTAGTCCTCGATCAAGAACTTTCTTTACCTACTCATTGACTCCATCTGATGGAACGTCAGACATAGAGTATTGCATATTTGACCCAATGGACATATTGACGCCTTTCTGATGTCACGTCAGCCATACTGTAGTCCATATTTTACCAAATGAACATATTTCTTGCCCAACAGTACTCTATCTTGAACTTTCAACACATATTCATTGAGTCACTCTGATCTTACCTCAGTCATATACAAACCCATTTCGACCTACAGAACAAATTTCTGGCAAATTAGTCCTCGATGATGAACTTTTTATATAAAGTCATTGACTCTTTCTGATGATACGTCAGACACAGAGTATTGCACATTTGACTTAATTCACATATTTCTGTCAAATTGGTACTTAATCTTGAACTTTCAAACACATACTCATTGACTCAGCCGTATTTTACTTCAGCCAAGGATTAACCTATTTTTGACCTATTGAACAAATTTCTGGCAAATTAGTCCTTGATGTTGAAAATTCTATACAGACTTATTGGTGTTTCATCAGACAGACAGTAGTCCATGTTTGACCTTCGAAACATATTTCTAGCCTGAGGACGCTTGATCTTGAACTTTCTATGGATACTCATTGACTCCTGATGTTATTTCGGCCATACAGAAGTCCATTTTAGACTTGATTAAAGTTTTTCGGTCCCAAGAGTCCTCGATCATGAACTTTACATACATGCCTCACTCTGATGTTACCTGAGCCATAGAGTTTTGCATTTTTGACATAATGGACATATTTCTGGCCAAAGAAAACTCGATCTTGAACTTTTTATGTATACTTACTGACACCTTCTGATGTTACTTGAGCCATGTACGAAGCCATTTTGACCTACTGAACAAATTTCTGGCAAATTAGTCCTTGATGTTGAAAATTCCATACAGACTTATTGACTCCTTCTTGTGTTTCATCAGACAGACAGTAGTCCACCTTAGAAACATATTTCAGGCCTAAGAGTGCTTTATCTTGAACTTTCTATAGACAGTGATTGACTCCAGATTTTTTACTTCAGCCAGATAAGCCAGACAGTAGTCCATATTTGACCGAAAGAACATATTTCTGGCCAAAAAGTATTCGACTTTGAAGATTTTATATACACTCATTGACGCCTTCTGATTTCACATCAGCCATATATAGAGGTCCATGACTTTCAGAACATATTTCTGGCCCAGTCTTGACCTTTCTATACATAGTCATTGACTCCATCTAGTCCATTTTAGACTTGATTAAAGTTTTTTAGTCCTAAGAGTCCTCGATCATGAACTTTATATAGATGCCTCATGTTGATCTTACATCAGCCATAGAGTATTGCATGTGCCCTAATGGACATTTTTCTGGCCAAAGAATACTCGATCTTTAACTTTTTACATACACTTACTGACGCCCTCTGATGACACATCAAGCCTTACTGGAGTCCATATTTGAGCTAATGATCATATTTCAACTTTCAATACACACTCATTGATTCACTCTGATGTTACTTGAGTCATATATGAAGC